>NC_086195.1:126271627-126595377 GCF_035770615.1 Melospiza melodia melodia | reverse complement strand
TTGTTTCTTGGGAGAGGAGAGCAACAGCCAGCTCATTACTGCTTCCTTTCAGGTACTTGTAGAGAGGATGAGGCTCCCCCTGAACCTCCTTTTCTCCAGGCTAAACGGCCCCAGCTCCCTCAGGCACTCCTCAGAAAATTTGTGCTCCAGACCCTCCTCCATCCCCACTGCCCTTCCCTGGACACGCTGCAGCACCTCAGTGTCTTTGAGGTGCTGCTGACTTACAGATCAGCAAAGAACATGGGCAGATTCTTGGGAATACGGAAAATGGAAAAGGAAAAAGGGAAAGAAGGGAGGAGAGGAGAGGAGAGGAGAGGAGAGGAGAGGAGAGGAGAGGAGAGGAGAGGAGAGGAGAGGAGAGGAGAGGAGAGGAGAGGAGAGGAGAGGAGAGGAGAGGAGAGGAGAGGAGAGGAGAGGAGAGGAGAGGAGAGGAGAGGAGAGGAGAGGAGAGGAGAAATGAAATCTAACACAGTGATCTAATACAGTGATCAGTGAATGGAAGCCTTAGAAGAACCTGAGGACTGGTCACAGGAAAAACACAAAGCAGGTACAGCTTTATGGAGGAGATACAGTCACAAACAAGACACTCAAGCCATCAAAAGACATTTCTGCATTTCTGCGTGCTTACATTTCTGAAGTACCATCTCCAGAAGAAAACAAGGTTTTCCTTTTAGTGAGTACACAGCACACCAAGGCTGAACAGTTTGTAAATGTGAACATTGGAGAGAAGAGCTATTACAGCAATCAAGGTTCTGACACATCAATTAAAGTAGTTGGGTTAGACTAAAAGAATTCTGTAAAACACCCATGTGCCCAACTTTGTGTACAAAATTCCTATGGTTGGGGGGAATGTGTGGCTTTGTGCTCACACAATCAAGGACAGTGAGGGTGGGAGCACACCTGGCTTAGTGTGAGGTCTGTTGCTGGCTTTGTGAGTGCAGGTTCAACTGCACACACAGCCCCAGGAAGCGCCTGCTCCCGGGGAGACTGGAGACAGGAGCTTCACTGCTCTGTAGGTTTTAACAGTTTTGTTAAGAAAATCTAGTGAGGGTTTTTGGACAGAAAAATTGCAGGATTTAGCTGGAATATGAGGAATCTTTGGGTCCCTAGTTAATTATGGTTTGCTTTGTTACAATAACAGAAATATTGCTAGAGAAAGGGAGATGCTTCTTGTCTTGAAGAGTAGGCACTGCTATTATTGTCTTATTTGTATTCTTCCTCCTTAAAAGTAGCTACTGTTTACAAAGTAAATCCAAACAGTGGGATGGAGACTGAGATTGACTAAGTGAAACCTGCCCTAAGTGTGCACCCAAGAGATCAACTGAAATCAATTTGTCCTGCAGAGGTAGGTGGTTATACATCAAAGCTGAGAAAAATCACACTGGAAGCCACGGGAACACTCTCAAACGTGAAAACTGTGGGTTGCCTACAAAATGTGCCCTCATTACTGAAGAGTGTGTGCATGTCTGTGCTAGCCTGAGTCATGGAGAGACAGAGAGTGGAGGAGAGAGAACAAGAGAAAGGGGGAAAGAAAAAAAGGAGGAAAAAAGAAATTGCTAGAGACACGCAGATGCTGAAGTGGAGTGGTTGTATGAAATTATTTTGAGCTTTTCGTACAACTTACATAATTCTCAAGTAGAAGGAAATAAAGCTGTAATTTATGCAGTTCTCCCTAGCAAGTAAAAATATAAGTTATTTTTACAACTCCCTATATTGATTTTATTTTTAGAACACTTTCTAAAACAAGTGGAGAATTCAATCCTACTCTCTGAGGCATGTCAATTTTTGCCCACATAGTCGATGGAAAGATTGAACCCTAAGTGCAGATCATGACATTCTGCTGTGATAAAAGCTGTTTCTGTTTGCTTTAACTCTCATGCATAGTGGCAAATGCCACCTGTGACACATTGGTATAAGTTCAACTATCTCTATTGCAGTGACTGCAATACACTGGAAGTTGTTTCTGAAAGTTACCTGACTCTCTCTACTCAGATGAATTTTCTCTAAGTGTTTTAATACAAGAGAAAATATTTAAGTTATAGACACAAACAAATTTTACCTGCCAGGGTTTTTTTTTCAGAACATGATACCAATTAACAAAAAATAATACATATCAAGAGAAAAACAGTTTGTGATCTGCTGTGGAATGTGCTTCTTTCTAACCCTGTTCAGGAAAAGCATTGAATTTTTGCTTAGATCCTCCCTAATCATGACTGTAGGCATTGCTTAATCAGTGCTAAACAGCCATTCTTCCAATCACTGCCCTCCATGTTTTTGTGCATTCAAGGACAAGTTTATATCAATAATGAAGACCTGGCCAGAAAAGTGTCCTGTAGTCTACTCTTTTCATTGCCTTCCACACACCAGCATCTTCTTGTACTGTCAAATGAACTTGTTTCCACTTAAGTTGCTGTGGCTATGAAAGCAGAACAAGAAATTGCCAGAACCATCTAAATCAATAAAAATCTATTGCTTCATAAACCTGAATATGTCATTACATTATCTTTCCAGAGATATGGGTTACAAGTTTGAAGTAAACCCCCTATGCCAGGGGTTTATTTCTTTCTGCATGATGTGAGAGCCCAGAGAGGGCAGCAGGGCAGCAGATTGCCTCCCCATGGCAGCTTGAGCAACATTTCCAGCTGTGTGTTTATCTTGCAGATGCCTCCTGCTTCAGACAGCTCTTCACAGCCCTGGGCCTCCCAAGGAAGCCTGCATACCTGGTTTTTATGGACTTTGGTTGCTACCATAGCTATTATTTATTAGTCTGTTATTCGGATGGGGAACCCCGGCTGTCTTGCTTGCCCGGCCGAGGTTCTGGTCTCCATCCCTGCTGATCCCCAACGTGGTGCCAGCTCCTCTGTTGGGAATTACACAGCACGAGCAAATTCTTTTCTTCTCCAGCCATGCTGGCTGTCCAGGTTCTTGTCTGCCATAAGAATGAAGAACTGTCAGGTTCCAGCTCCAAAAACCTTCCTGCTCCCTCCTCTGTGCTGCAGCCCACGCTGGCCTAGTTTTGAATCATGCTGGAAAATGGGTATAAGCAGCTAAAATTTCTTTCCTGTGCAAGGTAATATGCCCTTTCTAATATTAATATCTAGAGAATCCCCAGATCTTTAGCAATTTAATGAATACAGATGAGTACTAAAAAATTTTGAGGATTGACAGACCCTCTAATAATTATGATGAAAAATAAGTGAAAATGTCTGTTAAAATTTTGCCAAGGAACTATTTTTGTCCTCAGGCAACATTTTGTTACTCTGCTTGCATGCCTCAGTGTGTTTCCTTCCAAGCTGGCTATATAGTTCTATAGATATAAAAATACATATGCATGTGAGCATTATCTATATACCTCTTGTTTCCCAAACTGGAGGTAATTTATGTAATTATACACATAATGTATTTTATCCAAATACACAAAGAATATTTTTTTCTAAATGCCACTTAGTATCTAGATTTAACTTAAACCACTACTTAGTCTATCTTCCTTAATAGGATACTAAAAAGGAATTTTATGACAACATTATCAGTAGCATTTTGCTGATAATTAGAATAACAATAATAATACTGAGATATTTCTTCAGTAATAATGGTGTTATTAATGAGATTTTTATGAAAGACAGACTTCTTTAGTATAATTATGAAAATTGATCTTTTTCATTTTACTTATTCACTGAAATCAGATAAGTGGCTTAACTACATGTATTATTTCTAATAAATATTCAAAAGAATGCATTTAAACAAGGCACCTCATTCTATTCTTGCTCATATTCCTTGCATTTAAATAAAAGTGTAATTGCTCTGCTTTTTTAAACTGCTAGTTTGGATTAGCTGTCTAACCTGTACAGTGTAGCTGTTTTCTGTTTGCATTTTTAATAGCTTTATTACCATTTGGTGAAGCCTTAATTTCTCACTCCCTTGAAGAGTCCTGCCTTTAAGTCAGCTCTACAATTTAACCAACAATAATCTGTCAAGATAAGATAAAACCCTGCACCAGATGAAATGCAGTATTTTTGTGTAGCATTCTGTCATTGTTAAAGGAAAGATCTGAGTATGTCAAAATGTAACACCTGAAAGTTTAATAAACTTTGTAGCATAATTTTACAGTTCACATTTTAAAATAAATTGTTCTAGAATACATTAGCTTGTTCACTAGTGAAATCAGTTAAATATCTATATAAATATGTTTGGGTGAAGGGAGCCAGCAGTTTCTCAACAAGGATTAAAGTTCTTTCAGTTTTCAAGCCTCAGATTAAGTCACTTCTGAAAATCTTTGCTTCAATTCAGTTCTATTAACTCTGCAGTTTCTCCGTAGTTCCTTCATAATATTTGGCCTTAACATCACTGCAGAGGTTCATTCAGTTTTACAAACATTCTTTTTTTTCAGAGTTGCTAATACTGAGGCAATTGAAGTGAAGCATACTTAAGTCATTGCTTTCAGGACTTGTGCTGGTCTTCAAGTATTCCTGTTTCTTTTCACATTTCTCTTTCATTTACACATGCAAGTAATTTTTTTTTTTTTTTTTAATGTATGAAGATGAGATCCTAAATCCATGTTAGTGTTAAACAGTAACTGAATCGTGTCAGGTATGTATGAACTAATATACTTCCAGGACAGAAGAGTGAAGAATGAATTTCTCAGTTCTACCTTAGCCAAACTTGCTGTTCCCTGTGCAAACGAGCATGAATGCATTTCATTTTAGCAGACATACTCAATACAAATGGCAGAAGCATGGGATCTGTGAGTTACTCCTCATTCCAAGAGAGCAGATGCAGGATCAGGTACATGGCTGGGGAGGGAAAGCCAGAGCACTGTGTGTGTGTAACATTTTGGGGTCCCTCTGTTTTCTGGCCAGCTTGCACTGTGCTGTGATCTTTCTCTGCTGAGCCCTAGAAGGAAGGCTCCTCAGGAAAGGACTGTTCTGTATTGCTCACGTGAGAAAGGCCCAGACAACATGGCCTTTCCAGGAAGCCTTAGGGTTTTACACCCAATATTTTAGATATATATCTATTTTTAGTAACTGAATTCTTTTGCTTTTTCTTTCTGCTTTTTCTTTCCCCTGAAATAAAATCTGCAGTAAACTAAAAAGCCATTATTAGTGTCTGTTTGCAGGCACTGAGCTCAGCTCACTTCTTGGCCTCAAGCTGCTGTCTCCTTCCACAATGACCAATCCTCCCCTCTGAGGTTGGGTTAAACTCTCCCAGGGCAGCTTTGCTAAAACAGAGATTTCCATGAAATAGTTCCATTTTGATGAATCACAATTTTGTAGTGGAAAATATCTTATTTGATGCCACATTTGCCAATCAGCTTAACTGCAGTGTTCCATCTTCCTGAGCTAGTGCTTGGAGGGCTCTGAAGATTTGGCACCATAGATCCTGTATTAATTGCAAATACCATAGTACAGTGTATTTTCATTTCTCACAGCCAGTGATTCAGGTACTGCAAAGCATAATTGAATAGACTTTGATTTATGAGAAACAGGCCTGAGACTGCAAAGGCTGCTCATAATTTAGCTCTGCTTTGACATAAACTTGGTGATTCTGAAGGCCTTGCTTATTAGTTATGAGACAAAGAATCTGATTTTCTGAACAAACAGGGAAGATAGTTCTGCAATAAAAACATTTAGTGTGTGATTCATGAAACACACTGCTGCCAGAAATTCTGCTCCATTTTAAGGTTAAAGCCATAGGACTGCTCTGTATTGCTCACATGAGAAAGGCCCATACAATGTGGTGTTTCCAGAAAAACCACTGAGTTGAGAACCTCACATTTAAGAAATAGGAGCACTGAAAAGTAGGCTCTGACGTCTGTTGTTAAATCTTAAAAATATTTGTGATCTAAGAAGTATTTACCAGTGGTTGCTAATTCATGGCAACCATGGAAGGGTGCTCAGTGATAGTCATTATCCTTATTCAACAAACAGTAGTTCTGTGCTGCCTGCATATTTGGGAGTTGGAAATGGGACTAAAAGCAGCTTATGAACAATGCCACAACTCAATAGCCTATATAAAATCATGGGAGAGCCTGCAGTGGGCACAACCCTTAACACATGCTGGGTGTCTGTCTGAAACACTTGTTCCAACCACAATCTCCATTTGAACAAAGCATGCAATCATATTCCTAAGTCCATACTTGTGCTTAGAGCCCGATCTGTGCTTGAAGGACTTTCTGGAACTGCAAATTAACATGCCTGTGCTGTGACTCCCTCTGGGAGATACAGTTTAGAGCCGGGGAAAGGGCTCTTTGGCAGCTCAGTTTGATCAGCTCAGAAGACCACAAAACATATGAGGCCAAAGAGCTTTTCTGCCAGCAGCAGAGGCCAGGAAATCAGCACCTCTTGCATGGAAGCTTGAAGCTGTGTAAGATGTCCCCTCTTGCTGCCACGCTGAGTGACAGCAGTACTGTGTGTGTGGAGGTGCTGATCCCTGACCATGGTGGGAGGTTACTGCTCCAGCAGCTCTGGCTGTGTGAGCAATCCTGTAAAGCACTTTGGCGGGGAGCAGCCAGGTTAATGCCAGCTGCCCAGCTCATCCAGGCTAACCCAGGCAGCTTTGCCCATGCAGCAGCAACAATGGTGACCTCAGGAACAAGTTGGTGACACCCTCCTCTGACACAGCTCTTGCCACAGTAATTAGTGACTTTTAATCTGATTATCTTTTCACAGTCTGAAGTGAGTCACAGATGTGAACATCTCTTCCTACTAGGAGCCCAAGCCTTCACTGACCTGGAAAAGCATTTATATGAGTATAAACCAAGACAGAAGGAAGGGCAGGTAGAGGCTCCCTCTGAGCAGCAGAAATGGTGCAACTGACAGAGCTGAATCCAACTGGATTCAAAATGTGCCTAAAGGCCTTCCTGAACTACAGCCTTACAGCTACTATCTCAAACTGGTCTCAAAACAGGATCTCATATCCCATGTTTGTGACAACTCTCCACAACAAAACAAGCTGAGTTTAAAACTAGCCATGCTGGAAACAGATGTTCCTTTGAGGTTAGCATGATGGACTCTGAGTTTCTGCCTCTCAGGTAGTTTTTTTATTTTTTGAGAGGTAGGAGTACCACACCACATGTGTATGACACAAGACTGTGTGCCAAAGAAAGGCATAAAAAATTATTTCAGCAAAAGGCTCTGACTGGAATAACAACGGAGAAGCCAAGGGCCTCGTGGTTCTATAACAAGTTCATTCAGAAAATCACAAGGCAATGTGACAGCTGGAGTGAGGAAAGACTTGTGGCAATATTTTTTTAAGAATTGCATGATGAAAAAATAATAATAAACATTAACAATGTTTTTGGTTGTTTTTTTTTTTTTTTTTCTTTTTTCTTTCCCATGACATAAACAATAGTACTCTGGTCATAAGCCAAAACCTGACAAAGGTCCAAGGTTGAAAAGGGTTTCTTTGAGCCTGTCTTCCTGGTATAATTATTATAGGTTCAGAGGAACCAGATCTGGAGTGTTGTAAAACTCAACACAATGAACTTGACAGACAGCCAGATTTCTGTTTTCAGCCAGTTTAGGGTTACTATAATCTCATTATTATGCTTGAAAGACGACAAGTAATAGAATCTCAGGTAGCTGTTCTGTCTTTACTCAGCCGCATCTTCTCTTTTATGCCAATTTCCCTTGATTACCTGAACTAGTGAGGCTCGGTTTTCAACCACTTATCTTCCAGCAATAATCATCTGATCAGCCTTACAAGGTTCTCACTGCACTCAACGGTTTTAATGGGTCAAGCGTTAAATTAACCCTTTAACCATACCCCAGGAGAATACAAAACTTATTAAAAAACAATTTACTATTCAGTCATTGTTAACTTTACAGAGGATGAGTTCTTTAAACAGATTTGCTTGTTGTTCCATCCACTCATACCTTGTTTTGCTGTACCTTTACCCTTACTAACACATGAAATTTTATAAACCTTCTTAAGGAAACATTTTTCTGGGTTCTTACTTCCAAAGAAACACAAAATGAAGCCACAGAAAAGCTGTGTGTATCTTATGTTCTATTTCAAGGCAACTTCTCACAAAGGTTCAATTAATTTTTCCATGTATAGAAAAATGTCTGCAAAAACATGATTCATGTCAGTCAATGTTGCATCTTGGGCAGAACGGTAAGGGTGGTGGAACTTTTATGGACCTACCTGTATGAAAGGAAAGGTTTGTTGCTCTGGAATGGGAGAGTATTTGTACCAGCTACAGCAGAGAAACAGCCAAGCAGGAGGTTATTTACTCGTGGAGATCTGTGTTGGTGTGTGGGGCAGACAGCAGCTGGGAGTGATGCCACTCCCAGCTTCCCCAGAAAACTCTGGAGTCCCCTCCAGGAGAAGGCTGGAGCCCAGAAATGTTCTCTGGCTTTACACTTCCCAAGGAGGGTGCACAGCCAAGAGAAATACGTCTTCTGCCTTAACAGACCCCAAAGTTGGGGAAACCGAGGGGTGTGTGAGAGGATGTGGCTCTGAAGAAGCAGCCTTGCCAAAGCTGCTGCTCAGAGAAGGTTCTGCAGGTCAGGGAATGACACCATCAGGAGGGGCTTCAACAAGAGGCAAAGGACATCAGTGGCTTTACTAGACCCTGGTTCTCTTGGAGAACCAGGGATCCCTGCAGGTAAGAACAGCTTTAGCAGAGCAGGCTATCCATTCCACAGCAGGGCAAACTCTCCCTTTCAGCAAAGATCCAACGGCAAAAAAGAGATAAGAATAGAAACATTTATTGTAAACCAAGGTAGGAAAGAGCCTCAATTCACTAGTTGTTATGAATTAAGGATGTGATACATCCTAGTGCTACAATACATGGTAGAAATGCCCAGGGTGTAGATCTATCTTTGCTATCTTCAACCAATTCTTACTCACACAAAATTCTCACTGCTGCTCACAGGGGTATTGCCAGGAAATTACTTGAATGAAAGACAGAATTTTTTACAGAGACATCTCATAAAACACTTTCATCACCTTTAGTTTGTACAATCCCATCTGATCTTTGATGACGATTGGAACTGCTTAAGGGGCTTTACTAGCTCAGGTTAGTAGTCATCAAAGGAATATTATGACTATAAAATCTGCTGTACATGTTAGTTATTACGTGTCTGTATAAAAATAATGTGGTGATTTCAGTCTGTTTATAATATATAGGTCTTTTACAGTGGATGAATGGAAAGAAAGAGGACACAGTGCTTAAACATCAGATGATGTGATGATTGTGGGTACGTGGGCTTTCAAGAGGAGTCTAAAAGGAACCCCCAGGCCCTTACACAGAACAGGGATGGGCCAGAGATGAGGGCATTGAGCACATCCATCCTGCTGGGCAGGGCACTGCCCAGAGTCAGCCAAGAGAAACACTAGAAAGAGAAACACCTCTTGGGGCTCAGACCTCTGCAGAACTTCAGGATCTTACTGTGGTCTGCAGTGAAGGTGACTTGTCTTCAAAAAAGTATGTGTTCTTCTCCTGTGGTGTGGCATGTTTCTTATGAAAGGGTTATTCTATTCTACTCTTCACTGCTTCTTTTCAAAACACATATATTAGAAAAAACATGGTGGTGACTTTTCCACATCATTCCTACTGGGCAGCATCTTCCCAAAGGAGAGCAAGTGTCAGAGTTCAGTGACTCCTTTAGCCTGTAAGTGATTAGTCTCAAATCTCCTCTCTACAAATTTTTGAATGAATAGTCCACAAACAAATATTCTTCAAGAAGAAAAGTTCTGTCAAGAGATAATTACTAAAAGAACATGTATGTCTGGTACTTTCCTTGTGAGTGATGTTCGGGAGTTGCATCTTCAGTCACTTTCTGTGCAATCTCTACTGAGAAGTGCCTGAGACGAATTGATACTATATTTATATATTGAAGATGGGATTTCTCTGGAGAAAAATAACAATAGAAATATAAAATTAGGTTTTTTAAAGAAAAAGGAAGACACAACTGCAAATTGCCACAAATGAAACAAAAAAGACAAGGCAAGATTCGCTTTCCAAACACAGGCACACAATGCCACTTGAAGGCATTTTCCCTGGTCCTTGATCAACTCTTTAGATGCCAGTGTCAGATGTTGGCAGACATGTTAGAAAGCCTCTGAGCTACCTATGGAGGAGCAGATGGAGGCAACCAAATAGGTACCATGCATGTTTAAAACAACTCTAAACATTTCTGTATGGGCAACTGAGTCCCACACCTTGATTGTCTTGCCTTTGTTACCAGAGATGTATTTTTTAAAAATATTATATTAGTAGTTTTTTGTTTTCCCATCAGTTTCCATTTGAGAAAAAACCCAGACTGTTTCCTCTTCATCATCCTCTACATTCAGTAGTATTTCTGAAGATTTTCCCACAAAAAATGAACATGTTCCTGTAAGACAAGCAGGGAGTAGATGTTTTTGTGGAATCCACATCTCTATACAAAAAAAAAAGAGTAACTAGTTCTGAAGGCAAATAGAATCTGTTTAAATTTGAAAGGAAAACCAGATAATTTCTATTTTGAAAATGGACATATGAATTATTAATAAAGGCAAATGGCAGATTTGGGACAAAAGAAAGCAAAAGAGGCAAATGCTGCAGCTCAAAGACCTTTATCAATGGATGTTTAGCCCTGGGGAAGATGGAGTGAGACCAGCCCTGATGAGAAGCGCTTGTGGAAGAAAAGCTCAGTGTGACTTGGCAGTGCATGCTCATAACTCAAAACCCAACTGCATCCTGGGCAGTGTTAAAGAGGTGGGGCCAGTAAGGAAAGGGAGGGGATTCTGCCCCTCTGCTCTGCTCCAACGAGACCACACCTGGAGGGATGCATCCAGCTCTGAAGCCCCCAGAACAAGATCTTGACCTGTTGGAATGAGTCCAGACAAGGCCACCAAGAGGATCAAAGACCGGCTAAGAGACTTGGGAGTGTTCAGCCTGGAGAAAAGAAGGCCCCAGGGGGATGTTGGAGGAACCTCCAACCAGTAAAACCCTGAATAGAACTTACAAGAAGGCCATAGAGAGACTTTTTACAAGAGCATGTGGTGATAGGATGAGGGGAAATGGCTTTAAACTGAAGAAGGGTAGGTTTAGATTAGGTGTGTGAAGAAATTTTTCACTATGAGGATGGTGAGACCCAGGAGGTCCAGAGTAGCTGTGGATGCCCCATCCCTTGATGTGTTCAATGCCAGGCTGGATGAGGCTCCAGACAACCTGGTCTACTGGAATATTCCATGTCCACAGCAGGGAGGTTGGAACTAGACAACATTTAAGGTCCCTTACAACCCAAACCATTCTATGAATCTGTGTTTCTGAATAGCCACAGTTCAATATAATGAGGTGATAGACAAACCTTATATGTGACTTCTCCTCAATGGGCTAATGCTTTTCCAAGCTTTCTGGAATATTCTTGGGAGCATCTTATCTTATCCAATGCGTATGCCCTGTATTCATTTGACCCAAAGACTCCCTTGGTAGACAATGGGAAAAGACACATCTAGGGACTACTTTCTCTAAACAATTTTAAACACATAATTTGAAGATGTACTTTTGAGATAACCTGTGCACATGGAGATTGTGGAAAAAGGAGAATATCACAAAATATTTGTAGGCTCTTGGTCATGTTAAAATGCATAATTAGCAACATGTCAACTCCCTTCAAATCACTCTTTCAGTCATAAAATCAAAGAACAGTTTTGGTTGGAAGAAACATCTACAGTCCAATCCCCTGCAATGAGCAGGAACGTCTTCATCTTGATCAGATTGGTCAGAGACCCATCCAACCTGATCTGGGGTATTTCCAGGGATAGGGCACCCACTATCCCTCTGGGCAACCTCTGTCTGTATTTTCCATCTTCAGTGTCAGAGTCTGTTTTTCATTAAAATTTCCAAGTAGACCTAATGCTCTCTTGGGAAACCATTAAGTCCATTCAGTTCCCCAAAAGGCATGAAGTGCCTGAAACTTGTCAAATACAAGATTCTTCTCCTAAGAATACCACAGTATAGCTCTGCATCAACTTGGGGTTAAAGGCCAGCATCTTATTTCCTTTAGCGCAAACAAAGTTCTTGGTAATTTAAAGGAAATGACCTGTAGTTAAAGGATAAAAAAAAATGGCAATAAACAGTGCCCAAAAACTACACTAACAAGTGCTCCCGAAGTATACAGAGTGACTACATTATAATACCTAACATGGAATCAGTGCAAAATCTTAGCAATTTTAAAGTGTTATCAAAATAAAAATACATTACAGTAGACAGTCTGCAACTCAGGCATTGTATTTCTGCTTTTTAAAACTAATTGTCTGCCTAATGCATACATGGAACTTTATCAAACTGAAAAGGTCTTCTGTAAGTCAACAGTATTTCTAGTGTTTTCAAATGGGGTACAACCACTTACCTACATAAATATATTGTAATTCACCTTGAAAAGCAAAAATGGATTAAAGGAAGTTTTTTTTCCAGTTTTATTAAATCCTTCAATTGTTAAAGCTTTTAGGGATGAATAATCTGAAAATAAACAAAACACAGACAATTTTTATGAGTGAGGCTGATGACAAACTCCATTCTAATTACTGGGCTCCCAGAAAGTTCAAGTCTTCAAAAACTGGCATGGATTTTTGAGTGAGAAGACAGATTTTAATCTATTGTGTGCTGTATTTGGAAGCTGAACGTAGAGATATTGTATAAACAGGCAAAACCAAGGAGTGAAACCTGGCCCTAATAAAGTTAGAGCATTATTCCCAAAGCATAACTTCTCATATCAAATATAAACTCTCTAAAGGTTGGCTTTCCCGACTAAACTACTTCGCTAAGATGTTTTATAACAAAAGGACCTTGAAGAGCAGCTCAAGTCTTCCCTAGATTGGTGTCTAAACTAGATAGCTCTGCTTCTCTCAATTGGTTCTAGCAGAGACAAAGACATCTGGCTTAGGTTGTCCATCTAGATGGCTGAAGACAGATGAGACAAAGCCTGCTGCCCATGGGGGTACCATTTGCTACTAAGGTAATGTCAGCAGACAACAATTTCAAAAGCTTGCAGCGCAAGTTGGTCCCTCCTTGGATGATGTTGGATTCTTTCTGTGTGTTTGATAGTTTATTACAAACTTTAATGAATCAAAGAAAGCTCTACACAACCTTCCCATGTTCTGCCAGACACAAATACCCGGTGACTCTGCCCACAGAGAGGTGGCAGTGGAGAAAATAGATGGAGTTTTGCCTAGATTTTAAATATGCTGTTCCTTAGTGAAACTCTACTAGGCAGTGAAATCAGGAGATTAATCATTGTTGTGGGACACAGGGATGTCTGCTCCTCTCTTGCTTCTCCTGCTGACCTCCTGTGTGGCCTTGGGCAAACTGCTCCACCATCTGTTTCTCCACCCTCCTTTGTGCAGGGCATGGCTACAGGCCATTTTGCAGTCAGATGGGAGCCAGCTGTCTCCATGCCCTGACCCAAAATGGCATGACCAAGATGATGTGGTGCCAAGTCTGAGGTAACATACCTAGGACCTTGGGAACACTTTCCAGCTCCAGCTTTGTGCTCTGTTAGACTCAGTAAAACCCTTTCTACTCAGCTCGTGGCACCAGCAGTGCACAAGGTAGACACATCCACAGACTGAGAGCACCTGCTGGGTTGTGTCCTTTCTGCTGTGAGTGCAGAACAGGCAGCACAGAGGGAGCTGTAAACTCTGCCCTAGAGATTCACAGCCCTGATTGCATGTGTATCTGCTGGTCTGGCCAGCCACCCAGTTCATGCACCCATGGGGTAAAGAGGTGGGATGGTGGCATTTCTAATTAATGCCTCACTTCCACAGAGAACAAAAGAAGATTTTAAGTAATTATAGAGATAAAATTTAAAGTAATAACATGAATGGAACTGTCGTGTGTTTGTATACCTGTGTCTGTATCTCTGCATTTACACAATGTATTTAACCCCATTTCCTGAAGTGATAAAACAGGAAATTTCCTTGCCCCATCTTTCTCTTTACCACTGCTTTCACATAGAGATTTTGGTTCATTCAAGGAATACAAACCTTTCATCTTTGAAATTAGTGAGTTACTTGCTTATTACCCAGAATGAAAAGTTCACAGGGGTACTGGAGTCTGAAGCACTGCTATGAATAGATATTTAGTGTACAAGAATTCTGAGCTTCTCAGCTATTTATTCAACTAGCTAGAAATGTTCTTAGAAATAAAGGACAAGTTTAACCTAAAATCATAGAAGAGTAGCCAACAATTTTACTGCAATGACTGCACTCTCACGCCACAGTCCAGGCTTGCAGTCTTTCAACACGTTTTCAAACATTTAGAAGAGTGTGAATTCTGCTGGGGAAGATTCACAGGCTTTGCATGAACTGGTCCTTAAATCTTAACAAAGCTTCCTATGGGGTAGATGATCTACACCTCTTTCTGGCAGAGCTTGACGCATTGATTGCCCTATTGCATCACCAAGCAGATGCCCTCAGGTGTGATCTCCCAGCAGCAAGTTTCTCTTTGGGGCAGGAGGGAGATTTTAGGTAGGAAAGCCGGTCCACCCCTCTGAGCAGAGAAAGAGCTCACTGGTTTCCTTTATCAGCCTGCCCTGATTCTGGTGGTTCACACAGTTGGAGCATGGTTGATAAGAGCCAAAGTGAGTTCCTCTTGTGTGTGGTAGGTCAGAATGGTTGTTGGGGTGGCAGGCTTGGAACTGAGATGAGAGTTTGTGAGGAAAAGGACAGGAATTTTTCATCTTGAAATACAGGGTGAAATTTTGGAAATCCATCCCTTGGGTCTGCAAAAAGACCTGTTGAGTTCTGGCTCAACCCTGCTGTTATGAATATTCATAATATCCAAAACCATGCTTGTTTAATAACTGGGCTTGAATCTAGGGCCTGTAAAAGCAAGTACATGCCACAGCTTGAACTGAGGCTCCATGCTGGCAGATGTAACAAGTGCATGTAATTTATGTTGCTGTCATTGGTCTAAATGCCAAACTCTAATGCTGCTCATTCTTTGCCTTGAAAATATCTGCAGAGGAAGTATTGAAAGCAAGGAATGAATCACTCTTTCCCACAGTACCATTCCCATTGCATTTGTCCAAGATAATCCAGAAAATGTGTGGAGTTTGGTTTCTTTTCCTTCCAAAGCCTCAGCCCTCACTTTCTCCCTGCACAACAGACAGGTTATATCTATATCCCACCTCTGGGATCCAGGAATGTGTGCTGGACAAACCTTCAGTATTAGCAGCCAGGAGACCTTGATATAAGGCTCTCCCTTTGGAGACTGAGATGTTTTCCTCTGGTATGGTGGAGAGCATCAGAGGGTACGTATGCAAATTTAGCACAGCCACAGACTTCCTGAGGCTTTGAGCTGTGACCTTGGCAGTGCTAGGCCATTTCCAGGGAATTCCCACCACATGTACCATCATCTCCCCATGACACAAACAGCTGAGTCCATCCCAGCTGCACATGCACCCAGTACATGTCCATCCCAGAGGGTTTCTCTGCAGAACAGGGGAGCAGTGTCTCCACCAACCTGAGAACCTTAGATGCAGGAATTGAGGAGCAGCAGAGCATCAGATCTGCTCTCAGGTATCACATGTCTCTGCATATCATCCCATGAGCTCTGCCAGCCACATCAGTCAGGCAAGAGTTGACTATATGGCACAGATGGAAGAGAGTCACTGCAAGGCAAGTAAGGGAGGAAGAGAGGCTGTACCTCTGTCTGCCCTGAGGTCTGGAGGAGTGGGAGAGCACAGACAAGCAAGCTGTAACCCAGCCACAAAAGGCAGCAGGGGCTCAGCAGCATGAACCCAGTGATATGGTGACATAGCCATCACCACAAACTACAAGATTAAAGCAAACTGCATCAATATAAGGACCCTGGGCATGATCCAGACATTACTCTGGCATGAGGTCCATGCAGAGAACACTTTGCAGAGGTTAGGTTGAGTGGTAAGGGAAGCACTCCTCTTGCCTACTCCCCTGCACCACTTCTAGAGAGGGCGTTTTGTTCCAGGAACACCTCAGTGCTCCTGGATAGTAAACAGGGCTACAACAAGATCCACCCCATTTTGGAGCAGATCCTCCTTTCTTTCCAGGGGCTGCAAAGGATTTACAACAGGAAAAAGCCCAGGGGACAGTCTCCTCTGATCAAAATAGCTTTCTGATCATCTCTGACCTGCCCATCAACCAGGCACTGCACCTTTGCTGACCAGAGGGTGGTTTGCCTTTACATGCTGCTGATGGAGTGCTCTGCAGGACTTCACACAAGAACTATGGTGACACTTGAGGCTGTCAAAAAGTTGAGGAGATAAATCATTCAGCTTGTCAACTTTCCCACCACAGGCAAGATTTGGCTTCCTTTGCAGCTGGTCTTGCAAATTCTAGTTGGTAGGAAATGAAAGACATGAGCAAAGTCTGCTGAGCTAAAGGGTTTTGTCATTGCTCCCCTTCCTTAAACTTAAGTTGCTGTGGTGACATATATAGTTGTCACTTGGATAGGCCAGGACTAAAAGAAACCTAAAGTCTTGTAAGAGTCAGACTTACAAGCTATAACCATTCAGCATAAAGTCCATGTGTGCCACTTTTGTAGAGGTGCTCTCACTTTCCCTGTCAGGAAAATAAAGGCTTTGCCAAGTTTCCTCCATTTCCTATCAAAACTTTGTTCTGGTAAAAATGTGGCTTGTCATTCATACAGGCTTATTCTTGCAAAATTTAGTTTTCAGAAATCAAATTTCATACAAAAACCCCACAACCCCAAAACCAAAAAACCACTACCAGCACCAAAAGAGAATATTATTGAGTTTTCCAATAGAGATGTGGGATTTTACAGCTTTCAGAGCAACATCTCCACACAGCATAAATTTATTTGGGAAACAAACACATCATTTTTTTGAAATATTTAATTACCTTGGTAGAGGAAACAAATGAAATAAAAGATTTATGGATCCCTCTTTCTCATGGGGAAGGAGAAAGTGATCTGTTTGCAGGAGTTATATTTTCAGGCACTTTGCTGAGACACCCCAACCCCCCTCGGTTGCTGACTGTAAAATAAGAAAACTATTACCCAGCTGGGGTAACAATAGGCTCCCACAGTGCTTTTCTGCTCAGCCCGCAGCTGCCAGTGAAAGTGGAAACTACAGCAGCAGGATAACATTCTTTTCTTACAGCCTGTTTCTATGGGCAAGGAGCCCTCCCACTGCTTCAATGTATTTTCTATGCAAAACTGTAGAAGAAGTGACATTTTAAAAGTTTTGACCTTTGTTTTTTTTTTCCCCTCCCCCCCCCCCCTTTTTTTTTTTTTTTTTGCATGAACCAAGGCATAAATTTTTTAAGTCATCTGACAGGGTATGTGTTAGGAACAGCAATAGCCATTACTGGAATAACAACATGTTTCAAAATTTGAAAATTCTATATTGTGTGCAGCATACTGGTAACCTTTCTGGAGAAAAAAAATTGTGGTAAGAGATGCAGAACCCTTCTGTTTATTGTCATAGGCAAACAGATGATTGTGGCAGATCACACACACCTTTGCAAAATAGTGACATTGAATGCCATTTTTCATTTACTAATTTAATGTTTTAAGGCTAAAATTTCAAAGCCTTTTGCAGCCAAATATTTTTTCCCCATCCCTCTTCAAGGAAAAAGAAATAGCCAATCTTATTAAAATTGCCTTTGAAAAAAGTGTTTAGAAGAGAAAAATAGTGGACTGAATGATGCTAGTGAATTGTTATAAATTAACTACATATACATATATCCAAATTATATGCATGGGATCTGATAAAAAAATTGTCATTGTTTCCAACTAGTTTATAAATATAACAAAAAATACCATACTGGTTAAAAAATAAAATAACACACCAAATATCAGGAATTATAGAGGATGTTAGTGATGTAAAACATATTTTCCCAAACACAAAAATAAATTAAAACTGTTTAAGTGAGATGGGGAGGGGGAAGGGATGCCCATGTGCCATTGAAGTGAATGAAGAACAGATTCTAAAAACAAGCCTGGCAGGTTAATCCATGTGAGAGTCTTCCATTTACCACCAATTCCCCCTGCTATCTGCCACTGCTATTACCAGCCCACCCCAATGCTCACCAGGGGCCCTGGCCCTGCTGCTGGTCCATCTCTATCTCCCTCTCTGGGTCTGCCCCCAAATTCTTTCATATCCAGCACTCTTGCCATCAGACCTTGAAACCAGTGGAAATTTGACTAGTGTAAATGATGTCAAACATACCTATGGGACAGCAGTATTCTGAAATAATCAGTTTTAAAACTGTTTTTAAATTTATTAAGATTTACAGCAGAAAGGAGGAAAATCCCACATTTTAAACTGGTGGCTCCACTGGTGGATTGATAAAGAGCTATAAAGACTTCTTGGTAACCTGAGTCCTCCATCAGAACAAGATAAAATCATCTCTCACTCCACAACACACACACACTGTAACCAAATCCATCATTAGCAAACTACATCATTCATCATTAGGCAAGGATCTACTATAAATTACAATGGGTCCATTAAAAGATTGGGAAACCTAACAAAAAGAAAAAAAGTGCAAAAGCAAAGGGAAAAAAATGCTCTCCCAGGAGGGTCTGTGTCAAGACAGAAAATTCTTTCAAGTCCCCTTTATCTGTGTCTGAGACACTATGAACTCCTAGGACACCCCTTGGATTTCACATCCTATACAAGCCATCTGCAGGTAAACAGGGCAAAAAAGGTCTTAATTTTAATCCAAACTGTATGGTTTTTGGTTTCCCTGGGCAGAACATGCCCAGTAGATTTTCAAACCTAAAGTTGCTCTTTCTGGTGTGTGAATCAACAGCTTAAAAAAAAAAATTCAGAAACGTTTCCATGGTAAGCCTGCCACCAGGGAGCCAGGGACCAGCACTAGCTCTAGGGAGGTCACCAGGGTACCTGCCCCTTTCCTGAGAGCTCCTCAAGGGCTGGGGCACACAGCTCTGGAGTAGCTCCCAGACCCTGCACCCAGGGAAAGTGGCCTCCTTGCCTTGGTGGGGGTGCTACCAAATCAAACCAATTTATCATTTCAAAAGTGTGTCTGTCGTCATCTGCTGTATTAATAGTTTATTTGCATGTTTCCAGAGTTCTTTGCTGCAGTATGTGGGTGCAGGGAGAAGAATTCTAAAGGACTTTTAGGTTGATAGTGCTTCCATTATTCAGGATAATGTGCTATCCAGGGCAGGCAGCTATTTGGGATAAATAGCCTATCCCCATTTGTCCAAAATAGCCAAATGTCTGGCATGACTCATGCCAAACAGGCAGCTGCTCGGCAGGAGTGTGGTACTGGCATACTAAAAAGCAGAAGATATTGAAGGGGGCAGAGAGAGCTAAAGGTGGCACCAGTGTATAGTGACAGGAGGTTTGTGGGGTGGGTAATACACAGCTATCACACTCCCTAAAACTCTCAGACAGCACCACCATAAATGGCAGCAATTGTCTGCAGGTTCTGCACAACAGTTTCCAAGACACCACTCGTCTCCTTAGCACTATAAACTGACAATAAACAAGTGTCTTAGGGGCCACTGTGTCAGAGGTGCTGGCAGGTATTAACTCTGGAGCACACATATCACAACTGTGATATCACCATCAGCATGGACGGGACAGTTTTGGGAAACAGTTCCTTTAGGAAGTGTGCTGCTCTGTGGCTTGCATAGCATAGGGCATTTCCTCAGCTGTCTGAGACGGAGTCATGAGAAGCAGTGGCTTTCACAAGGAGCAGCACAGATAACACAGGGAGGTGCATCAGTACATTTACAGATGAGAGAAGGTATCTGTGTCTTTAGTTGGCTCCCAGGTAAAGCCTTGTACATGCAGATTTGTGAGCACTGTGCATACCCCTGCCACGTGCAGGCACCCTTCTGTCCTTTCCAGGCTGCAAAGTCCCTTCCTCCCTCAGCGTTGCCTAAGTACTGATAATTTACACAGCAGATAGTCCTGTGAAGTAGGTAATGAAATTCATTTCACAGAGAAAGAAACCAAAGCTGTGAAATCTGTGCCATACCCAACATGGCAAAGAAATCACGGGGCAAAGTCCTGAATGAAAACAGTTACTGAGAAATTCTCCTGTGACAGGAATACCCTTTGTCACAGTCACCATCATGCAAGCTCAGCAGGTGTCATTTCAAATTCAGTATCTTGGCCATCTACTCGTCTTTTATAATAAGTGAAAACAGTCCCTGGCATGTAGTAAACTTCTTGCCAGACTTCGGAATTCTCTTGCTTACATTATCTTTAGCATATTTAAGTGCCAAAAAAAAAAAGAAACTGGGTAAATGTGTGTTTAGTCATGCTTGTAAAAATGTCAACGCTGTCAAAAATATTTGTGTGAAAATCATAAACAAAATCTGCTGCCATGAGAAGTTTTTTGGTTCTTAATTATTGGACTAAATTACTTCTTTTTCATGAAGGCTTAAAAAAGAGAGAGCTAACAATATAATGGAAATATTGGCACAATCTTGACTCAGCTGCTTCCCTGGGGTAATAAAGTTGCTCCCAGAAAGAAGGGGATTATGATCTTCACAGAGTACCTTAAAAATCCAGCTGGTGTGCCAGGCTAGCTTAGCAGGTTCCTAATAGGATGTGTAATCTTGCACCTCTAAGCATGTTTGTAAGGGTTCAGGTGCTTAAAGGCAAGAGAGGCCTGGTTAGCAGTCCTTTACTTGGCATTTTTGAGTGGATTTCTAGAACTGCAACTCTCAGATTTGCATGCTTGCTTATAGAGGGTGGATAAGCATATTTTATAACCTAAAAAATAAACAAAAGCAGTAGGTCACCAGACCAAATCATGTAGGTCAGTGGAGAGGAATACCTATAGCAATGGTGAGGTTTGTGCTCGCTGACCTGTGGGAGCTGTTGGTGGTCCCACGGCCCTTGGGAAGGACAGATGTTCTCACCCTCATGCTGCCACAGGTGGCCGTGCTGGGGTCAGCAGCCCCCATGGGCACATCCCAGGAATGAGCCCCCGCAGAGAGGGTTCACTGGGGCAAGGTACTCTGAGGGGTCCTTTGGAGAAGTTGCGCTCTCTTCCCCCTCTCTTCTTTGCAACTTTGTAAAGGCAGACTCACACCCTTACAACTTGTGGTTAATTGCTGAATTTTCACTGAGAGCAAAGTCACGAGAAGTGGAAGTGAGCATTTGATGGCTTGTTCATTTGGGGACTTAATTTTCAAACCATGCAGTGAGTTCAGGCGTTGCTGCCTTCTCAGAACAGGGTCATGTATGTTTGTGCAAGGTTGTAAAATGTTAGACTTGCAAATCAATACTGAAACATCCTGCCAGCCAAGCCATTTAAGACTTTTTTATGAGTAGGGTGGTGAACATTGGAGCAGGTTGCTCAGAGGGGTAGTGGAAGACCCAAACCTGGAAATATTCAAGGGCAGATTGGATGGTGCTCTGATTAACCTGGCTGAATTGAAGATGTCCCTGAGTATTGCAAGGAGGTGGGAGTGAGATGACTTTTAAAGGCTCCTTCCAACCTAAATCATTAAATGATTTTTCTTGTCCTGGGCTGCAAATATAGCTTGTTTAAATGAATGTCCAATTGTACTGCTATGGCAGAATCCGGAGAAATTACTCTGAAAGGTCTGTCACAAACATGGCGAGGAACAAGTTACTAGAATGAAGCAAATTCGAAAAAGGGCTCCAGCAACTAGTGGTTTAAAGACCTTTTACAGAAATGGTTTCCCATCCCTTAATACCCCTGTGAGTTCAGTACCAAAGTGCTGTACAGCAAATGTAAAAGATTGCTTGAGAGAAAGCAAAAATTCATAACATTCATCTTGTATTACTCCATTCCATGTCAGTTATCTTGTCTCCTCAAAAAATTTCAGACTGCTGCTTGAAAAGGCAAGGGAGAACAATCTTATAGTAGTACTCACTAGATTTATTCATGAGAGTTTACATTACCCTATTTTATAATTGAAAATATCTGCATGGAATTGAGATACAATCAAAATTAAAGTAATATTTTATATATCACAAAAGGAATAAAACCCGAAGCAGGAAAACATGACAATAGATGAACAAAGGCTATATTGGCTCATTACAATCATGTCTACCTTCTTTCCTCCAAAGCTCTCCTGAGAGAGTCCAGGTGCCTCTTCCCTGCTATGCCCATGAAAACAGGCTTTTGATGGTAGAACAAGTGCTCTTATGCACTGTCTTTAAGGCCTACTCTTAATCAGATCGAAGAATTTCTAAAATATTCCATGTTTCCTGAAAAAAAAGGCATAAAACAAGAACTGAGTAAGTTTTAGCCACCCATTTTTGGTTTTTCTTGTGAAAAAATTCCATTGTTTTAACAACAAGTAAGAGCAGATTTGCTACAGTGTTCAGTGAGCATGAGGACTACAGGAAAAGCAGATCAGGTATAAATGGATTAAAGGAAAGACAGTCTTCTCAGCAGAAGGAAAAAATATTGCCTGGAGAATATATTGAATTGTTGAGTAAACAAGCAGTCTGTGACCTGCCTTGCACAAAGGCCAGCAAGGAAATGAGAAGTACTCTCTACCTCTGGCTGTCCTTGCACAGGGAGAGGGAGGCCTTGAAAGCACTGTCTCCTTGTCAGGACTTTCACCAAGCCACTTGCTTTCTGGCCTGATCCTAAAACAGTACAAAAGCACATTGCCAATGGCTCACACAAGGGAGCTTCAAGAGGCATCAGAATTTTTTTGCATCTCTTGGGAAATGGGCACTTCCAAGGCTATCATTTTCCAAGGTTCTCAGAGCACAAAGACAAACAAAGTGGGTTCTTCTGCATGAAAAGTAATGAGAAATTTGCCTCAGCCTTGCTGAGAGCATCATCAAAATTCAACCCACGCCTGATAAACTGTCAAGGTTTGTTTCTATGTAGAGGCTCTCAGCTCACTCTCCTCAGGTTGTTGGGAGACAGAAGAGGGAAGCAGATATCCTTCCAGATGGCTCTCTGAGACATCACTAAAATTTTCTATAAAACCTTGGCACCTTCTATCAGTTTTCTGGGACCCTGAATATTGAATCTACCTTTCCCTGCTGATGACATTTCATGATCCAGAAGTTGGGACCCCTCCACTGGGCCTGAGCACAGTACGGTATTACAGACATTACGAGTTCACACTGGTGCAAAGGAGGAGCAGAGAAGATATGTAAGATAGGACAGGAAGGTTCAAAGCCATCTCACTAGTCCATCCAGTTTCCTGGTGAGTCCATGAATGATGCTGTTGCCCTTATCTTTCCCGTTCTTCCATTGCTATCTCTCATCCAGCCAGGATATGAGAATAGGTGCCTGGAGACATGGTCAGTCTTTTGCTGGATCTGAGTCCTACTAATACAGTTCTTCCAGGGCAATCTGGAAGATTGTTGAGTGTAGTTATCTGTCTTTATTGTGCCCTGAGTAGCTGTTGGAGCAGTCTATGGGGTTGGATGAGATCTACCCAAAGCTATGGGGGGATGGTGAAAGAGCCCACCTGGCCACTTTTCAATGTCCGCCTGCAGTTCTGGCAGTTCTAACTGGGGAGGTCCTGGTTGGCCGGAGATTGACCAGTGTGATGCCCATCTACAAGAAGGGCCAGATGGAGCATTCTGGGAGCTACAACTCTCAGCCCAGCCTCAGTGCCTGTGGGGGACATGGAGCAGATCATGCTGAGTGCCATCACACAGCATGTGCAGGGTAACCAGGGGAGCAGTGCATCCAGCAGGACCAGGGCAGTGATCGTCTCCCTGCGCTCAGCACTGGTGAGACCACAGCTCAAATCCTGTGTTCAGCTCTGGGGCCCCTCTACAAAAAAGACACTGAGGTTCTGGATTGTATCCTGAGAAGGGCAACAGAGCTGGTGAAAGGTCCAGAGCACCAGGCTGATGAGAGCAGCTGCGGAAGCTGAGGATGTTTAGCCTGGAGAAAAGGAAGCTCAGTGGGGACCCTTTTCCTCTCTACAATTACCTGAAAAGAGGTTGGATTGAGATGAAGGCTGGTCTCTGTTCCCAAGTAACAAGCAATAGGACAAGAGGAATTGGCTTCAAGGTGTGCCGGGGGTGGTTTAGATTGGATATTAGGAAAAAATTCCTCAAGATTGTAAAGCACTGGAACATGCTGCCCAGGGAAGTGGTGGAGCCACAATCCCTGGAGGTATTTAAGACATGTAGACAGGGTGCTAGAGGCATGGTTTAGTGGTGGACTTGTCAGCACTAGATTAATAGTTGGATCTGATGATCTTAAAAGTACTTTTCAACCTAAGAAATTTCATTATTCTATCCTAACAATTTGCAACTTTTCTTGGTGATGTTACTGTCAAAGAACATACAAGAGATGCTTATGCTGAGATTAAATGAACTCTCAGCAGAAGAATCAAAATCTAAAATTAAAATGGTATCATTTTGTGATAATGTTGTAATCTGCCTCTTCGGAAATTCCTGAATCTCTGCTCTATTCAACAATGAATTTACCAACTTTAATTTATGTAAGGCACCCTAACAATAGACACCAACAAAATGTAGACATGTGCACCAAAGCTGTTTTGCTTTGCCTTTTCTTTGTTGTAATCCATGTGACCTATGGTAGCTGTCTAATTCAGGTTGAGCCAAATTACTGCTGGGAGGAGCTTACATCTTTCCATTGACTCTAACAGGGCAAAAGAGGAGGTGGACTCGTTCACGTCTGCATTGTACATGTCTTGATTTTGGTCATTCATATATAAATTTTAGTTACTTAGTCTGCCACAAGAGTCTCTACACAGTTTAAATGTTTCCATTAAAACTATCTTCACATATGGGGCAAATAACAAAGGTAAGGTGGTGAGTGAGTGAGTGGTGTGAAACTTTTCCAGTTTCAAGCTTGCTTCAGTAAATAGTTTAGGATGGAAATCAGCCTCAGAACAAAATGTAGAGATTGCTTGTTATAGCTTTCCCACAGTAAATAATAGATACAAAATTAGCTAGTGAGGGAGGAAGGGAAAAAAATAAATCATTTGCTTTCACTTGCAAAGCCTTTAAAGCATTCAGAATATAAATCTTGAGACAGACAGTGACTGTCCTCTACAGATGGGCACTGGGCATCTGCAACAAAACACAATCATGACCCTACATATAAGTTTCTGTGAAGGGCCATTAGATGAGAGACAGCTCATTGTGTGCACATGTGCTTGGATGAGAAAAATGAGTCACTCCCAACTCTGGATCAAGCAGGTGATGTAAAGGATTGGCAGGGAAAATGATGCAGACAAAGGCTCTGCCTTCTGAAAAGCACTGAGTCACATCCTAGAAAAAAAGCATAAAAAAAGAAAGCAAAACTGGATGCAGTGATAGCAGTTGAGAGTTGGGAGCAAGGATGAACACACCCACTTCTGCTATAGAGCATGTACGCCTATATCCACCTAGAAGCCCAAACTATGTTTTGCAGCGTCTTCTGTAAGGCCTTAGCATTTAAACTTTCTGTCTGTTCAGCTTCAGCTTCATTAGGAGCAGTCTTTTTTTGTGATTTCACATGTCAAAACAACGTACAATTTTCTGGAATGACAAATTCTTCAGTAGTCACAGGGCTGGTAAGAAGTAGGCTGCTGTTAAGGAGAGTCAGGTGCACCATTTTCCCAAAGTTTTGCTGTCCTTCTTAGCAATATTTCTAACTTGGTATCAGGGAAAGGATAACCAGGATCTGTGTCATTGCATTCATAATTTAAGTGATGGACTGTTACAAACACTCTAGGATAAAAAACTCTGTTAACACAGTGAACTCTTAATTCCCCTGTTATGTTATACTTAAATTTTAGAGCAATAGGAAGGCAAGCAGAGTTTTTTAGCTCTAGGCTGTGGGACAGCCATAGTGGGTCTGGCCTGCCTTTGTGTTGAGATGCTCAGGTATCCTGCTCTCTTCCCTCCTTTCATTACCATTACATCACAGAACCCCTCTACTAACTACAGATAGTGGAGATTAATACAGTTAATTTCACTGACTTAGAGGAATTTAGCTCACATAGTAACACCTTTGTGCTGATTTTACTAACCCGTCCATTCACAAGATTGAAACAAAAATCTGAAGACATCTAAACTAGAGCAGGGGGATAGCCACTAGCTCTGTCATCACCTTCTTGGATGTGGCAGGGCAGTTAACTCCAGATAGCCCTTCAGGGGACTAGCTTCTGATATGGATAACAGATTCAGAAACCTGATTTCTGAGCTTGGGACCTCTCAAAGGAGGCAGCAGGTGTCTACCCTTTAAGGCACAGCCAGAGTAATTCTGCAGGACAGCTTCTCTATTGCTTTACAAGCCCCTCTCCTGTGCACATACAACAATTGGTACAGCAGATGCTCTGAGAGGTAAAATTCACCAGGAAAATGAATACAAATTGAGTTAAAGATTAAGTCGAGAAGTGATGCTCAGGCAGCATAAATTCACTCAGTTATCTTTTAATTTTTTTTATGCATCCAAGTCCTGTTTCCTCAAATCTCAAGTCAGGTTTCATTAATGCTTCATGATGCCCTCAGAAGACCTTGCTGCTTTGCATCTGCTCTGGCTCTGCTTCCGTGAAAGTAATTTTTGTGTATGCTGGTGAACAGATGTGAGTAAGTGATAGATCTGGGAGGGTTTGGGGATTGTCATTCTCTTGACACTTTTCTGCAAGTTCAAAGAGGTACTTGTCACTCAACCCCAGCTTTTGGGAAGAAACATTGGCCAGTTTTGGGACACCACACGTTTTTCCTGGGCTCTGACAGATGATCTTTGAAATGTTCTGGAGGGACCAGGCTGAAGCCTGAGACCAGAGTGACACATGAGACAATTAACACATTAGACCTCCCCAACCCCCAGTGAACTTTTGTCGGCCTGTCCTCTTCCTGAAAGGAAGGGGGGAAAAACATCCTTTTTGTAGTGGCTGCTCATTATATAAAGCAAATCAAGAGTGAAGGGAGGGAGCAAAGAGATGGCACAGAGCCCGATAAGTGCACCCTTAAATCTATAATTAAAACCAAAGGCAAGTTCCCAATATAGCCAATCCAGTTATATAAGATCTTACAAAAGCTTCACACTGTTTGCTGGGTTTCGCTTTATTACTGTTCCCTCTCCTCGGAGTTCACTTCAGGTCAGTAGTGGATGAGGTATTACAGTCAGGGTTTATGGCAGGGTAGAAATCTAACAGTGCCCTGTTTGTAAAGATATGCAAGTGTGCACCCAGAGGGAAAAATAATCACTGGCTCTACTTGAAAGAGAAAAAGTTAATGGTCACTTTGGAGCTCAGTTTAGACCACCTCTAGCTCCGGAAGTGAATTGCTAGTTACTAAGAAATTACTTGATGTCCTGAGAGTCTGTGAAAGGCTGCTTGCTCCTTGTCCACTGGTCAAAGAATTATGGTAAAACTACATGTAAGACAGAAAATCAGGCTGAGGAATTTGGACACAGAAGTTTTCTCAGAAGGCCCATGACAAGTCTGTACCACACTTTTTCGTGCCTACTAAAAGCATCCTGCAGGAAAGCACAAGATCAGCTGGATTATTTTAAGTGTAGGCAGCTCACTGCAACTGTACTGAGAGTAGCTACTTCCATAGGGAGTAGGAACATGTATCAGAACCACTACGCTAAATAGTATGCAAGGAAGATTTCAGAAATATAACTAAAAAGCAGTTACCATTATTGATAAAAGCCATCACTGCTGCATCCTCCTCTTGCATTCTTTGCAACAGCAGTAGGCAGTAGCACCCTAAAAGCAATGGTTTCCTAGGGCCATGCTGAAACAAAGCTCATCCTCCATGTAAAACCCCCCGAAACACAAACCATCAAGAATGCCACAGTGAAACACAGTACAACCACTCAGCAGTAATCACACCCTGCACAGACATCCATGCATTTCTGAAGTAAAGGATTCCAAAGGTAAGGAGAATATAGGAGCCAGGAGAAGAAGGCAGAATTGTGCTCTCCACTTTCTGTTAAGTGACAAAGTTTAGGCACATTCAACATTCATTAGTTAATGCAGTTTGCTGAAGTCCCAGGGAGGTAAATGTCCTCAAGAAGAATTTACCTGGAAGAAGCTGATAATTTCTGAGTATAGAGCCAACATTCACCTATCAAAACACCTTCATGTTCTAAGCCCCAACTATATTTAATTTGTCCCACAAAAATAGAAGTATGTTAAAAAAGAACACTTAAAAAAAATTTCTAATACTACTCTTTCTTCCCAGTGACAACCAGAAATGCTCCTATTTTTTTACCAGCATCATAGGTATCAGAAAAATGGGAAGAACTATTTGCAGGAATGTTTGTGAAATCTATGACCATAATTTCTTTGCAACATGAAACCTCAATGAAATATACCTTTCAAATATTAAGTTTTAAATAGTATGTTACTTGTTTGCACTCTGAGCTGTGACAAATCCAACCTTGCAAATGCTGTATGGAAAATCACATGAGCAAAACGGCCTTGCTCAGGCAATATAATTAAAATATGGTATCTGATTGGGTTCAGTTCCAGTTCCTTCTGCAGGGCTCCATCAGAGGATTTTTATGATTAATAGCTGACAATGTCAGGAGCTAAAATGGTTATCCAAGGAGTATTTTTTAAAATTGCACTGGTTTGAAAGCTGAGGCTCAGCTCTGCAAAGACCTGTGTGGGAGGGCAGTGGGAAGGAGAGTCTCAGGGATCTCACTTTGCTCATGTACCCACCAGCCCTCATAGCAATGTGGGTGCTGGCAGAGCTCCAGCCTCCCAATGACAGTAGCACAAGGTTCTTCAAAGGCAGACTGGTCTTCCCAGGGCAGTGGTTCTACAGCTGCCACACAAACTGTCAGATCTGGTGCTTGGCAGGAGGAATGACTGCTTACCCTCCCAAAAGTTTACACATGATGCAAGACACTCTGGATCCCAAAGTACATCTACCCACAACATAAATAGGATGTTTCCACAAAGTTCTGTGAAGCCATGCCAGGTGTATGGGGCATAAATGAGAAACGGGCTCATTAGGTTTCTCTCATTGGGATGTAGTATCAGCCCAGATTATACCTGCTGACACCAGTCGAGCCCACAACCACCACCAAGTAGCGTCTGCAAGAAGGTTGACATCTCTATATTAAAAGGGAGGATTGACACTAAAATTAAGGCTCACATGGTTACTATTTTCATCATAAGAGTGTGACATGAGCTGTTGTTCTCTGAGCTAAGACAATGATCAGCTTTTGTGGTCTTACCATGGAATCACAGGTCAGAATGGACCTCCAGGGGTTATCTCGTCCAACCCCCTGTTCAAACATGGGCACCTAAAGCAGGGCCATGTCCAGACTGTTTTTCAGTATCTTGCTACATATAATTTTTAGTATCTCCTCATCTATGTATCCATGTAGTCTGCCAGCTGTACATTCAATGAGACAACTAGCAGCAGTAAGAAGGCATTATCTATTTACCAGGTAACATTCTCAGACAAAACATAATTTCTGCCCAGGGAAATAAGAAAAATGAATACAACACAGACTTTTCACACTAGACTATGGCATGTCTTTCTCTTTTCAGAAGAAAAAGAGATGCTTACAGGAACATCTGTAAGCAGCTTGTGTCTAAATGTGCTGCTCCATCAGCAGTTCCATGTACACAAGCTCTTCTCTTGTGTTTGTCTAGAGTGTTAAAACCATTTCCCTCAGTATATCTCAATTTTTCACATGTTCTTACAGATAGAAGCCCAAGGAAAAAAGTGCATCTGACAACTTCTTCACAGCCAAAAGACAGTTAAAAAGCCCTGTGCAAATCTCCTGAAGAAGAATCAATGTCTGTGTCAGTCTTTTGTTGCCTTCCACGTGACATCCACTCTGAGATCACAAGGAAAAAAATCATTTGATGCTTCTAAGTGTCTGGTAGTCTTGTGGTGTTTTTTACTAATGAAATCAAGGTAATCAAGCTTGAGCTCTAAAAGCTAATCATGTTCTGGATGGGATTGACTTGACTACAGGATTTTATTTCCTTGAACACATTTGATAATCATTACAGTCTATCAGCTTGGTAAAATAACCTCATTGTGTCAATGCTGGAACTATTTGACTGACTTTCCAGGGCTCAGACAGCCTATTAAGTATTTTGTTGTTGATATTTGTTTCAAAACAAATTTGCTCTGTCTCATAGATATTCAACTTCAGGTGCCATGGCTTCTCCTCCTATAATACGCTGAAAAAATATTTTCAGTGCTATGTTGACATCTCATTCCATTCTTGTTGCCTTTTTTATGTTTTACATCATGAAACAGCACAAATTATTTCAAGGGACCATTCAAATAAGGTACACAACATGTATATGACAGATCTTATGTGCTGTGACAAAGCCATGGCAAATGTTATAAAACAGCCTCAGATTTCTCAGTAGGGTAACAGCCTCTTTCTCATTAGTCATCTGCTTACATATTTTTTTTTGTTTTGATTTCTTCATGTCTTCCACTGTTTCTTTTATTTTCACCTCTGGGGTTTTCTCTTTAAATGGGCGAACTGATAAAGGAAATCCCAAATTGGGTTTCACTTTTCATTCACATTATTTTTTTCTTAAAGTTTTAAGAACCTTTCCATTTATCATTAGACAACCCCCTCAGAATGTCCAAAGTTTCACTTAGTTACCGTGAAAATAGAGATCACTATGGCAAAGTTCAAAGCCTTTTTCAGGGTTTTTCCTGTTATTTTCCAGAAAAACTACCCAAGACTTTCAAGACTTTTTTCTGTTTCTCAAGATTTCAAAATCTTCTCATGTGCCTTTTTTTTTTTTTTTTTTTTTTTCAAAAATGTACCATGGAAAAGTGTCTGGATGTAAATAGATTGGTCATTGAGATAAGGAGTAAGTAAACATCTTCTCTTAAATAACTCAATTAAAAAGATTTTTATCATACTGGTGCTGTGCACCCTTTTAGAACTGAATTTTAATTTCTATACACTTGTGAAGAACACTATGAACAAATGATGCAACAATGCTCCTGCACTTAACATACTTTTGAAATGGGTTCAAGAGAAGAGCTACTCATGTTCTCGGGCCCCTCAGATACAAGAAGAAAGAAAAAGAAAACTCAGTTCAATCTTTGAAGCAAACAAAACCCATAGGAAAAATTAAATATGTGGTCCTCTTCTTGTCTTCTTCCCAGGGAAAGCATGACAGATGAGACCCTGGAAGGTAGAAAAGATTTTTCTCAGTGCTTCAGAATTATTTGTTCTTCCTGCTTGTGGAGATAAAACAGACAATACAATGATGGGTCCTAGTCAGATCTGCACTTAGGCATGGAAATTGCTTCTCTCCAGTGACTGTACAAAGGACCAGGGTTTGTCAGTAGCTGTCTGAATCACTGAAGATTTTGGATGCAATAGTAGTCAGAAAGGCTAAATCAGGCACCCCAGGTAATCAGCTGAAATCTAAAAATGGGAAAAATAAGGGAGACAGAGCACCATAAATTTAGAGGGCAGATATTTTTCTATTCTAAGTCTTCAAATCTGCCTTAAATCTATGCTATGATTGTAGCACATTGGTTCCTTTCGCTGAGGGTAATAAGGTACCTTCTGAAATCTCTTGCTAATTTACACAACATCTGAATGCAGGAAGGTATTATGGCACCTCTCTGCTGTTTTAGCATTTCATTTGCAGGCAGCAAATGCTCTTATCTACTTTCATGCTGTCAAAAATGTGTGCATCTTTTGTGTCCACAGAAGTTGTCTGACGAGAGGAGGTTCCTCCCCAGAATCCATCCCTTACCCTGCAGATGTTTGAGCTTTCCAGCCTGCTGGTAGCAGGCAGACATATATTATTGGTGGTGCCAGCAACAGCTCCCTTGTCTTAGCTCAATGTGGAAACAATTGCTCAGGGGTACTGTAAATAAAGGCTCTTTGGAATCATCTGGAAAAAAAAAAGCCCCTTGGTACACTGTAAGCTGGCAGTAATTTCACATTACTCCAGACAGTATCCCATTCACTACTTGACAGATCTGTTTTTAATTCCAGTTTCTCCCTCTCCTTTAACTCTCCTGTTGCAGGTAGACAATAGAATTTAACTGTTTGTGTCCACCACCCATGGCTTTATTTGCTGCCAAAATGTTTTCTGTTTCAGGAGAATATCTAGCAAAGAGCACAGACTAGTACTGAGGCTGTCTGTCCAACAGAGAGCACAGAAATTTGGGGAAAAAAAAGAAAGCTAAGAAGACCTGACAGTAGCTCATGTGAAGCCCACTGCACATGCAGGAAAATTATCTTTAAAAATACATCTGCTTGGTGTACTCTTAAATGATCTTCCTGATCGGAACAGTGACACAGTACCACTAATAATGAGATTGGAGAGGAAGCAATACTGTTCTGAGAAAAACTGCACTCCAGCCTGGTGCATTTAAAAACTGTTCCCAGAGTGATTTTAAGTAATGCAAATTATGGCAGAGAACAGAAAGTGCTCATACCTCAATCTGCAGTTCTGTTAGCTGCACAGAATCTGTGCCTGAAACCTGCCTAGAGAGCCCTTGATCCACTTGCACACGTAACAAGAGGCTGATTTTGGTTTTTGTTTTGCTGGTTTTGTGGAGGCAGAGAGGGAGGCATAAAACACAAACAAGTTTTGAGAGAGGCACTATTAGTGCCACAGTCCCTGCTATGTGGTACAAAAGCAGTTTCTCTGAGGTCTGATGGCTGGTCTGTGTGCAGGGAAGCTGCTGGCAAATCAAAGGCAAGGTTAGATCTCTGACAATTGGAATAAATCCCTCTTTCCAGCTGCCATAAGATCAATGTATTCCCACTACTCTTGCCCTGACTACCAGGATGTAATAAACTTTCAGGAGAAACGGCGACCAAGTGTTACATGAGCGTAGCAGTCATGTCTGCCTGATTTGCTCTCTCTAGATACAAAGGCTGGTCAGAGGTTCCTGAGCTCTTTTTTCCCTGCTTACCACAGCAACTGAGATGCAGGTGTTCTTCTCAGAAAAATTCCTGCCTAGGATATCTGCAGTGTGCAGTAGTGTCTGCAGAAACAGATGATCCTTGTGCTTGTGTCAGCAGACCTGCGTGGCTGGGCAAAATTAGTTTTCAGAGCCACAATTCTGAGGTGCCATCTGCAAAGCACAAGAATGCATCATACCATGAGAGTACAAAATATATGCATCTTCATCCAAGATGCTGGCCTATCTCCCCCTGCCATATGCTCCAACTGCTAAGCTAAGTTGCCATTCCTGAGTATGTGCCAAGCAGTAAAAACAGCATAACCCTTTGAGTTATATCCAGTAGTGCAGGGCTACTGGATCTTCAGCTGATCATGATTCAGCAGCTGAAAATTCAAATGAAAGTAATATTTAAGGCTGATTGTGAAATGTGAATTAAAAAGTAGAAAACAGAAGGAAGTAACCCAAGATACCCTTAATTTTTCCTTAATTTTTCCTTTTTTTCTTTTTTTGGTCTTAGACTCCTGTGTCCCAGAGGGAAGGAACTCACAAAGGAATTAATAAAGAGCATAAAATAATATTAATTAAGAGGTAAGTAACCAAAAGGTTGTTGAGTATAAATATGAACCAATTCACTGTTGATTCCTTACTGCAATAAAAAGATCAGAATTTAGAAATGAGATTTATAGCAACAAACAGGAATTCAGATAATTGTTATAATATTTGTTAAAGAAATAAATGTCCCATTAATTTTTAAGTTAATATAAAGAATCTAATGAAGAATTACAGCCCCATTTGCACACTCCACTACCTTTGAAACTTTTCACTCCATTCAGAGTGATCCAGTCTGAATTCTGTACTTTCAAACTGGAAATAATAAAAGTAAGGCAACAGTAACTACTCCAAAGACTACTGGGGAATTAATGTTGATTCTCAATCACATTTTATCCAAATTCAGTAGTGTGGGGTTACACTTTCACTGGTATGAAGGTTTAACAAGCACAAGAAAGAACCTTGGAGCAATAATTAGATAATTACAGAAATACCATCTCTTTAAGTACCACTGAACTGCTCCCACAGGGGATTCACAGGAAGACCCTAGCACAAAATGAGTGGAAATACAGCACCAGTGCTGAGAGATTTTGGCCCCAGTTCTACAATCACTGATATAAATTACCTCACACAACAGAAGCCCAGGCTGTGCTGTTATATACCTGTGTTCACATAGGAAATGCCTGTTATTCTTTGCTGGAAAATTCCTGCCCTGGTTACTGTTCTTATGAATGCCTCATTTGCAAAGGAAATAAAAGTTGCCCTGCTTTACTGGGGGAGTGAGCAGCAGGTATCAGCAAGGGTAGGAATTTGGGTAGTTAGGGCCAAAGGATGACAGGAATACCAGTTCCACTGAGCCCCCTTCCTCTTCACAGCAGGTACAAAGAGAGCTGTGAGATCTTGGGGAGGACAAAGGAGAGAAGAGACCAATTCAGAAATTCAGTCTTGCAGTGCCTTCCTCAGCCTTTGGCTACAGCCATTGCCACAGTGCAGCTGCTGACCACCTGCAGCAGTAAGCAGGCTTCCAAACATTCCAATTTATTTGCCCAGTGTCCAACACATGACTGTTCCACAGGATCCTGAGTAGGATAATAGCTTGTCCCTTGTGCATCTGTGATATCCAAATAGGAAAGAAAACATTGTTTATGAAGGAGTGCCGGTTCTGCAGTTGTTTAACTTTGATTAAATTTTTAGGAAGAACTCAAAGACCCAAGGAGGGAAAATCAGAGGCACACTTTTCAACATAACTAAACCCACATTGCCAGCAGAAGTCAGTTTTAGTCTAGTAACTGGGTTTGTAGTTCTTCTGGTTTTGATATTTGACATTTAACACACTGTACATGTAAATTTTTTTGAACACAAATCAAAAAGGTGTTTCAGTCAGATTTGGGCAAGCATTTCACTTTGTCTCACAGGTCATAGGACCTCTTGGTTTTGCCATCCTTACCTTGGTGCATCTTCAATGTCTCTGTACAGGCCTGCGTAATTCCCTGAGCCCACATGTCGCTGGTGCCATGTGTCAGGACTTGCAGCAGCAAAACAAGGTGTTGTATGTAATGTGTACATCATTCTCACAGTGACTGCTTGTAAAACAGGGGAAATAGAGGTAAAAGCTCAGATAAAAAATGATCAATGAAGAGAAAAGCAAGCATACAGGAATCAGTTGTATGTGTACAATACAAGGACGTCATTAGAATTTGGGACAGGTTTTTTGTAGATACATCTACTTAGTCTTCTTTAGTTTAATTAAGGCAATTAATTAAGGCTGTAGTTACTGAGCAGAAAGTGCTATCTTTTTATCTGCAAAGAGTGCAAGAGTAGACATTTCCCCCTATCTCTTAAGAAAAAAAGTTCTGGGTTTTGCATGAGTTTGGTGATCATGCATGCTGTAACCCCTGTGACTCCAGAGCAATACTTGCACACAGCTGCCTTCTTCAGCACAGGCCCCCTGAAAGTGCAGGGCTGCCTGGCACATTGCTCCTGGACTGTGTGCCTGGAGGAAACCAGACCTTTGGTAGCATCTCCCTTTGTGATGAAAGTCAGGTTTTAGAGGGAGGCCATGAGTTGGTGCAGCACTCAAGCACCTTCTTGGATCCAAGAGTGTGTGTGCACTCTGTGCTTATTCAGCAACTGCTGGAGGCCAAGCCTACATCACAGCAGCTTAAATTACATGGAAGCCTCTTGGACTCCTGCACATATTTCAGATCTTTGTGAAATAGGATCCACAGTGATTAAGAACCCAGAAAACATTCTGAATATAACCAGATTCTGACAGTTACATTTTACTTGGACAAAATTTTCTTGGGCACAGAACTGTAGCAAGTGGATTTGAACATAAACAGATCCAAGATGCTTCATTTTTAATTTTCTGAGGACAAGTACCCTGCATCTACACAATTTTCACTTGAAATAAAGTTTTCTAATGAGTGGTAAACAGATGCTAACCTTCGAATTTAAGGCATGAGACCACTGCACCCAGAAATGTTCATTAACTTTGAAAAGTCTCTAGAGGGATTGATGCTGAAAGTGCTGAAAGGGACTGTTGCAGAAAGTGGCACATTATGTGTGACTCATGGCTTTTACAGCAGAGTTCTGCCCCCAGGCTCCCCACCACCACAGGCACCACAGCATTTGGAGTCATTTGGGAGATCTGTAAAGAAGAAATCCAGCTAAAGGCTGGATTTCCTTCCAGCACATTCGGATGGGCCAAGGGTTGAATGCATTTGGCTTTGTAGCACTATGGAATTTCCTGGGAGGAAATCACTGCTCATGAGCAGCTCAGCCAGGAGGCTTGTCCTCCAGCCTGCTACTAAGATGCCTTAAAAGACTCACCATTTTATTCTCTTTTTGCTTATTTTTAAAACACTAATTTAGCTTAAGTACCTTACAAATATCTACCTGAGTGTCTTCATGTTAATGTAGAAAGTGTTTAAACATTTAAATGGCTTTCCTCAGATATACATATATATGTGTAAAGCAAACTCATATAAAAACAAATGAATCTATATTATATAAGTATATCACACATGCATGAGCACTCCCAAGGACACAGTTGCACAGGACAGGCTCTAATAGATTGACTGGTCTTACTTTAAGCTGTCATCCTCAATATTCACACAGGATCCATAGATAGAAAGAACTGTTCTTGCAAAGACACCCTTGAAAATGCCTACTTGACTAGACAAAAATAAGAGTATATGTACCTAGTGTTTCTCCTCCCCCCACCTCTGTGATTTTAAATCAGATTTAAGAGATGGATGAATGCTGAAGGGTCAGTCCTGCACCAGACAGACAGCAGAAAGGTCTAGAGTTATGTTTCAGAATGGTTTTGGTTTTGACATAGAGGTTGTTTTAAACATGACCCCACACAGGCATTTTTCACAGACACACATACACAGACACACTGCCCTGCACAAAATGGTACATCTGCAGGACTGAATTCAGATGTGCAAGAGGTCAATTTTGTGCAATTTATTCAGGGCTATTACATGCAGTAATGAAGCATCTTTCTCCTCTCCCATATCCACTCTTACTAGTAAGATTAGAAAATGAATGCTTCCTTTGGTAGGAATATTGACAGTGGTGCATGTCACTGTGATTGCCCCACTGTCACATCCTGTATATGAGGGAGAAGGTTACTTTTAAAAGTCTTTTAATTCTTCATTTCCGTAGGACTTACAGCAACCATAGGAAATAAATGCAGTGTGATAAATTATTCTGGTCCATGAAGTAAATTAATCTTAACATATTGGTGATTTAGAGATTAATTCACATTTTGACATATAAAAAAATGCTGTGCAACAATGCAAAAAAATCCAACACCCCTCCCCCCCCCCCCCCCAAAAGCTCATTCAAATCTCAGATATGCAACATTTTACCCAGGGTTATTTCCAGTAACTCTTCATAGTTCCTGGCTCAAATTCTGTACTTTAAAATTGTCTTTCTTTTCAAACACACAAACATCCCAGTTTTCCCTGGCATCTCCTAAATAACTGCTGCATATCTTTTCCTCCACCCCTCCTCCCCCATGCCTTTCTTCTGGGTTCTCTTGTCTTTTTTTTTTCCTTCCCTCTCTTGTTCTCCTGCCTCCGGGACCTCATAGTTACTACTTCATGCCCAATCGCTCCTATTCAGTCCTGTCTCCTTTTCTCTCTCTCCACTGGTAAGGAAAACTTACCAGAATGTGTAATCTCCAAGCACTCTTTTCATTTAAATGTGAAGAAGAGTCATTTGAGACTCTCTCCTAGCAAAGAATTGGTCATTTGTCAGTTAAATAAGTTTCTTATCTTTATGGACTTCTGAATAACTTGAGTTTTTATTGTTTAATGGTTTGGTTGTAAAAGTAAACATTTTGCAGGAAAGCACAAGTGAAATGGTATTTTTCTGTCTCACCAAATCTTTGAGTGCTCAACCCCCCCAGCTATGCTTTGACCACGAATTGTTAGCTAGTAATCAGTATATCAGAGGAAACAGAGAGTGAGGGTTCCCCAAATATGCAGAAAGTCTGCCCCAAACTCTGTGCTGCTTAACTTTCAGACCCTCTTTCCCCAGTGCTGCACACCAATTCCCTCCCAGCCCGCTTCCATGCATATTCAATGGACCATATGCTTGATCTCAAATATCTCCAGGCATTATGGATCCTATTCATCAAGAAGTGGCTTCTACACTGGTGAGCAAAGGGAAAAAAAAAAAAACCAAAACCTTTTCAAAGAGCATTCAAGAGTTTTCTGAGAAAGAAATCCAAGTACACAGTGACCTGTATGTACCGGGCCGAGGTCCACTTTAAACTAAACCCACATATTTCTGCCTAACACACTCACATTGGCGTTAAGAAATTCTCATTATTTGCCATAAAAGGAGGCCTGTATAGAGATCTCAGGAGAGGTTTAAGCAGAAGCTTATTGACAAGCACAAACCTAGTGATTCCTTGGAATCCAGAGGGGTTTGTGGGGTGACAAGGCAGTCCCATCACCAATCCCTGGTACATGACAAAAGCAGAGGCAGCTCCAAAGCTGATCACCAACTGCCTGGGGATCTGCCACGCAGCCAGATGCTGTGTTGGGAATTTTTCCCTGACACCACGGCATATGGGCTTTGCATTGCCATTTGAAGAGCATGAGACAGACAGAAACAATCTGGAGGGGGTGGGACATGGATGACATGTCAGCCTGGTGTTTGTATTTGGTCTTTGGTTATTAGGTGATGCTTAAGTACCTATTTGGCCTTCAGGCAAAAGAAAATATTGACCCAAGGGAAGCCCTGATGTAACTGCATTACTTGCAATGCAGTTAGTATGGGGATTAATTTGAAAGTTTGTTTGCTTTCACTTGGTTTTTGTTTTCTTTTTTTAAATAAAGAAAAAATTTTTTTTTTTTAACTCTCCATGTTGTCAGAGAAATGCAGGAGCAATTAGGGAATATATTTAAATAGAAATTAGGTACTGTGTAATCACACTTTTTTTCTCAAAGCTGTGGTACTCCATTTGCTGTCTTGCCAGCTGTGGGTAAACCAGTTCCTATAGCTCAGTCACCTCCTGCAACCAGTCCCAGCCAGAGCTGAGGGGATTCCTAGGGTGAGGGACTTACTGGTTCATGGAGTTGTCAGATCCATCCCTTCCTTTTTCATCAGGGGTTGTCTGACACTGCACCCCTGCTTTGCTTTTTCTAGAGCATGAAGAAAGAACTGTACAAGCACTATACAAAACCCAGAGGGGCCAGAATTGCCAGTGGGAGAAGGTGATGAGGCAGGAGGTGCAGAGGAGGAAAGGACCACATGCCAAGGAAACGTGTACCTAAGGAAAAACACCAGAGAGCAGAGGAACGTATGCACTGCAGGAAGGGGATGGAGAAGATCAGGAACGTAAAGAGCACTGAAGAATATTTGAGAAAAGGACAAATATTCTCCTGAGTAAGGAGCAGGGTACACCACTGCTGAGGGAATCCTTGAAGGTACCGCATACAGGAGTTTCAATGTGCCAGGTTGGCTTTCTTTTATCCTTTCCAAGAGAGCTTGGTCTGATGCTGTAAAAGTAGCTCAAGTAGCATTAGACTTCACAACTCCTGAGGTGACAATTTCCTTCTTCCATTTTCCACAACAACTCTTCACCTACATGTGGGCACACCTGCCCCTGTCCCCACCCAGCCTCAGTGTGTGTGTGGACACACGAGCCACCTGTGAGCCCCCCACAGTCAGGAACTCTCTGCTCCAGATGCTCTCAAAATCTGGAGCTTGGAGAATCATGATCACCATACATGTCTTGCACAGTAGGTGAGGGTTCTGCCATCCACCATTTCTGACTGAACCAGCACTATGTGGAAAGGAAGGATGAAAGATCGTGTTTGTGCATTGAAGGCTCCAACATGATTTGCACAAAATGTATCTCTCTTTTAATTCAGTGCATTCTTGTGAAGGCAGTCACAAAAATGAGGTTTTGTCCTGTCTTGATGGCCCCATGTACTATTTGCATCTCATATTTGGGTTTTTCCACTATAAGCAAGATTTCCTTCAGTGGTATTCATGATCTGGAAAAAAGAAATATGGAAACAAAAAAAAATTGTGAAGAGACAGAATTTCATTTTTCACCTGCACTGCTTGAACTGCAACATTTGTACTTATGAATCCTGAGCAAGTGCTTGACCTTTTCATTGTTTCTTCATTTATTGTTCTCTCGGTTCCGCTTCCCGCTCTCCATGTTGCTGCATGTATTTAGGTGGTTGCTCTTCAGCCTGTTTCTTCTTGCTTTGTTGAATTCTAACTCTGCAATCAGATGTTTGTGCAAAAGCTCTCACTGCCAGCAGGATGCTGACACAGATTTGGGTGTATGAATATCCTATGTCTTTGGTAGGGTGCTTCACTTTCCTTTAAAAAAGAAAAAGCCTTAGGATAATAATACATTTTAATTAAACCATGCACAACTCCTTTGGCAAGCACAAGGAAAACTGTATTCTATCTCCACAGCAGTGCTGCATAAAAACAGAGAGCATCTTTTCATACCTGTGTCTTTAATGGCAAGCACCATGAGACAAATACAATACCATTTAAAAACTGCACTTATACTTTCACCCTGTGAGTGGCTCCTTGTTATGGGGCTTACAATGGATTAGTTTTATCTTTAAAAAGGAGATAGAAAGATAACTCCTTGAGCACACTGTGAGGTGTATGAGCTTGTTGTGATAAGGACATGGTATTAGTTGATTGGCATCAAAGATCACGGATGTATTTATAGCACGCCAAGCATGATGACAACATGGATGTAAGTTGTCAAAGGAAGTTAGTTCCCAGAGAAAGCTGAATATTTAAGGCCCACATTTTCAGATATATTTGAGCTGAGAGCCTGCCTGTGGGCTTAGATCAGATCTAGCACAGCCAGAGGCAGAGCCTTTCAAGGTTGCTTTGCATGGACTGCAAGCACTGATCCTACCAAGTGTCAGGGATGTGGTAACAGGGAGGACTCACAATTAATCTGGTCATCTGGATCACCTTCATTCCCTTCTCTTTTACTTCCAGGCCAAGCTGTTGCCATCCAGCAGTTCAGCAGTTCAGCCCTAATCCATCCAATAAACACAGAAGCTGTTTTCTTGGTTCCTCTGGGCATCTGCCTACAGGTGCATTGCTGAACATGTGAAAAAGTTATTGGAAAAAAAATTATCTGAGAAGGATTTTATTCATCCTATCATTTTCTGAGAAGTGTGAAGGAGATAGTAATTTTTCAGTTCCAAAAGATGTTTTTTACCTGTATATCTGGGCATTGCATTATAACATTTCCTTGTGGGAAGCAGTTAAATCAAAAAACCCAGAAAGAAAGAACAAATACAAGTTCCTTGATTAAAGCAAAGCATCCTTATGGAAACATCCTTATGATTTTTATCATTTTAACTTAGTGCTTTAGGACACTTTGTAACCAAGGTAATATATGAAGCTGCCATTCCAATCTATATTTCTTACACTCTTAGGAATGGGAAAAATAATTCCAGCTGACTGATCAGAAACCAGAAGGACTAAGCTTACAAAGAATTAATGAAATCCATTTTGCAAGGTAACTCTTAACTCATTGTTAATCAGCTCCACTGATTGCATTCAACTTAACCAGAGGAGTTAACATGTTCCACTAAATTAGAAGTAGTCAGATTGTCAGGCAAAAATACATATTTTCTTAATATTTGCTGAAGCCATTTACAATTTTCTTTTCCTTTGATAATTTTGTTTTGTTTTGTTTCCAAACTGAACCAGGAGGTTTGTGTTTGGCAGCCCCCCTGTTCCTTGCCTCAGCTTTGCAGTGTGGTTTTGTCCAGCCAGTAGCCAATGAAGTCTGTGTGCTGAACAACTCATGCTGAAGGAGAAGCAGCTGCTCACTGACACCACACTCTGCAGCACACAAATCTTGCACTTCTGCGGAAAGAGAACAAACACTTGCAGAAAATACACACGGAGTTTGATGCTCAAGGGGTATAAGATTAGGTCCAGTGTATTGACTAGGGAAATAGCCTGCAGGCCACAGGCCAGTGAGGCTGTGTGCCAGTGACTTCATTAGGGCTTTTGCCTATGAAAGGGCTGCCTGTTTGGATCCTGGAAACTTACATCAATACGTCATTTTGTGTGACTAAAGTAAGCAGAATGCGTCCAAAGCACTGGCCAGTTACGGACCTCAATCTGCCTCCATTTGCAGGCAATGTCACTCTCAGGAAAACAGGTTTTGGGTTGATCCAGAGGCTCTTTTCAATGGGACTTTCATCACTGATTTCATCTGACAGTGGCTCATGCTAAAGGTCCCCATTCTCTCTTATAACTTCCCACAACAGACACCAGCAGCTGATCTCCTTCACAGACTTGAATATCAGAAAGCCAAAAATCCTTGCAAATTTCTTTTGCATCCTCATGATAAACTTCTCCACTCTCCACCCTCACCTCATGGCAGTGGGGCAACCATGATGCCAATAACTTCCAGAGTTCCTCTGCTGGGAGTGGAGAAAGGAAGGAATGGGGTGTTGTGGCAGATGCAAAAGCTCTGCACTTCTGGCAGTATAAAACTACATACTTACACTGCAAAATCCTGGAGATGCAGCTCCGGCAGTTCAAGGGCAAAAGACAGGGAGACTCCAGCAAACAGTTTCCTTCTTGAGCTTCAATGCTCTCTGATACAGGACAGTAGGAGTGATTGACTAGTTTGGTGGACTTGGTAAAAATGCTTTGGGAATTAGAAGGTTTTGTCAGAGAGCATCAGTTAGAGGAAGCAAAAAGGAGCAATGCCCTAACCCCCTGAACTGCATTACACAAAGCTGCCTACAGCATCCTCACTGACACAGAACAAAACCAGGAAATGCAAGAATGTTGAATTCTTTGCTAAAAAATTAATTCTTTTCACAGGTATGTGGCAAATTACCATTCCTCCACTGGGTTTTTTTTTCTTTTTCACAGACTCCACCTTTTTATTTCCAATTTGCTTACTTTCTTGAAGTTCACTGATAACACGTGCTTGAGTTGCTTGTAGTAACAGCATAAAAACCTTCATGAAAGGACAAATTAAACGTGATTATGCTACTAACGAAAGTAGGGGAATTGCTTCTGGAGACTTCATCTACAGCTCACAGCACAGTAGGTCTAATTATTTATGAAAATTCATCATTTGTGTCATTATAAACATGCTGCAAGTGCCACACACATATAGTTACTACTCTGTTGAATCAATATTGATTTGATTAGCTTACCTTTGACATTTCATAAATTTCTTAGTCATTCCTCATGATGACCTCACCAAGCATGCTGTAAAGCAGCACTAAGCTATCTGAATGCTTCCCATCCTTTCCTCTGTGCAGCCCTGGCCCTAAAATCTTAATATTTTTTCCCCGGGTCTTCCCTCTCGTCCCCATTCCTTTTTGCTCTGACCCTGTGTGCTAAAATTCTGATTTAGCTGCAGTTACCAGCTTTCCTCTTAAAACAGATATTGTCACAGCGAATGGAAAGGACAAACAAACTCCACAAAATCTATTTTTAGCAGATGGTCCCAATTGTATAAACTTTACCGGGGGTTATTTCTCTCTCCCCACCTTTTTTTTTTCCGACCCCATGCCCACCCCCCCGCCCCCCCCAGTTCCTGGGTTGCGCTCCCTTCAATCTTGTCAGCTGTAAAATGGGTCTCTTTTTAACCTATAATGGATCAGTGAGATTAAAGGTGAAGTCATGAATTAGTAGCAGTGACAGCCCAGCACGATGGCCCCGGCAGCAGGGGGTCCCTCTTTGTGCTCGTCCACTCTGACCCCCCGTGCCACTCTCCGCCTGTGGGAACCGGACAAGAAGAATGTCGGGGTGGGGCCGGGGGCCGCCAGCCCCGGCCGGCCCGGCCAGCGCCCCCCAGCACATTCTTTGCCTGCAAATATTCTGACATCACCCCGGCACAGCTCCTCGCCGGCTCCTTCGTTAACTCCTTTATGCCTTGCCGCCGGCAGACAATGGTCCTGCTGCAGGCTGCGGGAGGAGGAGGGGAGGGACGCATCTTTCCCAGGACAACTTTTCCATGAGCCGTGGACCTAAGGCAAGCGTGGATTTTAAGGCTGGGAGGTGGGTGAATTTCCTGGGAGTTGGGCTGTGCGGTTTGAGATGCCGCTCTCCATGACAAAAAAACACAAAGTGAAATGTGTCAGTGATGCAGGCTTAAAACTCCAAATTTCTTTGGAGTTTTTAAGCCTGAATTCCTAGAACAAAACCATTCCTACCATAAATGCAGCTTATTCAGTGGCTACATTTTGCCTTGGGAATTATGTTAAAACTGCTCATAAGAACCTTTGCAAAAGTATGATGCGTTTCCAGCCTCCTCTGTGAAAAACTGTGGTAGGGCAATACTGGACACCAACACAAATAACAGGAGCTTCCTGTTGAGAATTCCTCTTTTGGGGAATACCCGAGAGCAGTGGGACAGCAACAGAGCTACACTTTTCTGCAAATGTGAAACAGATTGGTCTTCCTGTTCATATCCTCTGGGATGTATTTTGTCCTTACTGAAATGTAAATTTAGTGTTGGCTTCAGTCTGTCTTCTACAATAAGTAGCTAGACTTTTCATAGTCCTTCCAAATTAAAATGCACTAATTAATTAATTGTAACAGGATTTGTTATCCTGACTGATCTACCCTCCTAGTGAAGAAAGTTCACACTTCCAAATGTACTTTTCTAACACTTTTAAAGCTCTCTGCTGCACCTGCACCAGAGCTATCCCATCTCACATCACTTCTCTGAGGGATATAACATGTGCAGGACTCATCCAGAAAGGATGGTTCCAGAAAACTTACAGAGGATCTTCCCAAGACCATAAGAGAATCACTAAAAACCATTTCATTCGGTGAGCAATTTCAATTTCATTCTTGTGATATTATAAATTCTGGTAAGAATTCACTATCTCTGTGCCTTGAAGTTCTCTCAAGTGGGTCCTAATCATACCCCAATGGAGTCAGGTGGGATTTCGGCCCCTGAAACAGCATAAAGGCATTTTAAGACATCTAAATTCATAATTGTAATTCCTGCTTGGAGGCTGTGCAGCCCCAGGGAAACATTAGTGTTTGCAGGATTCTTCCATTTTGCTCCAAAAGATGCCAGACCACTTGTTTTTCTGTTCCAAGGTGAGTGGTCTGGAAAACAACCCCTCCTTTAACTTGCTTTGCAGATTCTCCTGAGATTCACAAGGAAATTCTTGATCCAGTCTTGGAGAAGAGGGTAAGGGAAGAAAAGTATGTGTTACAGCCAGATCTCTTTTCTTATAGGACCCCATTTTGCCTTTCTATGGCTCAGTAGACAAAACCAAAAAAGTTACAGATGCAGGGATATTTTCTGTAAAACTAGCACAAATAAATGAATGGAAGGCCCAGGGAAGGGACAGGGCAGACACCTTGAGCCTCTTCATCTCTTGAGCAATGTGTACTCACACAACCTGCCTCTGACTAGGAAGCTCACCCCAGCTTTACATCACTGTGTTCAGCCCCAGCCCAGAGCACAGGGCTGTGCAGGAAGCCCTTGCCAAGGGAAAGGAGCAGCTCTGAGGTTCCAGGAGCAGCTCTGAGGCCCCAGGAACAGCTCTGAGGTTCCAGGAGCAGCTCTGAGGCCCCAGGAGCAGCTCTGAGGCCCCAGGAGCAGCTCTGAGGTTCCAGGAACAGCTCTGAGGCTGCAGGAACAGCTCTGAGGCTCCAGGAACAGCTCTGAGGCCCCAGGAGCAGCTCTGAGGCCCCAGGAGCAGCTCTGAGGCCCCAGGAGCAGCAGTCCTCTCTCCAGCCCCGAGCTGCAGCGGGCACGGCTGGGAGCAGCCAGTGGAGTGTGCACATGGCACAGTCTCAAACAGGTTTCTGACTAGATGAGCTGACAGCATTTCCACATCAGCTCATGTCAGCTGTGTAGCATCCAGTTACACTTTCTGCAGGTCTGCTGGACCTATTTCCCAGAGCAGGCTCATCCCAGCCTGGCAGCTACAAGGCTGCAATCCATAACGCCACATTTTGAGGACAAAGAGCAGAGCACATTGGAGTTGTACCTAACTGGCTGCAGGATGCACATTGCAAAGTGTCGCCTGGCAACAGGCACAGCCAGGACCAAATGGGACACTCTGACACTCTCAGGCTACCAGTTACATCCCCTTCCAGATAACACTCTCCAAGCCCGGGGAAGAAGAGTTTAGATTGCAACCAGCAAAGGTCTTGACAAGCTGAGCAAGTGCCAGATCTGATGTGCCAGACCAGGATCCCTGTAATATGTAGCACGAGGGTCTGTCCAGTATCCACAATGCTCTTCTATTTCCTTAGGAAATTGCAGATTTAGGTGCAATCTTTTCTCTGTCTAAGAGAAATCAAACTCATACCTCACTGAAGGGTCACCCAATCTATTTATACTATCATGTGCTCAGAAGGAAAGCTGGGAACAAGGAGCAGCTCTGATTTTAGCTCTCAGATCTTTCTTTGAAACACAAGAAAATCCCAAGTATCTGCACTCAGTCCTTAGGCTACAGGGTCATGTTCCTTCTCTTTGGCATGCCACTGAAAGCAAATGACTGGATGTTCTGTGGCAATGCTCCAGCAAGCAAGCTCCTAGCCAGGCAGCAAGCACACTCTGGGAACAGAGGAAAACATCTTTCCACAAAGGGGTGGGACCAGAGCCTCAAACCTCAGGAAAACTCACTGGACAGTAGGTGTCTGTAAAGGATTTTATAAAGCACTGGCCATGTCCTACACTTAAAATTGTGTGTGTTTATTTTTGTTAGAATTGTTTTAGGCTTGGAGGTGAGCACGAGATAGTGCACAGGCAGGCAGGGCTGACTCCAGGGTAGCCAGGGGAAGCTGCCTTGAGGAGCAGCACTTCACTCTGACTCTCCCTCTCACCTTGCTGCTTATGACATGTGGTGTGGGCTGTTCAGGGGTCTGTGGGGATGTAGGGGCAAGGCATAAGGCTCAGGACCCCACTGTAAGGAGGAGGGGCAGATGGAAAAGAGTTTCTTCCCTTAAAGACTTCAAAGAGCTGTCCTGTAATTTGTTCCTTGCCTCACCCGAACAGAAAGAGTAAAAACAGCATTAAACTTATAGAGAGGTGGTCTTGTCATAAATCATGATTTCATGAAATATAGTGTATTTCTTCTTAAAGTCTGGGCTTTTGTATTCTCTCCAAGCTAAGGAAACAAGAAAATATACATCCTTAGGGTCCGGAGAATAGCTTAAAAACAGCCACATTTCTAATATTACCACCAGATAGCAAACAATGAGTCAATGTCGAAATGTACTTCCAAGTGCTGTTGTTTAAAAAGCATTATAAAAAATTAGTTCTGGTTTTGTTCATTTTGAGATTTTAGACCCCATTTCAGGTTTTGTGGCTCTTGACTACTGTCTGTTGAATAATGGAGCTTGAACATCCTTTGACTTCGCCACAGCCAGGAACATTGCATAAGTATCCCCCTCGGAGCAGGGCTGGGGAAGCCTGGAGCAGGAGAAGAACTCTTCAGCCAGGAGCTATGAAGGGCAATTAAGAAGGAAATCGGTTCAAAGGGCAATCACAAGGAAATGGAGGCATCAGACACCAGTATGTTTTCCCTGAACAGTTGTCCCCTGTACCATCTGATCCCATATGCAGCCCAAGAGTTCTGTTCATTCCTCCACAACCCAAACACAAGGCCCAAGCAGTCCTGGGAACAACTTGATTCTCCTTGGTGGCTCATTAGCAGCTGAAAAGGAAACCCAGTGGGAAGCAATCCAATCCCAAGCAGTAATCTCCAACTCCATTTCTATGTGAATTTCCTGGAGGGCTGCAGCTCCCTGTTCCACAAGGGTGCATTGGTTGGGGCTAGCACAGAGATTTGGTTCCTTGTTGTGGCTCCTTGTGCAGCCTGGAATCCACAGTGGGGTTCCCTGCCTGTGCCAAAGCAGCCTCCTGCATCCCTGCTCTTCTTTCACTGGAGACCCTGACTGTGCACACCAAAGACACTGCCTTGCTTCTTTGCTTGGGCCTGGGCAGCTCATGACCTTTGGGGACACACCCTTTGGCTGAGCACTGCCTGGAAATAAGCACATATTATTTCTCTGGTGCCATCTCCTCTGCTCCTGGAGGTGCAGCCCAGCCGCAGCTGCTGCTCTGAGCTCCCTGCAGGGTTATTCCTGCCGCCTGCCCTCTCCTGCCAGCGTGAGGGATGCTGTGCTGCCTGCTGGGAGCCGTCAGCAGGGCGGGTGCTGCCCGTGCTCCCTGCAGGCTGTCACTGCCCCTGCTGCACAAGGAGGTGCTCACACGTGTCCTGTGTGTGCCAGCAGAGCCTGGGACATTGCCACTCTCTCTCTGTGCACAGTGGGTCAGGACAGCTGGACATTATTTATTCCTTCCCCTACACACTGCCATGGGAGGGAGAGAGGTGTTGTCTGTGCTGGACATGGGGCCAACATGGGCTATGGAAATCTCCATTTTTGCTATTTCTTATTTTTTATGGAAAAAGAGGGAAAGTGAAGCCAGTTCCAGCCATTGTGGGGTGTATTTTGCCTTCTAGTAAAGCCATGGTTTAATAGCAGGTTTTTATTGAGTCACTCAGGTATTTCTTTCTGGAGGAAGGATGGGATTAAAAGAAGATTAAAATGATCAACGCATCTCCAGCATTTCACTATCAATCCAGTTCTTGATCTTCATGAAGAATCTAGCCTTGAAAAAAATATTTGCCAAAAATATAGAAAGCCAAAATTTTAATTATTATGTCTCTGCCTGTTTCTAATACTGTTCACTTAGAAAACAACACAATGAAACGTTTCATTACCCCTTACTAGCTGCTGAGAAAATTCTGGAGTTACATTGAAACATCAAGCTTTCAAATGACTGCAACTTCTATCAAATACTTCTAAAGACAACAAAAAATGTCTCCATTAGAAATACAAAAACATTTTGTGACCAATACTCTCCCAGGAAGGTTTATTATAGTTCTAAAGTCAATTCCAGCTAGTTGGGTTTTTTTTCAGATATCAACTAAACCGTATTGTGAGAAAAGTATAAAGAATTATTTTTTTCCTTAGATTTTTATTTTAATCACCTAAAAATCATTCTTATGGAAATGAGAAAGACAAAAAGATTCCCCAGGGACTGAGAAACTTCACTGATTTGCATCATTAACACTGAAAAGAACTTGCCTGGAAATGGCCCCTTCACGTTTTCTTTTATTTACATTTCCAGACAAATACAAAATTAATTTCAACAAGAAGGTTTCTTGTAGATTCCTATCCCATTTTGATTAGTCTAGCCATTAAAACATGAATATAGCTTGCTGTGCTTTGATGGACTGATTTAGTCTTTGTTACACTGCAATTCTTAAATTTTTTTTAATTTTTTTTTTAGTTTTTACTTCATTTATAAAGGGTTTGCAACATGGGGGCTCTGAGTGATCATTGACTGTATTAACATTCATAATTAACACCAGTAATTATTAAGATGCTTTTGGAACAATTACCATTTGTGGCACGGAATGAGAGAAAAGTGACATTCATTTAACAAAACTCTAGTTTCCATTTAACAAGTCTGTCCAAGCATAAGCAAAAATGAAAAAAAACCCCAAATCTGAGCACACTAAATATATATTTAAATGCAGATAAATTTCTACGATAAAGTAGTTCTTTCAAGGCTCAGATCAAAATTTTAAACAGTTTACCTTCTTTGTGTCTTCTGAAGAGTTTTACGTAACAAACTTTCAGTGTCATCACTAATAGCAGTTCATGCCAAGGATTACTTTCTTAAAACTGCTACTCAAGCCCGGTGATTTGCAGTACACTTCTTATTACAGGATACATTATGCAGAAACCCTCTGCTATGTGATGGGACATGGCAACCCTGCTGTGAGAATGCCTATCAGCGCTTCTTTTAAGGCCCTTTCTCAATTGTCAGCAAAGTATTTTTTAAGGTTAAAAGGTGTAAAATTATTCTGAAACGCTTTTCTGACCTGTCGCCTATCACTGCAAAAAGCTATAGTTCATTTTTTTTCTAAAATTGTATTTTTAAAATGTGATATTATAAGAATAAAGCTAGTAAGAAAAATATAGTTTTCTATGCTTTTCATTATATTTTTTGTAATTTTTTCAGTACTGATACACATTAAGATCATGAGTCCCTTTTTATTTCTGATTTTCTTCATTATGATTCTCACTTTCCTGTGAGTCAGTTATGATGTGCAATTAATGAGAAATGAGCAATTACAATAAAAATATTTTAATTTATATTTTTGTGGATTTTCAAATGAATTCCTGAATCATATTCTCTAATGTAAAAGTCAAATGCAGCAGGGTCATGAAGCATAATCTCATTTTACTGGTATATAAAGATCACAAGATCTGTCATTCTTCAAGTACTACCTGTACTTTGATTGAAACAACACTGAATATCAGCAGGAAAACTAGAAGAAGGCTTCTATTCTTCAGACTGGTGGCTGGCTTTTATGGCTTTGCAAGCTGCTTAACTCTAGATTTCCCAGGCTACATGCACAATTCAAGGTCAATGATCCTATAGTTTTAAATCCTGTGCACAAGAGGTTACCATCTCCCATTGTCTGTAGCTTAAGATTTCCAATGGCAGCTAACTATTTATGTGCTGGCAAAATGCTGGAAGGTATCTGAAATCACTTTACACTGCATTTCATGGGCTGTTCTATAGCACAATCTTATCAGAGGGTACTGGAGAGCTCAGCCCTGCTGCAAAGAAGTGTCAGACATGGAGGGCCTGATTTTCCCTCTGATATCTGATACATGCACACAACAACATGAGCTTCAGCCAGAGCCAAGAAGAGAGGTACAAGTAGTGGTGCAGCTGAAAACAGATGCTGTGCTGTGTTTGTGCACTGAGTTTTGTGGCCCACAGCAGAACACCAAGGTGATTACACCCAGGAATTCTTATAGCATAGCTACAAGAAGTGATAAAAGCAATAAGAAGGCATTGTCATGTTGCACACATGAGGAGGTTTGTATCAGTCCTTTCCAACACGGACTCATGTACTTTTCCTGACACCCACCTAAGCAGTCTGAGCCTCCAGAAGGGTTTTCTTCCTGTATCCTTCAATGCTGTCAGTGGTGAGGTGTGCAAGTTGAGCAACTATTGTGTACTGTGCTGGCATTACTGAAAGGCAGACTGCACATTCTGCCTCACATTGATTTTATCATACCCTCTTTATTAATTGACTATATCTCATCAGCAGGAAGTCTCATCTTAGCCTGCTTGCTAGTACCTTGATAACCAAACAGGAGAAGGTTGCCATTCATACACACATGGATGACTGCACCTCATGTTTTTTGGGCCACACAAGTATAAACTGCATGCTCCCCAGCAAGAAACACTCCAGAGGTCTGCTCTCTGAGAGGCATGGCCTGGCCCAGCATCCCTGGGGGCCCTTCATCCCTGTGTCTGTGCAGGGTAAGAGCAGGGCTTATCTTCAGCCAGGCCCTGGGCTCAGGAGCAAGTGTTTAGGTCTCAGACATGAGAACAGAAATTGAGATCTCACATCACAGCACAAAGCACAAGGCAGAGGAGCATGCATGCTGTGCTCCAAGGATGATGACTACCCAGCCAGCAGTGCCTAGAGAAGCTTGCAACGTCCAGCACATACAGCCCTAAAACTCCTATGGATGACTGCCTACTGCTATGCAAGATGGAGTGGTTCTTTCAGACAACAAACCAGCAAATTTGTAAAACTATACCCAAGGATTCAAAATTCTATATTTAGAAGTTGCTAACAAATACAAAGTGCAAATGAGATCATTGTAATATGTAGTATTTAGTTATAGAACTAAACATATAAATCTTAATACTGGACAATTCCAGATGAGATTGTTACAGGCACCACAGGATTATCTTTTAAGTTAGACCCTGAAAGATATGGTCATGATATTTCAATATATATATATGTATACACAAAATAAAGTCTCTCAAACTGAACAGTTACTCTTCCTTCCTTGTCAGTCTCCCTGCAACCATTCTGAATGCACAACAGCCTTCTCTTACTCAGCTCCTTTAAACTCCACTTCTTTCACAGGGAGAAATTCAAGGAAGTTGTGAAGTGAAATCCACCTTTGACACTCTCTAGACACTTTGTTCTTGAAGAAGGTTATTTCATGTTCATCCTGTGCATTTTTAGAAATGGCCAGAATCGCAGGCATGAAGGTATGGAGTGCTCAATGTCACACTAGCCAGCTCTTTGGGACCAGACTAAGACACTTTTTAAGCTTGAAACTTCCCAGACTCTCCTCACAAAGGTCTTGGTGCAGTAGAATTCTTCTGTTTTAACATCAAAATTTAATCTGTCTGGAATTAGAGTTCATCTTATCATATTGAAAGGAAATGTGCAAATCCAGAGGCATCTCACCCTAAAGTAGATATTTATGACTGGGATCTTATTCCTGGTTGAGGATAAACAATTCATAGACCTACAAAACTAAGATTTGGGAAATACTTACAAGAAGCTGCTATTGTTCTTCTGAAGCTCCACATTAAATTTCTTCTGCATACAAATTCCAGCTGTGATCTCTGGATAAGTGAGGAATAATAGGCAAGGTTATTGTCTTAATGTCATTTTAACTCTATGTTTACACCTCTTTCAATGTAATAATTTCCATGACATTACCACCATGCAGATGATAGGGCAGAAGAAACCTAGAAAGTGCAATCCTCAGATTTTTGGATTTTTGTTTGAGAATGAGAACTTTGTTTTTACGATACTTCAGAGACACTAGCCAAATATCTGCCAAAGGAGATCCCTATGCAAAATAGGAACCATCCTGAAAATTCTTCTTTTCTAAGTACCCACTGAAGCCAATGGTTGGGTTTTGCAGGAAGTCTGGATTGCAGGCATCTGTGGGAAGTGATGCTCCACGCTGTAGAATGATTAGGAGGACCTGTGTTCACCCATTAAACCCAGAACATGACTATGGCCACAATCCCAAATAAACAGAAATCCTGCTGCTAATACAGAAATCCTGCTGCTAATTGCAGAGTCACAGGTTGTGGCATTTAATTATTATCAGTTAATGTTCAGGCTGTATTTTGGGCTTCATGTCAGGGTGATGACCTGGTCAGGTAAGACTTCAAAGCCCTGCAAACCAGCAGCTTGAGGGCACAGCTGCTCTCCAAAGGTGCAGCTGGACACCAAAACCCAGCTGTGGCTGTGCCTGCTTCCCTCATGGATGGTCAGGAACAGCAGGGAGCATGCCAGCAGTGCTGGGGACACCTTGCAGATTCAGCAGGATCCTTTGCTTGTGCAGCTTTCCCTGCTTACTGGGCCCAGTCTAACTGAGATATTGAGCAACAGAGCTCTTTCTTGCCCAAAGAGAGAGGCTACAGACCCAGACAGCATTTTCCAAAGCAAGGCCATGGTAGGGAAGAAGTGTGATGTGCCTCTAAGAGTTAGTAGGGGCAGGCAGACATGAAGAGAAGAAAGTCAGTCACATTCATCAGCAGTGTGTCCAAGACAGATTTATGCTACTATTATTTTTTAATTTAGAGGCTCAAATAAATAAATAAATAAATGTCCATACAAGATAAAAAATTAACAAGATTATTTAATGTCCAAACTATGAATGTCAAGAGATAATAATTAGTGGAAATACTGCAGCAATATCCAGACTTTTAAAATTATCTGATTTCATAATCTAAAACATCATATTTTTGCATAGTAAAATACACTGATTTCAACCCAGTGTTTTTCATACATACTGAATATGAATATGTTGCTCTCACTTCCTGCACAAGACAGTAAATTTTTCTGTGCACTGTGCAATATAAAATAAAGGCACTACTTTTTTTCTGCCATTTCTCACTTTTGTTCCACTTGCTTTCCATTTTCAAGGTTTCCCATACTTTTCAAAAGAACCCCATATTGCTGAAACTTTTTTTGCCTACTGCACTTGTGAGTAATTAAGACAAAAAAAGCAGCAACTTTATCATCATTTTTCATAAAAACCATTCGCTAAAGCAGTGGGCAAAGTGAAATATGGGTTTTAGCCTGCTTTTAAAACTACAGTGGTGTAACATATACATACATACATATGCATGCAAACCATATAGTTATACTTATAAAATACAAAGAAATCAGATGAGGTAATAGCACCCCCTTCTGAGAGTTAGGACCAGAGCTAATGCCCTCACTTTAAAGCAAATCTGGAGACTTTTTGTCATGGTGCTACAGCTTTTTTAACACAGTTCCTACTTCTTGTTTTGTCCTACTGTGCTAAACTAGAGACATGTACACACCACTTACTTGGCATTTATCTGCTCCTCACCCTACCACTGTAAGAATTCCTTGGTTACAAGGCAGCACTTATAATTTGGAACTAGGAAGTCCACAAAAATTATTTTCCTCAGCTCACCTGTTCAATTATTCCATGTATAAAATAGTCCTTTGAGGTGGCTATTTTGCAGTCAGGGGACAGGTGGAGGGAGGTGTGAAGGGCTGGTGTACCTCAGCAGGAATGTCATTTCTCGCTTCAGCAGCTCAGCTGTTCTGGGGGTGGAGCTTCATCTCTTTTGAGATGGACACAGCCTCCTCTTCCCCATGCCCTCTGCCTCCCCTAGTCTGAGGTTAGGGCAGGAAAGGACCAGGAGCAGCAAGGGTTTAAGAAGTGCTATCTACAACAGCTTCTGGGATCATACCCAGAGCCACTCTGGCACCACAGGGGCCACAGCAAAGCTCCCTGTGAGCCTCCCTTGCCAGGTACCTGCGCCTGCAAACGCAGGCTTGGCTCCTCCCTTGGCCTGCCAAAGGGTTCACCCACCTGCCAAGGAAGGGCATTTTCCACACTCTAATGGGAAAACCAGGGCAAGATGATTTCCTGCCTCATCCATTCCTCTCCAACAGCAAATTTCCCTTCAAGCAATTTCATCTCAATGGCAATGAGAAGATCCTTTCTCCATTTGCCCAGCGCAACGAGGGCTCCTTTACACAGCGTGGTACAGGCAGAGCTCTCCTAAGGAAGCAGAGAGCAGCCCTGTGAGCAGCTCTGTCCCACCACACCAGCTTTTAGTGGCATCAGGCCACCCCAGCAGCCCACAGCTCACCTGCCAGAGACAAAATAAATCATACCAAATAACAGCAATCATGCCACAAAACGCTCAGAGAGCAACTGAGAAGTATGGCCAGGGTGAAGAGTCAAAAAGAGACTGTAACAGTGCTCCTCAAATCCCCACTTCTCTTTGAGAACTGATTTGTGGTATCCCTCAGCATATCCTACTCTGCATAAATAGTAGTTTGCAAAAACTTCTGTAGGGTTTGCAACAAAGCACCTCAGGGAATAGCAGAAGGTTATTTACTCTTCTCCTTTTTTTTCCTTTTCTCTTTTTTTTTTTTTTTTTTTTTTTTTTTTGAGCTGCAAAAGAAAGAAATGTGTTTGATGGAAGGTGCTAGACTAAGGAAAATAGTGAAGGATGCAACTTAAAGCACAGAAATCCACATGACACTGAGCTGTGTATAATTTACCATGACAAATCAGTGCTCTAGCAGAAAGAGAGTCACAGCATGTGAAGAAAAAAATTAGTGCAAGCTGAAGATAAGATAGACACCAATTTCTACTTGTAGTGCTAGGGGAAAAAAAGTAAAAGCTGAGAGAAACAAATAGAAAAAAAATTCAGCAATACTGAAAGGGAGAAAGGCTCAACCAGGTCATGTATAAAGGTATGCTCCACAGAAATGCAATATCAGAATACCATATCATCATAAGGAAAATATTACAGCTGAAAAATTATTAAAGTGCACAAAAAATTATGTGGTAATGATGAATCTGATGGAAGAGCCTTCAGCAGAGTGTTTTTGCAGCCCAAAACCTGTAGCAAACAATATGCCAAGGTAACTATGAATAAAGTTATGGAGATAAGAACTTACAAAGTGATTACAATCCATAAAAGTGGATGTACCTGAAGCCCAGATTAAAATGGTCCTCAGTACTTGGTTTAGGCTCAATGTTGTTATGTGCAGGGCTTTGGCACATGAAGAACAGCCACCAGTGCACTCAGAGAGTGCAAAAATGAAGCTGATTTGGGGGAAAGAATTCAAAGCATACCTGCACACTTGGGATCTTCCAGGTCAAGGGTAGCAAGCCCCCAAGCTAATGCCTATGTCCTCAAGAAGACATGTACACAGATCAAGATGATCATAAATTCATACAGAAAACAAAATACAGGAACATAAATGGACAAGCATTTGTGTTTTGTTATGGAGTTTTTTTTTAAAAATTACTTCTGGTAAAACAGGAGTCATGAGAAGGGTAAATGGCTTCTCCTGGGAACATGAGGGAGGTTGCAGAGAACCTCTCTCCTGGAAATCCCATGCTGAGCAGGATCATCAAGAGCAAAGAAGAGCTTTTCCTTGCTCTCTCTAGGCACTGACAGTTATCCCCAGAAGGAAAGTGTATTATTGTGCCTGGAAGAAGTGCACACTCATCCACTCCCATCACGGCTCAGGTACTGAAATCCCTCAGCTGGCCCCTTTGAGAGCCCAATTGATTCAGAGGCATTTCAGCTTTACTGCCAGCCAAGGCCATTTACTCTTCTCCTCTCTAACAGCTCCTGCCCTGCTCAGCATTTGGCAGGGCTGGGCACACCTGACCCTTCAGCCCTTGCAGCATGGATCTGAGCTCCTGCTGCCCCCAGTGTGGCTGGGAGGCAGGGGGTTACCTGGGCATACACTGGGACCTCTCTGTTGCCAACAAAATGTTTTCCAGAATCACCAGTAAATAAAAATGGCACCTCACCAGTCACAAAAGGAATGCATTAAAACAAACGGCATAATTATTTGAGGTGAGAATAAGAGACAAACCCTTGTATTACCAATGGTTCTTAATCTGTACACCTAGCCCAGAAAAGTCTACTGGATTAGATTTGGAGTGGAAACTAAGACAGGACTTTGAAAGACAACATAACAGATTCTGTGATGAAATAGGAAGCTGTCATGCAAGAAAAGAGACTCTGCAATTTTTCCTTCATACTATTTTTTAGATTTCTGTCATAGTTCTCCTAATCCTTTGGAACACTTGGAGGCTTAAAATTTCCATTGACTATTTTTTCTTTTCTTCAAAGAAAAAATGTCCTTTCAGTAATCTAACTTTTCTGCTGTTTCTTTGAAGTTACTGTCAAAGATGGCCACATCTCAAAAGACGGACTTTGTGAAAAGACTTTGAACCAATCACAACAAAAATAATCGCAGTGGAAAGGATGCAGAGGCTAAGGACAGGCCTGTCATAAAGGTTAGAGGCTATCTGTGGGAGTGTAAAACATACTATGCAATAGGAAAGTATTTAATAGATTATAATCTAGTTATTCTGACCAGCATTGAATTAAAGTGTTCAAGTAGTCTGCAGAAAATTTGAGACAAGGTTTGGGACATCATCAACTGTAGAACAAACTATGTACATCTGCCTGGCAGTAAACATTCAAGGATCAATCGACCTAAGCAGTAAGTTACAATAAATTACTTCTTTTATGGGAAAATATTAGCATCATCCCGGAAAATTCAAATGAAAATTCTATCTCAGGCCAAAAAACCACCTGCTTTTGAATTTTGGGAGGAAATATAAATGTTGCACAAACCCTATGGAGCAATCAAGATGCTAAAGTGTCATACAAATGGGGTACAAATGACGGGGGTGACTGAAAGCCCAACACGGAACTGTCACCCCTGCAGGTGACTGTGGTGGCACAGTGAAGCCAACCCCATGGCAAAGGGCCCCAAAGTGCCACAACCTGCTGATGGAAACAGGCAGTGCAAGCCACCCTCTCCCTCGAGGCTGGAGAGCCACAGCCAAATGCAAGCAAGGTTACAGCAGCTCAGCCAGCCCGTGTTCCCCAGCTGAGACCCAGCATTGTCCCACAGGACACTGTGCCCCAAAGGACGCTGAAATGCTGCAGCCTTCAGCAGCACAGGCTGATGCTCTCAGCCAAGAGTCTAAGCACATGTGTTTTGGAGAGCATCCAAGGAACTTATGCAGGAGATCAAATCCTTGGCCCTATCTCTTGTGTGCTGCCAGGTGGACAGGCAATGCAGTACAAACACATTGGTACAAAAGAGTCTCACCAGACACACACCAGAGGGATTGAGTCCCTGCTGGCCAGAGGGCAAGAAAGCCCAGGTCTGCTGTGGGATGCTCTCATGGATCAGTGTGTGCCAGGGCCTAGGGCTCCCTCCTTGCTCTGTTGATATGCTCTCACACCAAGCTGAAGTGGCTCAGCTGGATCCAGCACCTCTTGATAATCAGCGAACATAAATGTGGCACTGAATGGAGGCACAGCATTCTCCTCCAGTGCTGGCAGGACTGTTCCCTGCTCCAGCCCCTCTGCTCAGCACGACAGCACATCAGCAGGCCATGCTGAGAGGAGAAACAACGTGAGGCACAAAGGAGCAATGCTAACAGAAGCAGGGGGATATGGCAAAGGAGAGCTGAAAGCCCACGAGCAAAGAGCAGAGAGAAGGAAGGAAAAATTAGGTTGATGAGCATCTGAATGAAGACTTTATGGGGGGGAAAAAGGCAATGCATTTCTGTGCTTGCACTTTTCCCTTTACACAGGCAAAAGCAAGAGGCAGAAATGATGGTTTTTGTACTGTTCATGATGAAATTCAGAAAGGAAATAGAAAAGAGATTCAAAGGCAGGGCTCTGAGAGCTCCCACTCCTGGGCTGCTAGGCCAGTAATTTTCAAGCTGTGGTCCATTGTGACTTGCACTGCCAGGCTGTGTTTACCCTGTGACTTAGTGCCAGCAGTACTGCTGGATAAGACCTTTCAGCAGATCAGCATCAAATCCTATTTTCAAAGACTTAAAACAAAAACAACAACAACAAAAAACCAAAAGCCTAATTAAAAAAAATTGCTCTGTACAAAACCTTGTCGTGATATTCTATATTCTGGACAATTCCTCCACCAACTTTTAAATGTGCATATTTGGGCATTATAAGATGTCTATTTTGTGTGGATTTTGTGAGCATTGTGAAATATATATGGTTTCAAAACTTATCAGTTGTGTTCTGGCTGAGAATGTACATCTTGTGCAGGAGCATAAAGGAGAACCACACAATCTAAACAATGACATTCAACTTGAATGAGAAGCAAATTTGAAATTACCATGGCTTTTTAGTACTCATACTCCACCCTGCTCATGTGTTTTGAGAGAAGCGCTGCTGGGGCACTGAAGGATGCAGCCATGAAGCTCAGGGTCAGCCACACAAGGCCTGATGTTGGCACCGATAACTTCTAATTCTGTGCCACTGTGATATTGATACTGCTGAGTCTGCATGAACTCCTTTGGCTCACATGAATAGAAGGCACATGTAAAAATCTAGAGAAAATGGTCCTGGTCACCCTGAACATGAAAAGGGTAGTGCAAACTCTGGAACAACCCAGGCAAAAATTTTTTCTCAAATGTCTAAACCAGAAGGTAGAACAGTTGACTCATGCTGTAGTTTTGCAGCTAAAATGGCAAATGTCCTTTCCTTTATCTGGTGTTCTGTTCCATGACCTGTTTAACAGTTTCCTCTCTTCCACTCTCTCAAGCTCAGCTTTTATTTTATCCTTCCTAATTAACCTTATGTCTTCCTTTGTTTCTCTTGCCCCTCTCACCCCAGTGATTTTGTCCCCTTGCTGGCTGGGATGTCAGCCTTGGTTTGATCTCCTACCACAGTAACTGCTTTTTCCTCTATGCAGTCTCCAAGTGAGCTGATTTGTAAGGTTTTTATTTATTTCTCTTTTAAATCATCTCCCAAGCCCCTCTCTGCCACAGCAGTTACAAGAAATGAACCAGTGATAAATGGTAGGGATAAAGGGCACTTGATAAATTGAAACTAGATGAACTAAAGTGTGTCAGAAGGTACATTGCTGGTTTCTTTCTCCCATATCAGCCATTTACAGCCCACTTCTCAGAGCAGAAATTAAAGATTAAACATAGTACTTCATCCAGTCCCAGAGTACACTGGCAATTGCAATACAGCAAATACACCAATAAAGGTCACTTCAATTACCCACACAGTAATAGCCACAGAGGCTACTGATGCCATATATATAATCATGCTATGCAATGCTGGAAGGTTTTTATGACCAAGCATAGTCCTGGAGTAAATTACTCACCTCTTCTGGAAGACCAGCAGCACAATGTTCTGGAGCAGCCACTTGCAACAGAGAGAGGAACACCAGTGAACAGCAGGCATGGTTTCTTTGCACCCCGATGTGTGCCTTGAGAATTCCAGGCCCCACAAGACACATCAGAAAGCTAAAGAAGCCCAAATTCAAGCAAACCAGCTCTGGAATTAAAAATTGTGACACAAAGACAGCAACAACAATTGATTTCCTGTATCCATGATCAGTGGCTACATTCAGTTAACTCAGATGCGTGCTGGGGTAGTAGAGCACGTGCTGGGGTATTAAATATTCTGCAAGAATATTACAACTGAAAGGGCACCAGTAAAAGTCACAGTGTGAATATTTTTGCCCTGTTACTGCATCTTCTGACTTTCCTGCTCCAGATGCCTTTGTCTATTCTACAGTCTCTCATAAATGAAGAGGCCAAGCACGTGTGTGACAGGGTGCATTCCCAAGAACGCTCACGAAAATCCCAATACAATACCAGGAATACAACTTCAGCAGGCACATGAGCTCTGCTCTCCCCTGGCTGCAGCAGTCACACCTCTGAGCCTGCATTTCTTGCCTGGAACAGCAGTCACTCTGCTATCTGTCCAGCCAGCATCCTTTTGTTGATCAGTGAAGTTTTGGCACTGCAGAGGTGATAAGAATAAAAACATTTAAGCAATCAGTTAATCTAACAAATATGTTAAATATAGCGAGACAATGCCCACTGCTTTCATTGGCACCAGACATAAATCTCAGAGAAAATTGCACAGATGCAATCAGAGTTGAACACGAGAAGTGTTTGGCACATTTGAGCTCTGCTACCCTGAAGATAAGACTTGAAAAAAGGACAGACTGCCTATCAATACCTTCACAGAGCACACCCTTTTGAGCTCTATAAATATATTACATTCTCACCACAATACTTTTTTCCCCCTAGGACTGTCTTTAAACATACATGCCCTCATTTCTACCCTGAGATTTTTTTTAGCATCCTTCTGATAACTTTCTCCAGCTTTGAATTATTAGTGAACTACTTTATTGTAGCTAACATTTTCTGACATTTCTAACAAAATCTCTGCCAATACAGAAAGCTATTTATTAAAAAAGTACTTTTAATAAAATATTTGTAATAAAGCAGTTTTCAGCTGTTTGCAGGTGCCCCTCACAGTCAAGTTTTACTAATGAAAGATGAGAAACAACTTTCTGGAGGAGACTGCTCCGAGATTTTCAATTGAAACAAAGATGTTTCACACTGTAATGGCTGAGTAGTGTCTCCAAATTGAACACAGCGATGCTTTAGGGAATAGTTGAATTTTCCAGGCCATTCGTTTTATCAAAAACTCTCCTAAATTTTATAGATGTTGGTAAAAAATAACTTTTTTGAGAATAGACCTTGTTTTCCACCTCCCCTTTTTATGTTCCTCTCGTGACAAACCATTTTTTCAACTTACAAATATGTTTTCCTCCCATTTAAGGTAAGAGAATTTCTTAAAGTTAATTCAAATTAAATTTTTCATGTGTTTTAGGTAAATCCTATCCTTGCCTGTGTGCTTTTCTCTTCAGAATTAAAGTTGCCCTGACCTAAAAAGTTTTAAACCATCACAGCAGGAAATAAATTAAACCAAGAATGAAAACCTTTTGAATTTTGAATGAGAATGTACATATAAATTTTTAAATATTATTTAACTTAACATCATACCTCTATTAATTCACAAGATAGCTTCTGTGTGATCACAACAAGATTATTTTTAGATTGTTAAGAAATGATCAACTATTAGTACCAGTTCAGAGTTAAAAAGACAGTTCAGTAGCCTTAAACAAGGTGAGAAGCTTCAATTTCTCTTACAGCTCCAGAAACAGCCCATTTGGTGTTTCCATGCAGCACGTGCCTCCATGCCTCTCTGGTTAGAAGCCAAAAGTCTTTCAATATTTGAATTGTTGCAGCCACAGGAGGCAAAGGAGCCAGCAATGAAAACCACCAAGTCTGCTTGAGCATCAAGAGATGTTTGGACAATGCTCTCAGGCATGTGGTGTGGTCCTTGGGGTTATCCTGTGCAGGGCCAGAAGTTGGACTCAAGGATCCTTGTAGATCTCTTCCAAATCAGGACACTCAATGATTCACTGACAATTGTCTGATACAAAAATATTATGGTTTTTTGCCTTGAAGTTCCAGTGACGCCTCAATATGAGTTTATGAAGTCATAAAGTGTGAATTGATCTGTCAAGACTGGCAATGCCTTTGCTGGATTTAACCTGCTTAAGAATAATTAGAGAGTAAGACAATACTCCAGCTCATTTTTCTCCTGTTGAACCCAGGAATGTCTCCCAACTCCCACATTTAGCTGTGCACCCAGCTGTGCCCAAATCCAGGACAGGGGAGGATCTGGCTTACAGCATCCCCTTTAGCTCAGTTCCTCACTCTAGTTCTCTTGTCTGCATGGACAAAACCAAGGACCACAGATTGGAAAGAGCTGGGCCATATCTCAGAATAATCCAGCCAGCTGGGGGGCCAGAGAAGAGGATATGCTGCAGAATTATTGAGACAAAGTCACAGACACCACCACAGGTAGGCTGAAGAAGGATTTCTCTAAATCTCATTGATGCCCAATTCAGGTTCCATAAAGGACCAAGGCCCCAGGCATGAGAGCAGGTTTATAAAAACCCTTCACAGGAGGTAGGTGAAGACAGCCATTCTTTCCATAATGATATGGTTGGCAGGGATGAGAAAGAGATTTTGCTAAAACCAGCCAGGCCAATACAAAGGTTGCACACTGTGACCTCACAGGTCATATCCCCCAACCGGTCAGATGATGAGGGAAAGATTGCTTTGGCACTGCTAACTATGCCTGAGATAGAGAGTTTCTGATCTCAGAGTTTGAAAGGATTTGACACAGCTCAGGAATATAGATGAGAGTGAGCATGAACTCTTTTTTCATGAACTATGATCTTGCCTCTAAGACAAAGGTTTACACAGACCTGCAGATATATGGCAATAGCTCTGATGTGGCTTTGGAGGCCTAGGACCATCCCAGAGGCCACGGAATGGCTTGCAGGAAGGTTTTTTCTACTGAACTGATGTATCTGGAGAACAAAAGCCTCATGTTGATATAGACGTATTTGCCTGATATGGACAGACTTCATGGGTGGGTGTACACACATGTAAGGTGACTGTTAACATCACAACCCTCCCCTCCAAGTACCCTATGTGAGAACACAGTCAGGCAACAATTATTTGAAGACACATTCTCTACACTAGCATGGAAAATGCACCATCTGAGTATCCCAAACAACTGAGAACTGGGAAGGCTCAGAGTTGACTTCAACTCACTGGCTTAGGTTTGGTGTGAGACCTTCAGATGTGCCACTGCACTGCCCAGCTCCACAGTGTAGCCCTGGCTCAGCACATAATAATTTGTTCCGTTTCCAGAGTTACACTGCCCTTTTCCATTGGTTAAATCAAATATGGAAACTAGGCAGGAAATCCCCCAAAGTTTAGCACCCAGGGTAAAAACTGTATTCCAGGGATTTCAAAGCACTTATATTAGCCTGTAGGTAAGTGAGCTCAAAGTTAGCATGAGTGACAGATACAGAACACAAGATAGGTTCAAAATTTTCCACAAATAAACACGTCTACATTGGCAATTTTATAGCCAATAAAGGCTATAAAAGGCTGCAGGGTATAAAACTATTTGGTGGAAGGTGTATACTCCTAGAGTACCATTGACATCTAAATATTGTCCTTCAATTTAGCATACCTGAAGACTGCAAGGCCAGCAGTGCAGAAGTCTAGAGGATGGACCTTAAAGAATTTCAGCTTTCCCCACAAAATTATTTTTCTCTCAGGTTTTGCCAGGTTTAGAAAGCTAGAGAAAGGGATCAAAACTTGGGGCAAAAAAGTTCTGAACAAAAAGAAAACAGTCTGAAACTTCTGGGGAATTACTGGAAAAGAAATTACAGCTTGCTAACACCTCCCCATCAAATTTCAAAAATTCTGGATAAAATGTCATGCAGTCCCCAGCCCGAGGATACAATCTCTTTGAAATCTGTGGGGAATATTACAAATATGAGATTGGGTATGCTTAGCATCTACCATTGCACACAAGTTTTGTGAGCAGACACGAACATGGAACTTCACACAATAATTAAATAAACAGAAAGCAGAGTAGCTGGGAAGATTCCAAACACATCTTATTTACTTAATCACCCTGCAAACACATTTCAGATTATTCTGTTTTTATTAGTTTCATCTTAAAATGCAAATCGCCTACTGTAGTTTTAATGACACAATAAAATAGAAAATAATTTTTGGCATAAAGATCTACTGAATAGATTTCTCCCCCACCAAACTGGCTTGTCCGACACATCCTCTGCTCAGTTTTAGTTCCTTCTCTCCATAGCAGCTCTTTTGGGAGGACGCCAAAGCCTGTCAATTAACAGTAAGCCTATCCCTTATGAACAGAAGCAGGGACTGTGATCATGTTCAACTAAGATCAAGGATTAGTAAATCAGCATGGCACCAGATTGCAGGCACTATTTAAACCCCACAAGCCTACAAGCCACAGCAGCAATATTATATTCCATCTGGATGTGGAGAACAAAATCTCATAGTTACAGAGGAACTCACTTTTTACCTTTCCTGTGCAGGCAATTACAAGTCAACTTAAAATGAGCCCTGATTTAATCATGTTGGCTCTCATAAATGCCAGTTAGGAAATAACCCCATGCTGCCACTGCTGGTGTCTTATCAAGGACTTTCCATCAAATTACACATATTTCATTACACCTGCTATAAATTATAGAAGGCTGAATTTTTTACAAGCAAACCAAATATTGCACCAAAGCTGGCACAAAGGTTTCTTTTTAGAGCTTGAAGAAGTGTAATGCTATCTCACCCCTTGCCTGGCACATGGGGTTGTTTCTGCTGCTTGCTGCAGAGTCAGGCATGCTGGACATGCTGAAATGTTTCATTTATTTGATAAACAGAGTTTGAGTTCAGGGCTTTGGCAGAAAACGGCCACCCACTACAGTGAACATCCCATGTTTCCTATAATCATTCTTTCCCTCTGGGATTTTTAATTTTTTTCCCTCCTTAAGAAAGGCATAGGTTTCTTTTATCCCAGATCAAGTGACAAGAGAAAGAACTGAGATGTTTGCTGCCAGGTAAAACACAAAGTCAGGGAGGTCCAGGGGGATCTCATTCCACAAACCTACTGCCAAGCTGAAAACAAATGATATTATCAGAAAATGATCACAGAAAGCAAGCCTTGCTCAAAGAAAAACAGTCTTTATTAACCTCTCTCTGAAATTACCTGAAAGCAAAGTCAAAGAACAATGAGGGAGGGTGACCTGCCTCCCTGCTGCTGCTCCCACCAGCCATCCTCAGCTGGAGCAATGCCTCGTGCAGTGCCAGACTGTGGAGTTGGAACAGCAATAGCTCTGCAGCCAGAGCAGACACCTGGGCCTTTAGACAGAGGTTTAGGTTTAACACTGCCTCCCTTGCTGAGCAATAATTTCCTATATCTGAAAATTAAAACAGAAGAAAGCTGATGCTGTTATTTTCAGCCTTGGTGCCTTTGACTTCTTTTTTCTATGACAAGTGTCATGTAAGGAGGGAGTGAAGCCACCAGCTGAGAGGTCCTAACTTAGTGCCCAAGGAGTGTCTTGTGAATTGAACTACATCTCTTTCACAGCAGGCACATGGGCTATTTCTGGGACCCCAGAGTATGTCAGTTCTTGGTCTTGGTGGCTTCTGCAGCCACTTTGCCATACCATACTGGGATGAAAGCTTGGCAGCAGCCAGCTCCTCTCCTCCTCTTGTCCATTTTCCTGGTGAAAGGCAGAGATGCACCCAGCAGTGCCCCATGGCACTGCCCAGACAGATGCCATTTGGCATCAGCAGGGTACCACAGCACAAGGGATGTGTGTCCAGGCACACTGTGTATATTTGCACTTTTGTTTGGGATTCATCTGTCCTAACCTAATGGATTTGATAGTTAAATGTCTGTCCCTAAGCTGGCCACAACTGGTTGCTTGTGTGATCAGAAAAGAGAAAGAAGCACTTTGAAGGTGTGATTCATGCCATCTTAAAGCAGATGCCAAAAATATGGTCAAACTCTCTTCCAATTAATATAAAGGCAGTCATGGAGACAAATGCACACAGACATTTATTCTGTGGATATCTGAGGACAGCAGATACAAGTTTTAGTCCTGGTGACTCTGCAGCATGGCCCCCTTTGCTGAACACCTGGAGTTTACTGGGATGAAACTGATTTAAAGTCATTGTCCTGTTAAGCACAACAATTAATTTGAGACTCCAAATAACATAAACTTAATCTCAATTATTTACTTCCATATTGCACACAGACCCTGAAACAAAGGATGGAGCCTGGAAATTTCTGTAATTCACTGCAGGACATATTAACCAGATCCAGCTGGTTTTGACCTCTTTAACAAGTATCCCACCAAAACCAATTAGCAAATCAGGTTTCCTCCTCCCTCAGAGTGCTCAGTTCAGAAATCCCTCTTGCTCAGGTCTTCCCTTTGGGCAACATTGCTATCAGCATGGATATTAAGCATCAATCATATTTTTGCACATCTGCTATGCTGTGTAAAGGAATTTCTTGTCTTTAAATGCTTGTGAGAGGGAAGGGCTGAAAATCTCTCAATCTCTTTATTAAAAGCATTTTAAATTATGTTGCCAGTCGTCCTTCATGGAAGAGCCACTGAAATCCCCATGCACAGCAGTGTTTCTTCCAGTGACAAGTCTAAAAGGGGACTTTCTTCTATTTCCAATTTTGCAGGCACAAGCTCCTTATTTATAAATATAACCTTTAGTGTAAATTTAAGTCCAAGTAGCCTAGGAAAAGCTAGCATGTTCTTCAGTACTTTGCTGAAAATGTCATATAAATCACGGTGCAAGTACTGAGTTTTGTATAACAGAATTGTGTTCCATGTCTGCCATGTCAGAGGGACTATTTTAGGAAAAGATCTTAAAAGTCAGGACCTTTAATTTAATCAATACCTGAAGATCACTAAAGAGAAAATAATTGCTATGCAAGTGAATTATTTCTAGTGGTACTATCAGGTTTGTCCCTTTAAATTGTACTTGCAAGAAAAAATAGTTTGTCTCACTTGATGTTTAAGCTACATAATTGCTCAGATGGACATTTATCGGCTTGCCTGGTGTCTGATGGTCTCTGAACAGCTAAGTAAGAGAAAGGAAATGAACAGGCTGCAGAAGTTCTGATTGTGAAACAATTGCTCTTTGGAAGTGTTACCATGCCAAGTGAAAATACAAGAATTGAATGTAATTTGGCATTGCTAGAACTTGTTAGTGCTTTTTCTTCTCTTAGCAGTATCCTCATGTGACAGGATTTGGTTATGAGGAAACTCCTAGAGCAATGCTCTATCAGGTCCATAAGGACTTTCAAAGCCTGTTTAAAAAGAGGGAGGAGAGATGGCAAAGGGAATGGAGATCTACAGGAAAAATACAACGAAGCCTGGTGTAGATTTCCCAGTTCCCTTTAAAGCCAAGATGTAAATGCCAAAAGCTCCTCTGTGTCCTTAATTCTCAAACTAGAAAGTAAATGTACACAACCCTTTTTTCTACCCCAACTGTGCAGAAAAACCTTTCTATTGCTGAATTCTATTTATGTGTCTCAGTAGAAGATACAAAACAAGTTTTAAAAAGTATCCATTGCCAAGTACAATGGTATTTTCAGCAGAAATTTATCATTATATTTGTTAACTAGAGGCTGAAATAATAAATAATCACTAATGCTATCAGCTGATGGGTAGCATTTTCGTCAAACAGCAAAAGCTACTAACAAGCAGTACTACAGTTCCATAACAGGGGCTTTTATTCAAACAAAAAATCCCCACAGGTTTTAGGATTTTTTTTTCCTGACGATCTTCTGCTGAGCTTATCAAGCTGAGCAGTCATGGAATCAATCTCACTGAGGAGCTGCAATTTCTCCCCAATTCATGAAGCTTAAAATCACAGCTTTGGCAGCAGCCCTCCCACCCACCCACGGCTTTCATGGATCCAGATATAATGTAATTTTATTTTTATCCTGTATGGTTTTACATGGAAACTCAGAAATATATTTGCACCATCACATATTGTCTCTGAAAGCAGCAGGAAAGCAAATTCTGCATTTGCACATTCTGGGAGATCTTTCAAATTCTCCAGTCACCAGTGCCTTTTGGGGGGCAGGAGGAAGAAAAGAAGCAGCCTTTTCTTTGCAGGTAGATGACAAAGTGATTGGATCTACCTTCTACTCTGGTGTTGATTCCCTTATCTTGATGGACTATTTATACAGTTGTAAAACCACAGGACTGCTGAAATCCTGGTTATACCCCTGTTCTCTATGCCCAAAGAAGCTCAAATATCCCATTTCCTTTTTAACAGATGTCAACCAAACATGTTTTTAATACCTCCAGTAATAATGAAGTGTCCCAGTGTTATTCCAATATTTCTGCTTCCAGAGCTGGCAGTTTTTTTCTCTGTCTGACCTGAACTTGTATTTGTTGCAGTATAAGTCTGTGGTTTCTCTCCCATTCAGCTTAGACAAGAACAGTTCAGTCCATCTCTGCTGCAGCTTTTCATGTACTGAAAAACCCACCCAATGTCACACCTCAGTGTTCACTCAGCTAGTGCAAGCAGCATTGGGATGCTGTTTTCTGGAGCTCTGATCATTTTCACTGCTCCCCCTCCAATTACTCCTCCTAAAGTGTGGCACCCAAACTGGACACAGCATTTCATACAAGGCCTCCCAATGCAGAGCAGAAGAGGAGAACTGGACACGACATGTGCTGTATTGCTATTTATACTCCCAGCCTTTCCAGTTTGTCTCCTATTTGCCAGGAACATTGAATTCTATTCCTGGACCAGCATGCCAGCATCCCCTCTCAAGTTTTTGCTTATTTGCAAATGTATTGAATGCAGTTGCTATGCTATCATTTAGGTTGTTCGTGAACACTGACCCAGACCACTGACACTCAACTGCTCTTTTTCAGTGTAGTGAAACATGTCATTTCATGGTGGGAAAACACAGAAAATATTATTTCCTTTTACAATCTCTGAGTATACATGTTTTGGTACTGTTGTTTGTAATGGGACCACCTGCACAAAGCCTGCATTTTTTTTATTTCAAGAACTTTATCAAAGTTCATGCATATACACTTGAAATCTGGCTTTTGTTTCAGAGTGGTTTGAGATTTTTTTCCACACTTTGTTTCACTTTGCTTTTTCTCAGCACAGAATAAATATGATCAAAGGAAATAGTCACCAAGGTGAAAGAATGACTTGTTACAAGACGCTTGAAAATTTCTTGTTAAAACTAATGTTTTCTTGGTAAATAAGTTCAAGGCTAGGAATAAGCAACCTATTCTACCAGGATACTATATGCAATAGCTGGGCAGGAGAGCAAATACTATAAAAAAGGAAAATACCTCAACATTATTCTTCTGCTAACTATGAGGGAAGATTAATTCTCTAATAATTCAAATAACTGCTTGGGAAGAAACCTGCCATAACAAAATTATTTATAGGGCAAATAAATGTTTGAATAAATGTGGGTTAGAATTAAATGCAGGGATGGGGTTTAAATACAGTTGGAGCTTAAATGCAGAGCATTAACAAACATTTGTCCAAGAAATTTGATTGATCATCTCAATTCCTTATGCCATAGTTTTCTCTGACATAGTTAAATGTCAGACGGTTAAATGTCAGATGTCCCACAAAAAACAGTAAAGGAGGCTGTGATGAGTTCTTCTCTGAAGTGCTCTGAAGTGGGCTTTAAGCTATTGAGACAGATACACAAAAATTAAGATAGTTTTATTTACTGTGACCATGACTCATGATTGTTCCTGCAGTCATTTTTTTCAAGTGTGTATCTAAAAATGTTATGAACAGAACCTCCTTCTCCTAACACAATGCACACCCATGCTGTCGGCTGACCTCACTCCCCAGACAAACCCTTGGTCCTGTACTTGTGTTATCATGCTCCTAAACTCTACTTTTTTGTATGAAACAGCATCCAGGTACAGTGTGAGGGGACAAGAGTAGTGACAGCAGACAGGCTGGGTGACACTGCTGCAGCCTGCCTGGCTCCCAACCACAGCCCCAGCTCCTTCACCCACCCCTGCCAACCCTCACACCACACACTGCCACAGCCTGGGGTTTGTGCTGGAAAACCACTGCTCCAGGGGACTGTGGCACAGCCCTCCCATCCCTTTTGAAGTCTGGAACTGAAGGAACACATGAAAAATAGTCATTAGGTCTAAAGGGGCATCACATGAGACCCGGTGGCCTGCCACACATGGATGTGGCCTGACTGCTTTAGGAAGGAGGAGGCCTGAGCATTGGATAAAAACTTTTCCAGGTGATAGATAGATAGACAGATTTGATTATCTAGAGAGGGGAAATCTCTCAGTCTATATGCAGAAACCCTGTCTTAGGCTTCACTTTTCTCTGAGATAGAATTTTAGAAATGTAGGGCATTATTTAAAGAATGCTGCCTTTGCCAGGAAAAACTTAGGTTCAGAGTGGGTGAGTAGGTTAGGTGGACTGGTGAAGACTTGCCTAGAGCACTGTCATGTTCTGGGTCCTTGGCTACAGGCAAAAGTGAGCTATTTGCACATTGCCCTGAAACGGGGGTGTTTGAGATCTAAACACACTTCCAAATGAAGTCAGATTTGTCCTAGAGAAGATACAGCAACAGTTTTTAAATATGTAGAGGACAATTGTAAGTACTCATTTTTTATTGATACGTCTTGTCCACACTTCTTTATTGATATGTGTTCTGTGAGAGCGGGAAAGCACAGATTGAAGAGCAGCAGGAAAACTTCAGGTTAGGAATGACAAATGACAGGAGAAATGGAGAAGCAGTTGGACAGAAGGTCAGAGGGAAAATGGGACCTCTAACTTCAGGTTGCTTGCTTAAGAACAAGTTGGGTGAGACTCCCTAAGCAACTGGAGTGTGTAGATGATTCTGCCTTGGGAAGACCTGAGGTTGCATCCATGGCTCTACCAAGGTTTTATGAGTGTTGCTATGGGTGCATCATAAATAGGATAGAGAAATGTGTATTACTGATTAAATGAGAGGCTGCTCAGAAACACAGCATTGCATAAAGCAAGGATAGCTCTGTAAAAGCAGGCAAAAGTTCCTTGGGGAGCTCCAATCTGTGAGTAGCTACCAAGTCTGGCAAAGATTCAGATGCCTTTCACAGCCAGCATGTCAAAAAAGCAAGACAAGTTAAATGTAAATGTCACATTCAGGTGCTGGAGCATGTTCATAGAAGAATGGGGAAGATGAAGAGATGGGAAGGTTCTAGAGAACAAGTCTTATGAGGAGTGGCTGTGAGAACTGGGGTTCTTTACAGCAGGTTCTTTCAAGAAGGAAGAATACAAATAAAAAAAATTAGTAAGAGTGCCTACACTTATTATTACAAGAACTGTCTTCTTTTCTCTAACTATTTCTGTTATTGTAACAAAGCAAACCATAATTAACTAGGGACCCAAAGATTCCTCATATTCCAGCTAAATCCTGCAATTTTTCTGTCCAAAAACCCTCACTAGATTTTCTTAACAAAACTGTTAAAACCTACAGAGCAGTGAAGCTCCTGTCTCCAGTCTCCCCGGGAGCAGGCGCTTCCTGGGGCTGTGTGTGCAGTTGAACCTGCACTCACAAAGCCAGCAACAGACCTCACACTAAGCCAGGTGTGCTCCCACCCTCACTGTCCTTGATTGTGTGAGCACAAAGCCACACATTCCCCCCAACCATAGGAATTTTGTACACAAAGTTGGGCACATGGGTGTTTTGCAGAATTCTTTTAGTCTAATCCAACTACTTTAATTGATGTGTCAGAACCTTGATTGCTGTAATAGCTCTTCTCTCCAATGTTCACATTTACAAACTGTTCAGCCTTGGTGTGCTGTGTACTCACTAAAAGGAAAACCTTGTTTTCTTCTGGAGATGGTACTTCAGAAATGTAAGCACGCAGAAATGCAGAAATGTCTTTTGATGGCTTGAGTGTCTTGTTTGTGACTGTATCTCCTCCATAAAGCTGTACCTGCTCCTGCTTTGTGTTTTTCCTGTGACCAGTCCTCAGGTTCTTTTAAGCCTTGCATTCACTGATCACTGTATTAGATCACTGTGTTAGATTTCATTTCTCCTCTCCTCTCCTCTCCTCTCCTCTCCTCTCCTCTCCTCTCCTCTCCTCTCCTCTCCTCTCCTCTCCTCTCCTCTCCTCTCCTCTCCTCTCCTCTCCTCTCCTCTCCTCTCCTCTCCTCTCCTCTCCTCTCCTCTCCTCTCCTCTCCTCTCCTCTCCTCTCCTCTCCTCTCCTCTCCTCTCTTCTTTCCCTTTTCTCCTTTTCCATTTTCCGTATTCCCAAGAATCTGCCCATGTTCTTTGCTGATCTGTAAGTCAGCAGCACCTCAAAGACACTGAGGTGCTGCAGCGTGTCCAGGGAAGGGCAGTGGGGATGGAGGAGGGTCTGGAGCACAAATTTTCTGAGGAGTGCCTCAGGGAGCTGGGGCTGTTTAGCCTGGAGAAAAGGAGGTTCAGGGGGAGCCTCATCCTCTCTACAAGTACCTGAAAGGAAGCAGTAATGAGCTGGTTGTTGCTCTCCTCTCCCAAGAAACAAGCAATAGGACAAGAAGAAAGGGCCCCAAGTTGTGCCAGGGTTTAGGTTGGATATTAGGAAAAATATCCTCATGGAAAGGGTTGTCAATCACTGGAAGAGGCTGCTCAGGGAAGGGGTGGAGTCCCCATCACTGGAGGTGCTGAAAAGACACCTGTGCTGCAAATGTGGCACTTGGGGACACGGTTTAATTGGGGACTTGGCAGTCCTGGGTTAACAGTTGGCCTTGAGAATCTTGAACATCTCCTCCAACCTAAATGATTCTGTCGATCAGTAAGAATAATTTGAAAAAACAATTCGCAGAAAAATACTTGGGATATAAGTATGCATTCAAATGTTACCTTTTCACATTTTAATTAGAACAAACACAGAAATAATATTTGTAGCAGATATTCATCCTGCAATGAGCCCCAAAAGCTCTCTCTTTCAACACAGATTCCACAAACTGTCTTCTAGCTTAATCAATATTTAATATATTCTCACTGCAGGCAGAAGGGAGTGAACCCTTTGCACAGGCTAATGCCAAGGCAGAGCAGTACCCAGCTTCCTTAAAAGAAATAAAGAAATTCAGCTTGCCTTGCTCTTCCTATGCTAAACACCCAGTGGTGTTTAGCATAAACAAAGAACTAGCATAATCACCATTATTAAAAAAAATAAAAATGGAACTACCTTTTCTAGTGCACCCTGGTTTTATTCTTCAGGGTACAATCACATTGCATGTGTGTGTGCACCTGCCTGCACATGCCACATAACTGGGGAGGGGGGAAGATAGCATGCAGAATAATGTAATTACTCATTCTTGAATAGAAGGATAATTACTGTCACAGAAACCCACATAACTTGCAGATCTTTTTGTTCTTTTTAAGATGATAAATACAGTATTTTCCATTTTCTAACAGGATGCATCCTCTCCTTCTGATTTCCCTTCCCCCCACTTAGGCTAAATTACATACATTGCAAATTAATAACAAGGGTTATCTGTTGCCATATAGGAAAATAAAAGCTTACCTGGATTTTTTTAAAAAATAAAAGTAATGCCATGTCTCTGGAGTCACAGTGGTTAGTCACTGATTGGGCTGTTACCTGAAACAAACTTCCTTTAAGAATGACTTTCAACATCCAGAAGAGGATGGGGAAAAAGAGGTAGGAGCAGAAAAATACACAGGGTCCGACCACAGGCTGACTTTTAAAATTCACAGTGAATCTCACATTTAAAAGCAATGATAGCCTATGTGAGCCTTGCTGTCAGTCACTCCCAGAGCATAATCTGGGGTCAGGAGGGAGGCAAAGCAGTGCAAAAAGACACATGAGCAGCCAGGAGCTCACAGCTTCTGACAGCTGGCCAGGTGCCCTCTTTCCCTCCTCCTTCCATCCAGAGAGGCCTTTGGAAATGGAGAGAAATGCCACTGTGTGAGTAACCATCTGTTTGGATATAGTCTCCTAAATAGCTTTATTTAAAGATGTTTTTTAAGACCTGTTGCCAAACCATAGGCAAGGAGAGTACTTTTTTAAGTATAAACCTAAATGTACTGCCTGACTTTAGGATATTAGGGCAACAGAAACAGAGCAGGTACTGGGAACTGCTTTAATGGGACTTTTTAACAGCTGCTGACAGAACAAGCCTGCTCTTCTTTAATGACAGTGATGTTGAGGAAAATTTTCAAAGACTCCATGGGAGCCTGGAGCTCACAAACATCTTTATGTCTCTGTGAACAACAGCAGCTTAGGCAACATCTGTTCTCGCATCTTCTGGAAAACAGGATTGAGATTATTCCTGAACTGCAAATCCCCAGTAAGGTTAGGCTTATACTGCATTTAGCTTAAAACTGACTGGGTTTTGATGCCTGTATAACTATGACATCATACCACTTAATGTAACCGATTCCAATGTGTTTACTGGGATTTTTCTCCCACCTGTGACCTCAGAATCATAGAATTATTTATGTTAGGAAAGACATCTAAGGTCAAGTCCAACTGCTAACCAAGAACCGCCAAGTCCACAACTGAACCATGTCCCCAAGTGCCACATTTACACGTCTTCTCAATGTGATGGTAACTCCAGTGATGGTAACTCCACCACTTCCCCACTGCTGTGGTTTGATACTGTCCCAATGCCAGGCACCCAGAGAGCTGCTCACTCACCCTGCCCTGCCACACCTGTCAAGGAGAGAAAAAAACAACAAAGGGTTCATGAGTTGAGATGAGGACTGGGAGAAAACACTCCAAGGGCAAAAGAGGCTCAATTAAAGTTGCAAAGTGAATTTACTACTAACAGAATCAGAGGAGGATAATGAGAAGTAAAATAAGCCCTTTAAATAATTTTTCCTCCCAGCCCCTCCCTCCTTCCCACTGACAGCACAGGAAGACAGGGCATGGGGGTTTGGTCAGTTCATCACTGAGATTTTCTTCTGCTGCTCTGGTAGAGGGGAGTCCTTCCCCTGTGACACCATGGGGTCCCTCCCACAGGAGACAGCTCTCTGTGAACTGCCCCAGCCTGGGTCCCCTCTCTCGAGCAGCAGCCAAACCACGCCTGCTGCAGTGTGAGCTCCCCCCACGGGCACACAGTCCCAAAAAACTGCTGTGGCGTGGGCCTCTCTTCCATGGGGTGCACTCCTTCAAGGACAGGCTGCTCCAGACTGGAAGCAAAGGTGCCCTCTCTCCACCAGGACTCCCACTGGATCACAGCCTCCTCACAGCAGGCATCCACCTGCACCTACGTGGGCACCTCTCCCATGGCCTGCAGGTGGATCTCTGCATCCCCCATGGATCCCCACAGGCTGTGGGTGAATCTCTGCATCCCCCATGGACCCCCACAGGCTGCAGGGGCACAGCTGCTTCACCATGGTCTCACCACGTCCTGCAGAGGAATCTTGGCTCCAGCAGCTGGAGCAGCTCCTCCTCTCCTTCTCCACTGACCTTGGTGCCACCATGTTGTTTTCCCTCACATGTCCTCCTCACTTCCTCCTCTCCTTTGACCAGAGGCATTACCAACCTCTCTCATTGGCCCAGTTTTGGCCAGCAGCATGTCCATCTTCAGAGCCATCAGAGATTGGCTCTGCTGAACATGATGGAAGATTCCAGCAGCTTCTCATAGGAGCCACCTCTGTGGACACCCCCCTACCAAAACACAGGCCATGCAAAACCAGTACACTTTGGCAGCCTGTTTCAGTGCTTGATCAAACTTTCAGTGAAAATGATTTTCCTAATATCCAGTATATTCCTCCACTGGAACAACATGGGGCCATTTCCTTTTGTCCTATTGCTTGTTTCTTGAGACGAGACTAGCACCCAGCTCACTACTGCTTCCTTCCAGGTAGTTGTAAAGAGCAATAAGACCTTCCCTGAGCCTCATTTTCTTCAGGCTAGAACCCAAACAAAGCGTTCTAGGCTGGAGAAAGCTAAGCAACCCAAACTCCCTCAGCTGCTCCTTGCAGAATTTGTTCTCCAGACCCTCCACCATCTCCATTACTCTCCTCTGGACATCTCAATTCCACCACCTCAATGTCCTTCTAAGAGCGAGGGCCCAAAACTGAACAGAGGATTTGGGGTGTTGCCTCAGCAGCGCCAGATGATTGCTGCCTTCATCCTGCTGGGCACACTGTTGCTGCGCTTCATGCTGCCCCAATTTCACTGTCAGTAGTAATCTGCCATGTCTGAATATGCCTTCTTAAGCTTCTGAGCACTAAACCTAAAAACCTTCAGCTTGGGAAATTCTCTCTGTTTTAATTTTTTAGATAAATCTGGTAAATAAATCAACTTGTGTGGTGCTATCCCAAATCCCCTCACCTGAAATGGAAGACAATTCATCCAAGACAGATTACTTTGCCAGTTCCAGGAACTCATACCTTGCTATGAAAGTAATAATAAATAACCAAGAACAGCCTACTCCACACTCCACTAGAAAAAGCATGCTAGCTGCCTGCTCTAGGCTCCAATTGAAATTCTGTCTGTTTGCAATAGCATCCTTAGCAACCAAAAAATCACAGAAGACAATTCCTTTAAGTGAGGTGTATCCAAGCAGCCAACATTTAAAATGCAAGCTTTTCTTGTGGGCCTGAAAAGCTAATTTCTCTACAAAAATCTTGAATTTATTTAAAAGTTTTATCCAAGATATCTTTCTTACTCACAGATTTAGCATATCAATGTTCCTAGGAAGTCATAATCATTGCTTTCATTCTATAGATTTCCTTGCCCTCCAACAACTCAGATTGTGTGTTGTCTCAGCCATTTCCTTCAAGTCAGCTCTGACAGCTGAGTCAGACCAGAAGAATGGTTGAATTAAAAAGCCTGACAATCCTCTACCCCTTATTCAGCCAATAACCTCATTTGTTCATTGATTGGAAATTAAAGATGATAGAAGTGCTTTTATTATTTTTGTTGGTGATGATCCACAACTCTACTATTTTGTGCAAACCTCTCTGTTACTCACTTAGGGCCAAATTACTGTGGAGACAGAACAGGAAAGTCCATAATAAAATACAGTAAAAATGTCAGAGAGGAATCAGTTTCAGCCAGGCACGTGTATCCTACTGGTGCTCACAGCCCAGCCGAAGGTTCAAGCCTTCAAGTCCCAGTGCTGTTCCTTGTGGCAGCAACATGCAGTAGGATGTTTGCAGCAAGTCACTTCTCCAGCAGTGGGAATACAGCAGCCTCTTCCCTGGCTGCAGAGAAGGACTGTACTGCCTGGGGTGAAAATGGATAAGTCAGTCCCTACTCTGCTAAAAGCGGAGCTAAGGCTTGTGTTAGCCTCATTGTGTGTTCTGCTGATAGCTGAAATGTTCTCTGCAGTTCAAAATTCATATTTTTGCTCTCCTAATTATCCCTTAGCTTAGCTTCTGATATTGGAAAATTATCCTCTAATTCTCTTCCTTTAATCAGATGGTTTATATTTTTAAAAATTCTTGATTATACTCATTTTCATATCCCCACTTAAACATAGTTAGCATTTGCTGACCTCTATCCCATGTTAAAAGAGCGATGAATTGACTGCAGTCACTCCAGCTGTTCACTAAATATTTTCCACATTTCTAGAGTGGATTATTCATTCAATATGGGATTTAAACTTCAGTATTCGAAAGATTCCTTTTTTAAAATGTTCTTCACACTTATCCATCCAGGCTTTTGACACTTAAAATTATGTAATTGCAAGATCTGAGGTGCTTCTAAATAAAAAGTCATTTCACAAACACTTATTTTCTGATGGTGGGACACGGAGCAGGCTGTGTTCATACACACTGCTCTACAAATTTGAATGATTCCTGAACTATATCTCAGAACATCTCTCTTCACCTCATGTCTTCTCCTCTTGTGAAAGATGAGGAATTAAATGCCTTCATCCAACCTTTGGGGGAGTATATCTTTGGGAGTATATCTTTGAATATCTAAAAGGTTTTGTTTCCACTTGCTCTGAATGTTTACAGCAACATTCTGACCTTTGGTAATGCCCATTGCTCTGGAACCATGTCCACACTTTTGATGATTTTTTTTATCAGTCTTCTCTGAGAAGTGCTGTCCTTAGTTATGGGGTACATTAATTTCATTAAGAACTCAATTCAGAACTTTAAAATATCTGGAGAAATTATTAACAAGTTTGTTTTAAAAAGAGCCAAAGAGCAAAAAAATCTAGTATTACACATGGCTTATTATTTTTCCAAGCAAAAGCTTTCTTCTAATTTTCCACAGAATTAATTTTTTACCTGAGCAATCAGTGTTAAAAACATGTATTTGAGGCTTCAAAACCAAAATCTGTTTATCTGGGTTCACACAGCCCTTCTTTACATCCTTTTTTTGGAATAGTAAAGCTATTAATGGAATATTGATATAAAGGAAAAAAAGTCAAGGACTAAGAACAGAAAAAAATCCTTGTGTTTATCACTAGCTCACTCTCAGACAGACAAATTCTTTCCTTCCTTTGAGGAGGACAGCAGTATATGAAAAAAAAACTGCCTAAACACTGAGGACATTTCTTTGGAATGCTGAATAAAAGTGGCAGCAAAATCAAAAGACAAATTGCCCACAGGCACCCCGAGTGTACTAATGGCTGTCTGAGAGCCCAGAGCAGCTCCTCAGACACTGCTTGCTACTCTTTCCTGGGGTAACCAGCATGCAAGTATGACAGAGGGGAAAAAAGCATTTTTGACTAAATACCAGGTGCTCACTGGAACAAGCCCCAGTTGCAGGACAGGGGCAAAATAGCAGCCATAGGGTGGAGGCAAAACTGGCCAGAAAGCTGTGCCAGGAAATTAGTTATCATTGTCAACCATCAAAATTAAAGGGTGTCTAGAGAAGGATTTCCCAGGAGTCTGTTCTCTGTCTGGCTCTATTCAATATTTTCATTAATTTGGATGGTGGAATAGAGATTGTATATTTACATCTGACTAACCTAGTAAGAGATGGAAGTGATTTGGAGGTCAGGAATCAGACTCTGAATAAACTTCAGGAACTGCCTGAAAAAAACAGATGAAAAGTTCCACATTCACTTCTGTATTTCAGCTGCTTAAATACAGAGTGGGAAATGATTGACTGCTTAAGAGCTTTGCAGGATCTGGAGTTGTCACAAGCTGAATGTCAGCCAATGACATCATGTGGCAGCAAAAAAAAAAAAATCCCAATGTGCTGGAATGTGTAAACAGGAGGGTCATCAGTAAGACATACAGAGCAATCCTTCTGCTTTACTTGGGGCTGATAAAGCCTCAGCTAAAGCACTGAGTCCATTGAGGAACTGATTTGCACTCAAGTTGATATGAAGCATGAGCCCTAATCAGGACATACCAAAAGAGCAGTTGGAGGAAACAGAATGGCCAGAAAAGGAAGACTGAAGGAACTGATCAACAATCTTCAAAAATGTAAAGACCAGGGCAATAAGGAGGGCAACAGACAATTGAAACTCTCTCTTCAACATAAAGGTGTATACATCTTAAAGCAACTTTTACAGACCACTTATCTGTCTTGTAGTTACTGTGGCTCACAAATAGCAAAAGTTTCTAAAAAGTTACTGATATATTACTTTTGTATATAAAAATCTGTGCTCTTTATTTCAGGAAAAAAACCTTGAAAAGTAGGCATCGTTTGTAGGACATTGATCACTGCATCTTCTAGTTATTTCATTTTAGACTTGCTTCCTTTATTCTTCCTCACTGACATCTACCACATTAACCTCTTTCATCGCATTACTTTTATCCTTGCATGCCACACACTGTCCTTCCTCCTCCAATCCCTGGAAGCCCTGTTAATATATGAACAAATTTCTGTCGGTTTTCCATTGCTGTGGACCCAGGCATCATTCTCAAATGATTTGACTTCAGTGTCTGGTATGCTCATCAGCCATGAAATATCATTTCCTTCACCATAAGCAAAGAGAGAGAGGACATCTCCCTTCCCTCTAACCCAATTTATTCAACTGGACTCACCACAACATGGTCCTCTCCTGAACACCTGACTACATTGCTGTGTTTGAATGCTTTTATGTTCCTTTGGCATGATGAGTGACAGCATTTTTTCCTTCAGCACACTTGCAGGACCCAGAGCACATTAATCATTCACAGCAGTACAGTCCTGCCATCCTGCTGAGTGCTTCCTTCAGGCCAGGAATTGCAGTACAGCCCCCTGTCCAAGCACCTAAGCTTCTGGTACATGGTCATTTCCCCAACTTTATTTCATAAGCACTGCAATGAATAACTCCCATATGGGGGGGATTATAAAATAGTGGAAATAAGTAGCATTCATGTTCCACTGGAACTACCTTTCTGTTTGAGGTGGTGAGAGAGATGCACTGAGCAATGAAAAATAAAAATGAAATACCTCCTATGTCCTGCCATAGGTTATCATTTCCCCAGGCATGCTATTGGGTATAGCTCCATCAGGATTGCAACACATTTACTGTGAAGGTACAGAAATAAAATTTTAAAATTAAGTCAGTGTAAAATGAGACTGAAATAGTTTTTAAGAAAGCTACTTTTTTTAAACTTTAATTTGCATAGAAGACGCTAAATTTAGTGTTCTATGACTACAATTCTGTCTTCAAAACTTGCACATTATCTAAGTAATAAATACAAAAACCTCATAAAAAGTGAAGCATTGTTGTTCATTGATTAAGACACCATCCATTTTGTAAAAGTTCAAAATTCAGCTTCATTTTACATTTCTGTACCTTCATATTTATACTTCAAACAGTATCTTTTAACAGTATAAAACATACTGTTTTATACTAAATAGGTAATTTTTCACTTTATACTTTTAAAAATTGTTCGCTACATTTTAACATGGCAGCATAATAAACATATCTTACAGAAAGTTCATCTCACTGGTTCAAATGGAGTGCCATTGTCTGCAAGGTCTCATTTCAAAATTATTGTGCTTTTATCCTTTTTGTCATGCCACAGGTTGTGAAGTCCAAAATATTTACCATTCTGATTGTCAGACTTTCCTTCACAGAGATGTCTGAGTGAAGACAAAATAGACAACTTGTTTTGTTGAATCAATAGAGGCATATTATCACAGCAAGATTATAATTCAGGTGTACAATACCTGCATTTTACAGCGCACAAAACTGCAACTGCCATGTGCTGTGTGTCACAGTAGGTAACTAATATCAACAAAGTACCACCAGTCTATGTTCAAATACTGTTGTATGGGCCTAACTTCCATCCACAAAAGCAAGGCAATTCAAAGTTAAGGGAAAAACTCTATCCATAATCCACTCTCTTCAGGAATTGCAATGTGAATGCAGCTGAATTCTCATCTCAGGCCTTTGCAGCTCCATGTTGCCACACAAACAGTGAGAGAAGGCAAACCTACTGTTGCACTTAGATGCAGATTCTTATCAATTGCTTTATAACTGGTAAGGATACCATCTACTAGCATTTGTATTCACTTGAGGCCAAAACCCGAGGCTTTGGAGACAGACTATGATCATCACATAAGGTGTTTGGGATGAATGAGTTTAGGTAAGTATTTCTCTTTGCTGGCTGGGGCATACTGGAGTTTTGGGTTTGCATAGCCAGGTTTTCATTACAGGTTCGCTGCTGAGAGAAGCTGCCAGAAGCCTCCTTCATGTCCAGCAGAGCCAACGCCAGCCAGCTCTGTGAAGGACGTGCTGCTGGTCAAGGCTGAGCCCATCAGAGATGGTGGTAACACCTCTGGTAACATATTTGAGAAGAAGAAAAAAAAAAGTAATTGGGCACTTGTAATTGTGCTCAGAGAAGAGCAGAGTGAGAATACACGAGAAGAACATCCCTGCAGACACCAAGGCACAGAAGGAAGGGCAGGAGGTGCTCTAGGGGCTGGAGCTGAGATCCCCTGCAGCCTGTGGTGCAGCCCATGGCGAGATAGCATGGAACAGAGCTATCTGTCCCATGCAGCCCATGGAACCCCACAGAGACCCACCTGCAGCCCATGGAGAAGCCCCATGCCAGAGCTGGGTGCCTGGGAGGAGGCTGTGAGCCCATGGGATGCCCAGGCTGAAGCAGGCTCCTGGCAGAGACCTGCAGATCCATAGGAGAAGCCCATGCTGGAGCAGATTTCCTTGTAGGACTGGTGACACTGTGGGGGACCCACGCTGGAGCAGGCTGTGCCTCAAGGACTGCACCCCGTGGAAGGGTGACCCACACTGCATCGGTTTGTGAAGAACCATTGCCTGTGGGATGGATTCATGCTGGGGAAGCTCATGGAGAGCTGTCTCCCACGGGAGGGACCTCATGCTGGAGCAGTGGAATGACTCCTCTCCCTGAGCAACATCAGGAACAACTCATGATGGACTGACTGTAACCTTCTCTTCCCTGTCTGCCTACCCTGCTGGGGGGGAGGAGTAGAGCTGGAAGGAGGGAAGGGTGAGGAAAGATGTTTTTAAGATTTATGTTGCTTCTCTTTATCCTGCTGTGATTTTGTTAGTAGCAAATTCAGTACTTATCCCCAGTCTGAGTCTGTTTTGCCTGTGTCAGCATTTGGTGAGTGATCCCTCCTGGCCCTTTTCCTTCATTGTATTTTCTCTCCCCCATGCAGTTGTAGAGGGAAGGGATAGAGGAACTTTAATGAGTGTCTGGCATCCAGCCAGAGTCAACCAATACACAGAGGTAGGAAAACACCTGTTTTGTGAGCTTCTTGTGGCAACAGGAGCAGACAGTCTTTCGTTGATTTCTGCATCTTTTTGAGCTGCCATTATCAGGAGACCTGAAAAAGATGGAATGTAAGTCCATGTTGAAACCAAAATAAACTGGCATCAGTGGTTTTCAGTATCAAGAGCCTTTCTCTTCAGCCTGTGATTTTAAGCAAACCAAGAACACAATGTAGGAAGAAAAATGGTCTATTTCCAGCTGATGATACAGAGGGAAGTATAACTAATGCCATCATACCTGAGTTAAGAAATTTGTTATTATAATACAGATCAGATTTCAGGCTTGGAAACAAAGGTTGTTTGTGAAAACTGACCCATCATGACTATGTGTTAGTCCTACTGCCAACATTTTTTGCCCCTGATGGATACATCTGCTGCCAGGGCCTTGCATGTCCCACTGCTCAAAGTCTTATTTCAGGAAATCAAATTCTGCTCCAGGCTGCCCCACTTCTTAAGAATCTTAATTGTTTGCAGCTCTCTTTGTAGTACTGTTAGGACTAGGATTTTGCAGCTTGTCCAGAAATTTTGGAGTTAGCAGAAAAGAGAAACTCTGTGTTTTTCACAGGGTGTAGCTGTGCAATGGAAACATGGGATGAGAGCACCCTGGAAAGAGCATCCTCCTCCCCAGGGGCATCTTTCTACTTGCACTATTTAACTACTTTTTTTTTTTCAGCGCAGGTTTCAATTATATCAAACCTCGGATTAACTAGTGGCAGAATGTGAACCAGTAGGGATAATCTGTATCTGCACAATCTGCCATAATGAAGAACTTCATAAGCACCAATATAGCAATCTCAAGCATTAGGACACCTTCAATTTTTGACTCAAAAGAGGCCTGGCACTACAGTTTCACACTTTCTCATAAACTTCTCCTTCAAGCAGCCTAGCTATTGCTGGAAAAAACAAAGCCATGATGGGAGCTGGGAGATGACAAGATAATACTGCAGAACAAATTAAAACAGAGCTAGAACTCTGTACTGCAGAGGTATTCATCCTTTTTATTGCCTCAAAGAACAAGCCTATTCTTCTAACAGATTAGTAAACAGTACATTCATCTTTCAGAGACCTTCAGTGTGTCTGCAAGGCTCATGATGTAGAATAATGTAGGTAAAAAGGAAATACACGGAAATTTTAGTAAAAACAGATACTGAAGTATTGTAGTTGCTTACTTTGTCTCTGCTCTGAGGAAGATCAGAGAAGAGTCTTTTGTGTCACTTCTATTTTGAACCTATTTTCTTGCCGAATATGGGAAAAGATTAGTTTGCTGCTCAGTGTGCCATTGGTTTTGTGATTCGATGAAAACCCCCTAAAAGTCTGCATGCAAAACCAATGAGGTAGAACATGTTTGACAAGCTTAGTTCCAACTTGACCAATGTAGCAGGAAAAGACTTTAAAATCATTGCCTCTCTTCAGTAACAATAGTACATACAAGTGTTTACAAGAGGATTAAAGGCTGCTTTAGCAATTTGTATTAAAGATTCCTGTATCAGACAAGTTTTATCACAAAAACTGTTGGAGCGCTATGCAGCTGATCAGATGCAAACAGAAGCAAGTTATGCTACTGACTTTATTTTACCTGCTTTAAAAGGATGCTCGATGTATCTGCAAATACACACCATGTGTACAATGAGCCATACCTATTGACAGCCTGCCCAATTACAACAACAGCAAAAAAAGCTCCACAAGAAACGACCCCTAGCACCTGGTAATTAAAATTGCTAATCACCAGCAATTATCTGGCACTGCTTTATAGCCAGGCAAAACAGTCTGACCCTTTGCCCATGGAAAGAAGAATGTTTGCTGTCTATTGATAAGTGCTTAGGCAAAGCTGTGTTCGGCTCACATCCATTAAGTGGCGCCTAATAGGAAGTCAACAAAGGAGCTCTGACATCTGTAGTGGGCACTTCTGGCAGGCCAGGTTTGGGAGCACAGGTGTCCAATGGGTTCCTGCCAAGGACCAGGGTACGGGACATGGGGAGTTTTTCTTGAAAAGAAAACTTGAGCCGACAATGTTTCCCAATTGGCTCCTCCACAACCAAAGAGTAAATGCAGTATGTTTCCAGGACAAAGATTAAAATAATTACTCTTGTCAGGAGTGGTGGCTTGTTTTCAAACTGCCTGCATGCATTCAAACACAAAGAGGTAAGAAGTCCAGGAGGCTCAGTAATTTAGGTAAAGATAGTTCTTTGGTCTATTTCTCTTCTTATTAAGTATTGAGTTAAATATATATAAAAAATGTCTCTCTAGTGTGTTCTTTAAGTCTGATAAAGAGGTTGAGATAATAAGGTTTTGGTTTTTTTCCATATGACACTATTATGCTCAAAGCTATAAAATACCCTTCCATTGTTATAGCTCCAGGAAGATGTTGCTAGAGGTAATTTGAACTAAAATAAACAGTGCCATTAAAGCTTCTGATCTCACCAATCACTCTTCTAAGGTACTAGATAAAAAGATCAGATTTGGTTTTATTTGGGTTTTTTGTTTTTGAGAGAGAGAGAGAGATAGAAACTCTGGCAAAAATATTGCAAGCTTCTCATAATGAAACAACCTAAAAAACCTGAAGGACAAAGCATCCCTTAATCACTTTGGAATGCAAATTTCTCCAAGAACAGGCATCAGTAGAGATTTGGTTCTGGCTGCTGAAATCCAGAACCAAACCTCTGTACCCTCATTCCTTCGTGAGGCTTTGGGGGAATCTTGGCAAGTTGGAGTTTCAGTGCAAAAGGAAATTCACAGACACAAGCAATTTGGGGGTATTCTGGCTTGTGCATTCCATGACTTTTCCTGCACAAAATGTCAGAGCCCCTCCCTGTACATCTTTATATTGTGATATGTAAAATCTGAAATATTTCATAAATGTGAAGCAACGTTGATGGCATGATATTTGGCAGTATCTCCTAATCCCAAATAATTAGGTAATTAAAAGTGTTCTCTCCCTTCATAATTCTTTCTTAAGTCCACCTCTCAAGCTGCTTCAGGTTACTGGGTTTGAAAACAACTTAATTTTCTCATTACCATGACATGAATAATGCAGCCACAACTTGCATCTTTGCAGTTGTTTGCTTTGGCAAAGTCTGCATCCTGGCTGGATACCTCTTGTCTGCAAAGGGCATCTCACAGAACAGTGTTGCTCCTCTTTAGCCCATACACAGAAGCCACTTTGCTGGAGAAGAAGCAATGTTTCAATGGGCTCATACATCTCGCTCCAACACAGACTTAAAATGCAGGTAGAGTCTGCATCCCAGCCTAGCAGCCTGGAATCACTTTTCAGCTCTCCAATTCAACTCTAGCCCAGGAGTTCTCAAAGGGTCTGTACTCTTTACAAAAGCCAGTTGGAATAATCTAAATAAAATTTCAGATAAAATCAAAAATAAATAAAAAAATCACCAGGCTACTTCTATATGTATTCCATATAGATTTCTGCCTTTGTAGAAAGTAAAATTTTCCACTTTAATTTTGGCACATGCATGGAATATTTTCCATTAGATTCCAATTCTTGATCATTGGCATTACCATGAGATTGTTCTCTCCTGCAGTTTGTAAGCTCCCACCAGTGTGAAAGAGCAGGACTTCTCTTTGACAAATCTTTTGTGAAGTCAGAAATGAATGAAGTCACTGGAGATACACCTACTTACAAGCTTGGGTTGTAAAGTGCAAAGCAAGATGAAATGATAGATCATAAATTCTGGCATGGCTTGACATTCAGATTCTCCTGCCTGCAAATCTAATTCAGCAATGATCCACAGCAGAAGAGCATGCTACCAGATTTGTGCAGAATATCTATCACAGAGTAAATTACACTGCATGATTCTTCTATGGGTAAGCTGACATGATGAAAAATATGAGGGAGAAGAGGAGGAGTGGATTTTCTGATGCTCTTTGGCATTTGGAGTCCATGAAATACGAGTGGATTTCAGAATGTTCTATTCAAATTGGGACATCATGGTCACCCAGGCTATGAAAACATTTGTCTGCCAGCATTTATGCTGTACAGTGATTTTTAATACCATTGTCCAAAACACAATGTAATGGAATGGCCTGTGGGGATAGATATTTAGTTGATTTTTGTTCCATTTTTGAGAGGCTGAGTCTTTAGGGGTCGTAGTACCATAAGCAAAGGACTACAGGAAATTAATCCCATCTTTAAAAACTGTGTGCTCAAAAAACCCTAGATGATGGAGGTGAGGAGCTAATATGCAGCTTGTGTTACCAATCATTTCATTTCCATTCCATGTATAACATGCTTAGCCCAGAATTGATGCACAAAGTTCACCAAATCACTGTTTCTCAATGGTTTTCTCCTTTCTCTGTGTGTAATTCCAAAACAAAACCAACTTACCCACTTCTGTTTCAGGTAAAAGCCTACCCCACAGGTCAATGAACCCATTCTGGGCTTCCTTGGAAGAGAAACTCAGAGTCAAGAGTTTTCCACTGAAAGCGTCTTGCTAGAAGCTGCTGAACAATTAAACCTGGGGAATCCCTCTTCAAGTGCCTGTTGACCTCTTCTGTCTTGGGGAGGAAGAAGAAATGAAGGAGGTAGATTTCAAACCATTTAACTGCTGCACTCCACACAACAGTACTGTTGAGCTGTGCTAGTGTAGACACAGCCCTGGGAAGTGCCTTGTCCCAGGATGGCACATCTCAGCTAGAATATCTTCTAGTGTTTTCCCTGTCAGCCCCAAGGATACACCCAGCAAGAGGAAATACTCCACTCCAGAAATTGGTAAGGCAATGCCTGTCTCACCATAATTGTCTCAATCACAATTCACATAGAGTAAGAAACACTTCTGTACTGCCAGCACTTTGTGGAAAGACAGGCAAACGCTCACCAAGACACCAAATATCTCTTCCCCCAGGATACCCATGTTCCTGCAGATTCCTTCTTCACCACCAACTCTGTCTTGCTCAGATTAAAACTTCATGAGTTGGTTCATACCTTCATCTTAAGCTTGGTCAGGCTTTTGATGGGCAACAATGATGTTCCTCCTGGACTGGACAAACAACTGCTAAGCAAGACCATGTTGCCATAGTGGCTCAAACTGTTTCAACATCTCCCCTACCAGAAGTAGGACACATGGAATCATAAAATAAAGAGAAAGGTGAAGAAACATACCTGGGATGATGATTTGCCCTGCTACATCTTGGTTTCCTCATTGACTATCAAATATTATGCCTTTTTCTCAGCCACTGCCCTGGCAATACCCTACAATTCCCATGGCACAATTATAGAATTTTCTTAAAAACATGTATCTTTACCTTTCTCACATACATTTGAGTGACTGGAAACCATGGGGGTTTGTTACCAGCTCAGTTATCTCATGCTTTAGCTGCTTGTGGTTACTGAACACCTTGTGCAACTCATTCTACTTGACGTGCTCCAGAATCTTCCTTTGACTTGTTCCTGTGTCCTTTTTTTTAACCTTTGCTATTTGAAGAGACAGAGAGAGTGAATGAGGAGCCCCCTTGTTACCTAGTGCACAGAGTGGCTCCCACCAGACTGAAGCAGACATGGTCGATCCATTCATGCAGTAGGAGACGAACACCAAGGTGATTTGGTGGCCCAAATTAAACAGTCAATCAACATCAAAAGATTCAGTAGAGCTGGAATTATGTGGACCCGGGTTTGGCCAGGCATCTGACACAGCTTCTGCAAGTCAAACACCCCTTGCCAGCCACAGCAGGGACAGAAGGGGGATCTCTTCTAGTACCTGTACCTTCCCATCCATGGAAACGTCTCCAGAGCACAAAAAGGTGGCTGAGCCAGTCAGGTCACAAGGACAACGTTTCTGTGGAGGACAGCAACCCCCATGGCTGCTACCTCCCAAGAAGACCATCTCTGTGAAGAAGAGTTTGTTAGACAGATGTCAGGATGAGACAGCCCCTAGTACACAGGGACCTCATATCTTTCTGTGCCTGTTTGCCAAAATCTTCTAGCTCTCAGGGTTTCAAATCTCTATGGCTTCTTCCTAGTCCATGAGGAAATGGAACAAGACCCTAACAGAAGATGGAGGTTAACCAGAGATGGTAAAAAGTGTAGATGTTGGACTGATCTGTTTCTCCAGCTCTCTAAATCTGAAGGCAAACCAAACTAGACTTTTCAGACCAGTAGTACAAATACAAAAATCTATCACCAGTGCCCCAGGCTCAGCTGCAACATTTTCCTGGTATTCTGTCAGAAGGTGGAAAAGGACTCCACTGAAGAAGGTTAGCACCTTTTTTCTGTTCAATGCAAAATAAATCCCTGGCCAATAAACTAGTTTTTAAGCTGAATACACTCCATTTCATAGTTTTAGGACAGGGAGATCCTATGTCAGTGAATGATGATGCAAAAAAATTTCTTCAGAGAGCTTAAATGGAACATTGTAATTGAGACATGGAGACTTTGCTGAGGAATGTTGTGAAGGAAACAGCTCCAGTAAACAGTGAAAAAGACTGCATGATGTGCTAAAAAAAATACAAGTGTTGAAATTAGTTAAAAATAAGAATAAATTAAAAATAGGATGTGGAATGGGAAAGACAGCCAAGAAAAAATGTTAATAAAAGGTATTGGATGAAAGCCCAGAATAGAAGTACAACAAATACAAACAACAACCAAATATACACATAACAGGGTGAAAATTAGTCTGTCTTCCCCTTCCATGCAGAACTGAGCAAATAGAGCTCCAGGCAATTTTGAAGAATGGCAGCTCTGAAGCATCCAAAGTATAAACATTTCTGTCAGGTCAGCAGCCAGAGAGAGAGCCTGAATTGAACCTGTGAAGTACCCAGAAGGGAGGTGATGCACAAAATGGTACAATTCAAATACTCCATGCACATCTTTTGAGGACCTCTCAACATGGTAGTGTAATGAAAGTCTCAGAACTAGTTCTCTATCTTACTTGTTATGAAAATGCCCCCTCCCTAAAAAGTTTTGTAAACCATAAAAGGGCCTTTACCCAAGATCAGCAAAAGAGTATGAAAACAATTTTCAGATCATCTTTTTATTTCATGGAAACAAATAGTTAACAGTTACTAGTTATACAATGAAATCTCTTCTTTTCTGTCCACTAAATATTTGTACTACTTCAGATTCATTTGAAAATGTCAAACAATTAACAGTGAATATTGTTGTTTATGCTTACCCTAAATAATTTGTGACATCTTTAATGCATTCATATCCAATAGTCAGAGTTGGAATTGTGAGTTTTAGTTTGAGCTTGGTCATAATAATATATTTTCAGGAAATATATATGTTTCCTGGCTTGATGAGAACCACTTCTGCAACTGAGAGAGATTTAACAAGCTTCTGTAGATAGGCTGTATTTATATAGGATTGAAAGATTTACATAATTGCAATCTTTCTTTTCCCAGCCTAAGCATGGCCTTTGCTAGTCAAGAGATGTGTTTAAGAATAACATGATATAGTCAAAGGCAAAATGCTAGTTTTAAAATCAGTTTTCTTATGCAGAAGTAGATATATATATGCTGGTTCAGACCAACTTGTAGAGAATATATTATGTTTTTATTGCTTCCTGTCAGAGTTCAGGCTGAGATTTGGAAAGCTGATTCCCTAGCAGGCCCAACATAATCTCTCTCACTTTATGAGAAGTTCTACTTTCAGGGCAAATACATTACAAAAAGAATTTAGGTTCTTATCCTCAAGTATTAAGATAGGCATGCTTAGGATTCTTTAAAAAGCAATCTCGTTAAGTACATTAAGACATTTAATTTTAAGTAAGCACACACATACAGAGATAAATACTCATGTGTAATTGGAGATGGAATAACTTCAAGTGAAGACAGGTTCTTTTTTCACAGTATAAAATACATACATATGAAAATAAAAACAGCTAAAGGAAAAAGTTAAATAGGTCAATTCCTACATCAAAAATAGAATTAAAATATTGTAGCAGAGAAGGAAATATTGAGTAGGATGCAAGAATATTTTGGAAGAGTTTACTTATACCTTAAATAAATATTTTTATATTTAAATAATAAATTTAAGTACCTTTTAATATTTAAATAAGGATTTTTAAAATGGTAAGCGACACTGTTAAAAATTTTTCTGGCTCCCAACTTCCTTCACACATCTCAAATCAGAGAAGCAAAATCTGAGGTACCCAAGATGAATCACCACTTTTGATAGACCAGGCCCATAACAGAACAAAGTAGTGAAGTTCCCCCTATCTTGCTCTGACCCACACAGAGTCTCGTGGGGCAAAAAGAACCCCTCCTTATTCCCAGATCATGACAAATTGAATATCTACCCAAAAACATAAAAATGGTGAAGATTTATATTAAAAAGTTGAAAAGGACCACAAAAACCTTTTCTAACATCATTCTCACTGAAGCCTTGCCTCTCTTTACAAGTATTCAGAGACTTGTAAGCAAAAAAATTTAATCCCAAGTCACAGAAACTTGGCAGAATTATGGACAGGAGAAAACATTGACATATAATGGAAAGAATTAGGCAATCAAAATGCTTGATGCTGACATCTCAACATCATCAAGTGAAATCTGCTCCAGAAGTTGAGCCAGACCCCTTTCCTAACCCCACTTTCCTTTTGTGTGAAGTTTGTGTGAAAAGTGAAGGTTTTGGAGATGTCTTTAGTCCGACCAAATCCTAAACTCCCTTTCTCTACATTCAAGACAAACAACAGCCCCAAATCCTCCTGACTCAATATTAACCCACGGACCAACTGGTCTTTCACCATCAAAGCAAAAAAAGGCCCAAGTGTTCTTTCTGTTCCTCAAGCTGCACAAAGACCCTCCTGCTCCCCTTCCTTCTGGCTGCAAAAAGAGAAGTTCCAAGCATCTTTTCCAAGGGTTTGTTGAAAGGGGTCTCAGGAAAGTTCTTTTCAGCAGTTCTTCTCAACTTTCATCCTCTTTCAAGAAGTCAAATAAACTCTGATGTTGGCCACAGGAATGGTCCTTTTAAAGAAATTTTTATACTAACTTGAGAGCAATTTTGGGAGGAGTGAATTCTGTGTTTTGAAGAGCAAAATCAATATAGTGAGGCTTTAATCATCCAATAAGCAGACTGCTAGTCTCCACTTTACACAAGGCAGCAGAAGGACATTTTAAAGCAGGCAGAAGTATTTTGTGGGACTGTGCAACAGGAAGCCCAGTTTGGGTACACAGTGATTCTCCAAGCACTGCTATAAGTTTCAGATATGTTGTAATGATAACACACATTGTCATTACATTGCAAATGTTTCACATTGTTGTCGCCTTAGTGCAAGAGTTTCATACCTTGTTGATGTTTCCTGTAGGCAGCTCCTCTAGGCACTGACTCTTCCTTCTCCTCACAGCAGCCACCCAACTCCAGGTCCCCTCAATCACCCAACCCACTCTTTTATAACACTCTGATTGGCTACAGCTGTGGCCTGTTAAAGTCAGGCCTGCTCCTAATCTTTAATAATTAACCCAGCTGCAACTCTTTAGGGGGTAAGATTACTTTCTATACTACCATTATTTATTTATATTCTATCCCCCTACAGACACATGTGAGATATATATATATATATATACATACATAAATAACATTCCTGGGGTTTGGGATCAGCAGGTAAGATGGACAATGAAGGCTTAGAGGCATTTCAAAGAATTTTTTGATGAAAGAAGTGAGGTTCAGGCACTACAGACTAAGAAGCTTAAAGAATTTTCCAAACAGGTCTTCCAGCAGTTTGTTGAGGTAACATATTGTTTGTAATTTTGTTACTGATAGTGAAGTCAAAACTGCAGTAATAGAGTGTTTTAGGAGAACTTTAAGATCCAAGATGTGGAGGTATTTTAGAACTCACAGTGCCTTTACCACCCTGTTAGCCACATTTATGAATTGCTCTAATGGCAGCTTTCAGAGGATCATGTGTATCCGTCCTGCTGGTGTAAACCCTTCAGCTCACTGAGGATTTAGCAAACAGTGTATGGGGGCTTAAAGGAAAAACACCTCTTTTTACAAAAAGAGACCATGTGTGGGTGTCTAAAACCAAAAGGACTCTTGAGAAACATAAGGAACAGACATTACCTGCTTAAATTTTCATACTACTTCAAGTTATTAGCCAGGTACAAAGGATGGTGTTCAGAAGAAAAGATGGTAGGATAAAAAGATTGTTGACCTTTTTTACCCAAAGAATTACAGAAAATTAATACCAAACATAGCAGATTTCATATGACTGGAAAAAATATAGGTGTGGAAGGAAAAGATTGTTGGTAAAATCGTTGGCATGGCCTACTCAAGTCAAAAGCTTTTGGAAGTTGTTTAAATCTATGTCATTTAGATATTAGGCACTGCTGGAAGAAAATAAAAGCAATAAAAGTCTTAACATGTTCCTCTCCAGAAACACTGTGTTTGACTTTTCCTATAAAACATTAGTTAAGGTTTTACAGAGCGGGTAATTAAATGTTTACAGATCCACTGCTCTTATACCTGGAGTGGCAGCAACAGTGAGATTCCCTTTCAAACTGTACTTATGAGCAAGAAAAGAAAGTATTTGGTTTGACCTTTCATATTGAAATGTAAAAAGTTGTGCCAATTCAGTCTGAACATCCAAGGCTCCACAATCAGGCAAATTACAGAGAAAAAGATCCTGATAGGACTAGCATATTTTATACTGGTTTGAACAAGCCAGTATCTTAAGTTGCTCCCAATTTAAAATACTTAGAAACTACTCTTTACCACAGTCATCTCCAGAGGGTTAAACTTCTTGTATGATTTGCATGGATGTGTCAGGACACAAGTCTGTGGAGACCTTCTCTGTGAGCCTGCAAACCCCACCTCAAAGGGACAGCCTGTTTGCACTCACTGCGTGTGAAAGTACTTAGACCACGGTGAGTAAAAATAGAATTACATTTGAAATCAAATCAGACCAAATAAGATGCATCTCATTTTGTTTCATAAAAAATGGAGAACCCATCACTCTTCTCCTTTTTGAAAAGGTGAGAGGTAGTTGTTCCATCCTTTCACTCACCCAGGACATGAATGATGTGCTTGAATTTCCTTCTTGGCAGTGAGAAAGCAAATCTATGTGTGACAGAAGAGCTGCAAACGAGCATCTTTCTAATCAAGGTCACTAGCCTGTGCTACGTTCTCATGGCTAGAACAGTATTTTGACCCATGTTCCAAGGACTGTAACAGGATATTAAACAGCTAAAGAGCAAAATATAATTCCACATTCATCTGCTAAATTTACTGAATGATGAAGTACAGGAGACAGGCAAAAATCTTCTCTTTGCCTGATCTTCATGGAGCCTACTGACACTTCATTCCGGTGGAGTGTAATTCTTTGGGTTGAGTGTTTCAGGGAAATTTTTTTCTGTTTCTCAGCTTTTTCTCTTTTCATACTGACAATTTTTGTCCAAGAAGCAAGACTGGAAATGGTACAGGAAGGAATAGAAACCAAGTATATAGAAGTGATTTGTAATGATGCAATTTCCCATATGAACTGTAAAAGCCTATGAAAGGGCCTGGTCATTCTTTGCATCTTGTCTAGTTCTGCATTAGATTCTTCTAAAGACAATAGAAATGATTGTTGCTGGTTGTGGCTACTGCAGATGAGGTCCACCATGACCAGCACCAGCTTCAATGGTGGTGTTAATGAGATTGTAAGGCACAGGTAACCATTCTGTAGCTTCCTCAGGCAGCTCATACTTCAAAGAAGCAAAAGCTTCTGTCCAGATAACTATAGGAAGAATTCTCTCTCCTGGATAAAGCAAAACCCTACAGGGATGCAGCACTACAGCAGGCTCTTCTCTGTGGTGCCAGGCAGGAGGAGAAGAGAGAACAGGAAGAAACTGATGCACAGGAAGAACTTTACTGTGCAGGTGACTGAACACTGGAGATATTAAAGAACCATCTAGGGACTTGGTTTAAGCAAGGAGGTTGGACCAGATGAATCACTGTCCTTCCAAGCTAACATACCCTGTGATTTTGTGACTGATTCTGTAAAGTGCAGGTTGGCATCTCCCATATAAGGCTGTTCAGGCTGCTCCCCATATCATCACTCGAGACTGGAATGCATATTCCTCACCTTTCTGCAGATCATATTGAAATCATTCCCATTCAAGTCTGTAACATTGTGGGGGTCAAACCACAGCAGGTAACCTCCAGCTGGAACTTTTGAGACACATTGCCATATCCACATAGCCATGGACAAACATGTTCCATTATGGATCACCTCATATGCAGGATCAGTGACCTGCAGAGACCCCCACTGCCAGTGTCAGACAAGGGAGCTGCAGCTCGTCCCATGTCTGAGGAGAGGCTGGCACACAGCAGGGTGTGTGTACGATGCTCAGGGCACTGCAGTGCAGCAGCAGTGCTCCCATGAGCTGCTCTTGGCAGATGAGAAAGGAGCAGTGCACAGCTGCTGGAGGTCACTCAGGGGAAGGTGCCAGCTGGGTGTTGTGGGGCTGATGAGCTGTTGCCAAAGCTCCTCTGGGAAGAGTTGCACTTGTCACTCATACAGGGACAATGTCACACACACCTGTGTTCACAGGCAGGGCTGGAGCAGCAATGAGGACACTGTACATGCCAAGAACAGCCTGAGGAGGACTCTCACCTGACATTTTGGTGCAGAGAACAGCAGTGCTCTCACTAGTTTTAAGAGAGTCCTTCGCTACTTAAATGAGGGTGACAAAACCCTTCAGGATGGCTCTGTGCAGAGCCAGCAGTAAGGAGATCTATTCTGCATTCACATTAGTTTCAGGGACACAGGTTGATTTTAGCCTGGTGCATAATCCTGAGGTGCAGTCCCTTGTTGTACTCACCAACTGTTCACTGCCAGGCATTCTGGTGATTTGTACATAGAGTGGCAATCTCCCAAAGATCCTTTGTCACAGGTTAAGTCAGGTTATTACTGTGACATGTTAACATAACTGTTTATAAATTCTGGTTGTTCATATTTTCTACATCAAACCACTGTGCAATTATATAGAAAAGAAATGGTTTTAAGATTAAACATGTAAAAATATTGTATTGCCTATTATTTCAGGTGGGGTTTTTTGTTTGTTTCCCATATTTGCAGATTTATACAATACTCCAGGTAAATCCTTCCCCTTATATTTTTTAATCAATGTCATATTATCAGGGCATGCAATATAATAAACAGATCTGTTAAAGCACCAGTGATGTCTCTATTGGCAGGCTTCTAAAAGAGCTCGGTGACCTTGGTTAATTAGCCATGTAATAAACCAGAACTGAAAGAGCCTATTCCCACAAACCCCAGCACAGCGCCCCTCCACCCCCCGCCTGCCCGAGGGGCTCTGAATGGGAAGTCAGCAGACGCTATGCAAAGTGCAGCCACTTAGCCCCAGAGCCCTTTGGAATGTATGCAAAGATTCACAAAGACATTTCCTTCCAGCCACTGATTTAAGAAACAATATTTAAAACAAAAAGATAAGTTTTCTGAATACTTTATTTATTTGCTGGTGCTGCTTAAGTTCTGTTTGTATAAATGTGTATCTTCTTGAAACCTCACAATGCTTGTGTTGAAAAACAACTTTAAAACTCTTCCATTTTAGACATGTTTTCTCTGAGTTCTCTAATTTGTTTTGATGTTTATTTCAGATATTCCTAATAAAAAAAAAATCCAACCCATCTGGTAATAAGTAGGTATTGAATATACTGAATTCTCTGAATGGAATTTATTTTGTATCCATGCAGTGCATCCCTCTTAAATTGTAAAGCATATTAATAAATTAAATGGAAAACAGTGTTACATGTATTTCTGCTACTCACCCCATTTCACTAAAAAGCACAGCTAAATATTTAGACCTGTACTATAAAAATAAAATTGTTGACCTTTTATCTGAGGCCAGGCAATAAAATGGATACAAATTTTTAGCAGATTCTTTGACTTTATCCTGTCAGACTCTTAAGAAATAAAATCTTTTGTGAGTACAAGCAAGGACCACAGTTTTAAATTCCACCCAAATGTTAGTTCATAACAAGCATAACCACAATCAACCACACAGCCACAGAGTAAGGCTTTTCTTCTGCAAGTGCAATAGTTTTTCTGATTGCTATGGGAGTTAGCTCTTTTTGAAGTAAACATATGTGAAGTCCATGACTGCCATCCTTTCATGACATGCCCCTGAGTTCTGGCCCAGCACAGGAACAAAGAAAAAAACCCAAATCCCTAACAGAAGCTAACACTGTTTTTCAGCTGTCACTTCCATACAGGACAATGATTTTTCATTCTTAAAAAAACCACCCGAAAAACAAAACAACCAAAATCAACATCAGCTATTTCTTTAAATAAACTTTTTTCCCCCTCCAGAATGCTTTTTTTTTCCCTAGTGGACTTGAAATTTATGGTGTTTCTATGCAGTGAAACTAATGAACATCACTCTGGTTTTAAATCCTATACAGCTGTTCATTCATTCAGGATTGTTTTAGCTGCAGTCATTTCTTTCAGTACTGCAGATCACAGTCAATTAACATGAACAGAGAATTTCACTGGGTCTGCCAAACAGTCTCCATTATTCTGGGGAAGTTTCAGAATATCAAACACAACATCTTCCACATATCTGAGATTACAGCTAGTTGATAGCAGAGTATCCAAGAGGAAACTTTTTCTCTTGATATTCTTTTTTGTTGGATCCCAGAGTGACGTGGGAGATATCTTTTAGGCAAAACATATTTGTTAACTCATTCTCTGTGTTTTCTAAGGTGATGTAAGAGCTATCTGGAATGTATCTGAAGGCTCAGGAGCCTACATAACTGTATGGCTCAGCAGCTTGTTCGACAGACAATGTGTGTGGTGTGTGTTTGCTTGCATTCATAAAATTGAGATTTTTATCGACGTGCTATAAATACAAATGTTAGCACTCATATGAGACTGTGAGCAATGCCCATGGCTTCCAATAAGATTATGCATAAACAGCTCAGGATCAGACACTGCAGCTGAATTTTCCAGTCAGTGTCCACCTACAAGGGTGACCACAGGCATACCAAAAAAGCTTAACTGAAGAGAGAGAGGGGTAAGTACATGCAGATAAAAGGGGCCATTATAATTTAATGTGAGGTTGCAGAAAATAACAGCAAGCAGACAAAGAGGAAGAGAACCAGGAGCTGTGAGTTAATCACTCTCAGACCTGGATATTGCACACACTTCTGCAAGACAAACCAAGGGGACCTTTTCCAGAAACAAAGCTGGGCACAGGTTTATGAGGTGGTACTCATAAACCTAGGAACTGAGACTCTCAGGATTTAAAGCTGTTATGTTACATAAGGTACAGCTGGTTGTTGGTATGGCAATCCCACCGAGAAGACTCAATAGATACTGAAAATAAAGTGTGTACTGTAGTCTCCTCTGGCAGCCTCTGGTCCTATCACATCTCACATGGCAGTGCAACCAAACTCAGGGCTGAGGACTGGAGTGCTGCGTGACAAACTGAGATCTGGGGCGCAGGGACCTGGGCTGGAGGTGTCCCGGATCAGTCCAGCTGCATGAACAGGGAAATCCCAAGGGCAGCACTCCAGACTCGCTTCCCATAGACAATTGCTGCTGTACAATCACACAGCCAGGAGTGCACTTTCCTGACTGCCAGGAGCGTGTGCTCCAGAAGAGGAAAGTTTGGAAATGCCGGCTGCTCTCCGGTTTGCAGCTGCCCGAGGCCGCGGTCGCTAAGGCTGGAGGAGGATGCCCTCCTCTGGCTACACACGCTCCCTTTCCAGCAAGCCTCGGAGGCTGAAGAGAAATCACTTTGAACACTGAGGCGGGGAGCTGGAGGCAATTACTTGTGATTGATAGCACTAAATATGAAACCGCATGTACCTCATCCATGAAGCATGGAATCAGCAGCATATTGTTAGTGGGGGAGATGAATGGGGCTTGAGATAACCTTGGCAAATTAGGCATATGTTAGCATTAAGCTTTGTCAGTAAGCAGGCTATAAATTACAGACATATTGTAACTCCATAAACTCATCTAATGAATTGAATGACAGTGGTAATTTAAGGCAGAATGGAACTGTTTAACCCTTTTAAGAATTTAGCTTTATTTCTATATTACACAACAATCCAAACTGTATTAAAAGGTTGGTATTTCATATATACTGCAAGATACCCTAACTGTAACGGGAAACAATTCCACATTTCATGTACATTTTTATAAACAGTTGGCAACCTGCAAATTATTTCACTTGTAAGTTGGTTTTAAAAGAATGGGAAAAGAATGGAATAGCTGGGGTGTGTTTCTTGCACATTCCCTTACTTTGTCATTATTTTTCCATATGATCAAGCTAAATACATTGAAGCTATAGGACACAGCATGCTGTCATTTCTGGACTGCTACTGAACTCCTCAGGAGGTGTTATAAGACACAAGGCTAAAGGGCAGGTGACTTTAGTCATAAGAGAAGTGCAATAATCCCTTCAAAATGCATGGCCTGCAGTGTCTTATTGCTATTCTGAAATGGCAGTTATAAATAAATATAAGAGGAGAAAGTCAGTCTCCTGCATTTACTGGCTGCTATTGACAGACTTATGCCATCAGTGACAGCTAATCCAGGATTCTGAAGCCATTTTCCATGTTACTGTGTATTTCAGACAAAGTAATGCTGGAAAATCACTGGCACACCAATGGCACAAAAGGGCTTAAAATCAAAACCAGAAAATTTAATACAATGTTTTATTAATTAAAATGTGTTGATATAATATTTTTATTTTTATTCAGTAGAGCAACTGAAGAAAAGAGCATATAAATTATGCCATAGGTTTAGTCCACTTCTGAGGAAATTTAGGGAAGCATATTTCTTTACACACTTTATGCAATTGATCTTGGCACTCATACAAATCATGGGAAAATTGCTTATCAGACATTTGTAGAATATTTCCTTTTATGCCCATTTTCCCTTTGGGAAAGATACAGTATATGAATCAAACAGGAACAGTCCTGTGGGATGTAAGGGTGGAAGGGACCCTTAATGAACAGGATGATAAGCAGAAAGTGAAATATGTAATTTTACAAAATATGTAATTTTACATTATGCAAATAAGCATTACTTCATGATAATAAAGCCATATAAGAATTAAAATTATAGACTTAGTGATAACTCAGTGTGTGAAAAGGAGGAAGAAGTATAGTTACAGATATTTATTTTGTGTTTGCAGCTCACACATATTTCTATTTAGAAAAGGATTATATTTACCTCAACCTCAGGAAACATAGGTGCTTTGCTAGCCCTGTATTGGCTAATGAAGGAACAAAGCCTCCATAGGACTTACCTGGAGTTATGCAAGGAGGAGGAGACCCAGTCCTCATCAGCCAGGAGGAGACCCAGTCCTCATCAGCCTCCTTCTTTTAACACCCTGATGTCGACACCATGCCTAGGAGTATGTCTGAGATCAAAGAGTAGCTTGCTGTTGTCAAGGGCCAAAACCGAGTAAATTCAGGAGTGCAAGCAGGATAACATAAGAAATTGCTTGCATAACATGGGAAATTCATAGCCCATGTGTGGAAGGAAAGCAGCTCTTTCACACTTTTTCATTTTCTCTTGAGCAATGTCATGTTTCACAGTTGTTGTATATCAATGAAACCGTGTAAATGCTTAAATAATGACATAGTGAGAGTGCCGTAGAGTTTTTGGTACAAATCTGACCTCTGAATAAAATTGGTTCTTCATTCCAGAAAAGATTACTGTGACCTTTACTACTCCATTTTCCTAATGGTTTCTTCACTACAATAACAAAATTGAATGACTATCTTAGCCATCTCTAATATTTAGAATTAAATTTACCTAGTGCAAATCAATAAAGTGGAAATCAAAACTAAAAGCCTGGGGTTATTTTAGCAATACTCTGTGTGTAATACAACTTTGCATTTAACCTCTGGACTAAATGGTGGCTCCATAACTAAGTCAGTCACTGAGCACATGCTTTACATACTTAAGTGGAATCAAACTGTTCAGATCAGCAATGATTAATGAAAAGATCTGCCAAAAGTGATTTAGAGAAAAGATGCCTACTCAGTCCTGTGAGTTTGTTAGGCCATCAAGACAGAAGACATACTTGAGGTAGATATAAAATGGTCCTTTGCATGGAAAATTGGGTGATGTTTTTTTTTTGTTTTACATGACCTGGTTCTGGTAGGGGCACAGGCATGGGGTAAGGAATCTCCATCCCAGCACTGCCAACAGAATGTGGCTTAGGAGTGCAGCCATTTCCTCCAGTTCTGGCTATGGGAATCTCATAGCTGTGGACTCAGATCTTCTCCTAAGCCAGCCAGCTTCTCAGCAGCACTCACAGGACCATCTGCCCAAGGAACAGCCTGTTCCCAGGAATGCCATTGAGCTGATATCCACAGACCTTGGTAAGACCAGCGAGCGTCTGACCTGGCAAGGTCTGTTGGTGTAGGAGAAATTGGAAAAGTTTGCCCAAAATTAAGTCAGCAGGGAAGATATTTCACTGAGGATTAAGCCCCACCTTCCCAAGCTCAGGTTACTGTCTCTGCTGGACCACAGGGCTGCTGTGCTGTGATGCTGGAGGATCACAGCAGACAGAAAGCAGAGCTGCCATGCAGCCTGTGGCACCAGCACTCCCTATCCCACCACTCCTTCCAAAGATAAGAGAACCCCATTTACCTTAAGGTGATTGGGGTCAGGCCCCACTGGGGGACTCCAGGACATGCTGGCAGGTGCCATTTCTTATGATTCCTCAGTAACCTGTTGAAAGCAGCCATCCTCAGCCCAAGAGGAAAGTGGATTGGTAGACACTCACTGGGATCCAGGGCACACAGTCCCTCCGAGAGAAGTGATGCTGTGGATTTCCAGAGCTGAGATGCCACACGCCCCCTCCCCAGCACCAGTGCACCCTGCAGCCCAGGCAGGGGGACAGGCAGGAGCAGAAAGGTGCTCACCCTTCCCTGGTGCTGCAGGGCACCACACAAATTCTGCCTGTTCACCAGCCCGGGCTGTTTGCCTCCAGCTGCTGGTGCCAGCTCTGTTCTGGTCCCTCAGCAGCACAGTACAGAGGGAGAAAGCATCTGTGCTTTCCCTGCAGCTGGGAGCCTCTCAAGGACTCTCATCAGCTCACAGGGGCTGGGATTGCTCCTTAGGCTGGGCAGATAATGGGTAACCAGCTTCATACAGGTCTCTCCCCACTACAGCACCAGTGTAATTAGTCAGTGTTCTGCTGGAGGTAAATATTAATTAACTGAGATGAACCTTCTTTTTACCTTAAGATTTCAATTTAATTTTTATTCCTGAATCTAGGATACATGTCATACAAGAATAACACATTAATGCATTAAAATTGAAAATTAGTGGAGACGATGAAAGGATGAGAGGTATAATTAACTTTCAAATAACATACAAGTGCAAGTAGGCAGTATGATAATATGCATAACAAATAATAATAATATCACTGCTTAAGGTAAAACCACCTATTTTAACAATGGACACAATTAAGATGATTTCTCAACATGTTTTTGGGAAGTGTCTGTTCATTGCAGCCTTGCCTGAGCCAGCAATGAATGCTCACATGCTCCTAAGTGCCAGCATAACCATGTCCTGTTCTATGTCAGGGGTAAGACCTAGGCACAAGGTCCTCCTTCATCCCACCACCTGCACTTTGATATCCCCTATGACCACAGCTCAGGAAACCAGTTTGAAAGGAAGCCACAGCTTTTGGATGAAAGTTAATCTGGTTTTAAGTCCCTGTCCTACTTTAATCAAAAGCTCAGCCTTACTCCTGCAAAATAATTTCTTGCAGATATGGTGATCTGCAAGCCCTCAGCAGAAATAGAGTGTTTGGAAGTTCTGGATGAAAACACCATTTGCCCAAGCCACACTGTAGTGTTATTTTCTAGGCAGAGTTAGAGCAGGAGTAAATCCCAGCTCACACCCCTGACTCGTGCCAGAGCCTGAGGGGCTGAGCTGGGCTCTCACCTCTTGATGCTGCACAACAAGGCTGATCAGGCATAACAGGAAACCAGAGCAGATCCCATAAGTGGGAAGCTAAGCCTGGGTCCTTCATACAACTTCCTGAAATCTTCCTTGCATCCACTTTAGGAGTCCAGTCATGGCTGAGGTGATGTTTTCTGTATGGACTCTTGGTCCCTGCTGGCTTTGGTGAGCTCACGTTCTCATGGTGTTTCATTCAGTGAATAGCAGAGTTAAGCCAAAACTGAGAAGGCATGTTCTGAAAAGTGGAAACAACTTGTCAATCTTTGATAAGATGGATTTTAGAATACAAAGAGAGAAACCCTCTAATTCAAAGTTCATTTGAGTTAAGATGAGTAAACCATTAAAAAGAACAATATTAAGTACGTGTTTTTATAATTTCAAAGTGCTTCACAGGCATGCATTAATTAGCTGTAATATGAGATAAAACACTCGGTATCAAAATGTTCCCAGATTTCACTGGGACACAGAAGCCATTAGAAGACAGACCACAAATAAAATAGCTTGCAGCTGACCCCATAGAGGCTTCCAGGGCATTAAGGGTCCCATTCATCCCCAGGGAAGGGAAGGGAAGGGAAGGGAAGGGAAAGGAAGGGAAGGGAAGGGAAGGGAAGGGAAGGGAAGGGAAGGGAAGGGAAGGGAAGGGAAGGGAAGGGAAGGGAAGGGAAGGGAAGGGAAGGGAAGGGAAGGGAAGGGAAGGGAAGGGAAGGGAAGGGAAGGGAAGGGAAGGGAAGGGAAGGGAAGGGAGAATGGCTTGAAAGCAACAGCTCTTTTGTTGCTCAACCAATTTTCAGCATTTATTTTTGAGGAGACAAGTGAAAAAAATATTGCAATTGTTTAAAAAGTGAAGAAGAACAGATGCAGCTAATAACTCAGGAAACAATGATTCATTAATTAAATTAGGGATCAGAGTTCTTGAAACAGCATGTGAAGAATGAAAAATTGGTCTGATGGATGACATTAAACGTCAGATAATTAGGATCACTTTTGACAGAACAGAGGTTTAGCAAAGAAACCTAAAGTTTATAAAGAATACTGCAGTAGCTTCTGGAAATATCTGCATTTCAGTAGATATTTTTAGTAAAGCAGATGAAGACAGAGCTCTGCCAGCAATTGAAACTTGAAATTCGTACAAGTTAATTTTTGAGATTGTTTTAATCTCAGTCCATCAAAACACTTCCCATAACAACATACTGTACTTTACCACACTTCCCTTTTGTCTCAAAATATTGTCCTTTCAGACATAAATTTCTAGCCAAAATTCACAGTCTTGAAGATTTCTTTCCACTGTGGTCAGAACATGACTGCATTTGGCCCAAGGCTCTGTACTGGGGCATCCTGACTTCACCTACCGAGCCATATCCCACAATTCATGTGATCCAGCCAATCCAACACATTTTACTTATTCTGGCCAGGATCCAGATCCAGAATCTGATCTGATAGGGGAAATATCAAGATCCTGTTCTCCCCTGAAAGGTTTTAATTTAACAAAGATGTTAGGTCGACCCAGAAGAAGGGTTCTACACTAAGTCTTGAGATGTGAACACAAGGATCTGTCCAGCAAAGCTCTCAGTGCACTTTCACAAGATTTCCCCAGGTTCAGCCCTCACTTCAGATGGGTGTCCCCTTCAAAAGCATATGGCCCCTTTGGGGGAATTCCTCCCTTCACCAAAAGAAACAAGAGTCTTTCCATATCCTTCAGTGAATTCCCCTTTCCAAGAGAAAGTTAATTTTAGTGTATATGTCTCAATGTCCCTATACTGAATTTATCAAGATCTCCCTAAATTTTCCATCAGACTTTTAAACCATCTTACCAAATAATTTTGGAAGGAAGTTCCCTTTAGTCTTCAGTGCTGTGTATTAAATATGTGATCTTTAAAATGGTGAAAAAAGTAAGCTAAATGACTGGCAATCATTAAATACTCTAATTACATGTTGTCATGTTAACCACAGGGTGTAAGACCACTTCTCTTTTCTTTGTCATCCACTGGGACTGTCCATTTTTTATATGTTGTGCAAACAAGTTGCACACTCTTGTGTCCACAGGCTGCTCCTTCTGTCACCCATGTCCTGTGGATTTTCACCTCCAGCAGCACTATAGCTTACAAGTGTAAATGGGTAATACAAGAAGGGAAGTAAATTTTCTGGCCTCAGAGCAGTTGGTGGCAACACCTAATAATTCAATACAGGAGGCTTTGCTTAATTGCACCCTTCCTTGTGCAAGGCAAGATCTGGAACAAGGGCAGAGGAGATAAGCTCTATCCATGTTGCCTTTGTGGATGCTGCTAAGCTTTTGTGGGTTCTTCAGCCCTATCTCCCAATACCCCCACAGAAGGGTTACGGGCTCCTGGGTCTGTGTCTGTACAGGTACATTGATCCTGATCTCTTCTTGACAGCACCCCTGGAACTGGCCTGTCCAAGACTGTCTCCACAAAACCCCAGCTGAGGTGGGTTAGCTCCACAGTCAGATTGCTCTGCTAGCACTTCCACCCATGCAGGGTTAGTCCACCACCAGTCTTCTGTGTTTCACTCTTTGCTAGAAGGATGGAGAGGACCATGTGTTTTCACTTCTGTATTATGTGTTTTGTTACATATTTTTAAATACTTTATGGAAAGCTGATAACAGATCAAAGGCACCATCTTGTAGCTTGATGCCTTCCAAAACACAAGATGGAACATAAAATTAGCTCATATAACTTATTAAGAGCAAAACCCAAAGCCCATGATTATTACCTGTCTTATTTGCCCTAGTGACACTTTACAAGCCACCATACAAGACAAAAGTAGAAAGGACAATAGCATAAACTGCACAAAGACAAGAAATAGAAAGTAAAAAAGCCAACAACAATATATCACAAACAGCTCAGTAAATAATAGTGCAATTTTCCTAGCTAATAGAATGGTTTAACACCTGAATACACTCACACGCCTGATTAAACACTAACAACGTAAACCCATGAAAGAAGATTATAAGTTGTAATATCTCTTTGCAAATAATAGCATATTAGCCACTGTTGCATACTTCTCCAATTACATCCCTTTCACTCTTTTCATCTGGAAAACAGTTCACATTATAATAGTCAGCATCATTTGTGTTTTAAAACAAGCTATTACATTGTATGTGGTGTATATTGCCAAATTGCAGGTCTCTTTCTCCATATATCTAAAGATACTCAAAGTTAATAAGATCAGTAATTGGCAGAGCAAGTTATCTTTAACTTGACTTTCTCTGAAAAAAATGTTTAAACTTCAACAGACACTTACTTCTCGTCACACTGGACACTTTTTCCTGGCCGTCTTCCCTTTTCTTATTGTACCTAACAGCAGCATGCCCACATTCACCAAAACCCATGAGCCTGCCCACATCCATACAGCTGTTTGGCCTCTGCTCAGTTGACTTGAAATGTGTGTGGGTGTCTTGAAAAAAAATGTGGAGGGAAAAAACCTCTGGTTTCAGTCACAACAATCTCAGTTCACCACCTTCTCTAATCAGTCTCTTTCATCCCTTTCTATTTCCATGCACTTCCAGCTATGCAATTCACTGTCTCTTCTTGCTTGGACATTCAAGCACTGTAATTTACTGGCCTTCAGGCCTCCCTCCTGCTTGAATTACTTAGAAATCCCTGGCTGGTTTGAAAATCCTCCAAGTCAGGCAAGAAAAGAGAACCCTTGGAGATTTAAGTGAGTAAAAACTTTCCAACCCAATGGCAGAAAGCTGGAAAACTCCAGCACAGTGCCCTGTAGCATTTTTTTTTGCTGAACCTCTTAAAGGACAGGATAAACAAAAATCTCTCAGGAACAGTTTGGGTATGCTCCATTCTATTTTAATGCACCAGGTGAGACTCCACCACTTGCATGATTCGCATGATTCCTTTAGAGCATAAAGCTCTGTGGTAAATAAAGTCTGGGGCTGAGCTAGTATGGCAATTTATGTGCTTCAGAGGGTGTTCAAAACAAGGAGAAAATCAGCCCAGTCTTTTTAAAGCCTGAGTTTTGAGCAGAGGTGATACTCATTCAGAAAAGGTAGCCTAGAGGGACATATCTGTTAAGAAAAACCCAGGACAGTGGTCTTCTTTTCAGATATTTACTTTTTCTTTTCTTCCTAATTTTTTAGTCCTGCTGTTGAAGCATATAAAATGGTGGTGGTAGTTTATTCACCATCATAGAGGCAAGACAGTATTTTAAGATTGTTCCATGATCTTCTAAACCATCAGGTAACTGGTTATTTACTGAGAGCAAGGAAATTTTGGACCAGTCTTCATAACTGATACAGCTATTTCTAAGTTCCCTACCAAGAAAGTTCAAATTGGTCACAATTTTTCCTTTTGCTTTTTTGATTCCTAGAAGGTTACAATTTGAATGATCTTTATAGTCAACCTACCCACTATTATGCCCATGGGTTTCACAACAAGTTATTGTTAAACTGCTCCTGTGACTGAGACATAATCAGAAATTATAACAGTACCGTTTTTAGTGATCATCTTTCCTAGACACCCTCTTGGGGTGGCTTATCTAATGTTTTTCTGATAGCACCCCACACCTCTCTTACCAAAGCGCTCTTAGCGTGCTAAAAAGCTTTATAGGAGTTAGGTCCCTTGGAGATAAAGCTGGGGGAAGAAAAGAAAAATAAAAAAAGAAAAGAGCAAAGGTAAATGTTGTCAGATAGACAAGTGAATTTAGCACATTTTGGTGGCATGCAAAAAGGAAAGGAACCTGGCTCTAGTCCACTTCTACCACCTCAACAGGAATGAGGATAACTGCTAAAGGAGACAGATTAGCTGGGTTTCCCCCACTCTTATTCTGCATTCCTTTTTTCTTGTGCAGAGTTGTGGGTCTGTATAAATACAGTGTCAGAAATGAAAAGCAGGTAAAAAAAAATTGAAGACACAAGCCTCCAACTGAAAAAGTAGGAGAACCTGGTGTAACCTCACACCCAGCACGCATCTCAAGAGTAACAACAATAGGTAACTGAGACCTTGTGGGGGGGCAGAATATAAGAAAATAAAGATAGTGTAGAACGTAATCTTACCCCAAAGGAGTTGCAGCTGGGCCAATTATCAAAGATTAGGAAAAGGCCTGACTTTAACAGGTCACAGCTGTGACCAGTGAGAAGAGGAGTGCTATAAAAGAGTGGGTTGGCAGGTTGAGAAGGGAGTTTGAGTCAGTGCTTGGGAGATCTGCCTACAACAAACATCAAGAAGTGGTGAAAGTTATGTGGTAAGAAAACAACAGTATGGAACCCCTGCAATAAGATGACAACAAGACCTGACACTGCCAGAAAGCTCATCTGCAAATAAAACTTGTAGGTTCTCTAGATTAGTAGGTTGGGAGTGTCCTTTATTGCTGTTACTATTAACAGAGGTGGACAGAAAGATGAGACATTTATATCTACAGGATCCAATGAAAATAAAAAATTTGTTCACCCTCTGCTCCCCGATCAGCTGAGAACTGTTTTACATTTCACATTTCTCTCAAAGCTTCTACATAAACTTATGCTGATTGTGAGCGCCCTGGCACTTCTCAGGATAAGCCCAGACCTTATGACAATGAACAGACATCTGACTTAATGCAGTAATTGAGGGCTGGAAAAGGGCATTTCTGAAATATCAGTGTCAGGCTGGAGGGTTCCTCAAAAAGACATTTAGTCCATTTCCCATGACCTTCTGTGAGATCAAGATTTGACTTCCAGGTGGAAATTGCTCAGGCGTATCCATAGCATGTACAAATGAAGTGACAGCAGCAGGAGTTTGACACCAAGTGACTGACTCCTCTCTAGAGCTCAACTCAGCTGCCTTCACCATCAGACTGCATTTTGCCAGACTAGTCTTAGAAAACTAACTTGGCTAAATTATTTTAGGAATTTTGGCTTTGCAATTAGGCTACAATTTTTTTAATGGCAAATTAAGCTTCTTGACAACTTCCACAGGCCAGGATAATCATCTGTCCTCTTAGGTACTGCAAGACCAATGTCATGGCAGTCTTCCTTCCTTGCTATTGAAGTCCAGTGTGTAAAGCCAGACATAGGATTCTACTGTAACTTTTACCAGAGTCTTTCTATGTCTTACATTTGATGTTTCTTTTAAGATATTTCTGAAAGATGATCATGTCACTGGTTCATATTAGGCTGTTAATTCTGGGAGCCCATGGTGCTGACACTTGGAAAGAAAAATTCTCCCCCCACATTTGTCCATCAATTTCTTCTTACATGCAGCAATATGCACTGTGCACTCTTTTTTTCCCTCCTTTTTTTTTAATATCAGGTCATCTCTTCAGTGTACCAAAATAATTCTGAGTTACGAATCTGTCCTCCAAAGTGCTTGACACACTGCCCAAATTTCATCTCATGAAAATTTTATACTCGTATACTCATCAACATCAAGGCAGTTGATGTAAAGGAGGCTGAGGGAAGACCTCATCCCAGTCTACAGCTTCCTCACAAGGGGAAGCAGAGGGGCAGGCACTCATCTATTTGCTCTGGTGACCAGTGAGAGGACCTGAGGGAACAGCCTGAAGCTGAGTCAGGGGAGCTTTAGGCTGGACACAGGAAAAGGCTCTTCACCAGAGGTGGTTGTGCATGAGAATGGGCTCCCCGGGGAAGTGATCACAGCACCAAGCCTGACAGAGTTCAAGAACTGTTTGGACAGTGCTCTCAGGTGCATGGTGTGACTTTTGAGGTATTCTGTTGTAGGGTCAGGAGCTGGACTTCAATGTTCCGTGTGGGTCCCTTACAATTCAGGATATTCTATGATACTATTATTCTACAATTACATCAATATTGGCTGTGAATGTAATAACTGGACATTTTAAAAAATGTTAATTACTTGAGCACAGTAAAGGTTGCAATGTGTATCTGTCTGTATGAAACACTTTGTTGTCCTGACCATTATCAGCAAATTCTAGTGGTTTTTGATTTGGACTAATTAGCAGTCAATGACATAGATAAGATGTGTGTTATCAACCTCCACAGGAAAAAAAGCCACCAGGAGGTTGTTAAATATTAGCAGTGGAAAGGCTAAACTGCTCACTCAGGGCAAGTCTGTACCCCACAGGAAATAATTTCCTACACAGGTCTAGTCAAACACTGCTGTCTCAAGCACTGGTATTTAAGACCTGTTCAAAGCATATTGTTGTGGCTGCGGCTCCAATGGCTCCTGATGTTGCTACTAAAGTTTTCTTCTACCTAAAGACTAACTTTAAGAAATACACCTTTAAGAAGTATATCTTCTTGTTCTTGCCTCTTTGCTGCACTCACTTTGTCCCAGCATTGCTGGCAGCCTGGATAAACTCCAAGGTAGATGACTGAAATGACCTGCATTGAAAATAAAAAATAAATTAAAACATAACACCCCTGCGATCTTTGTCAGGACTCTGGAGGGAATGGCAAGGACGGTTGCTCCGTCACAAATGTAGAAGAAACACAAACCTACTGAAGTTTGCACTTGAAGCTGGAGCAAGCACTGTCCACACCTGGTACTGGGGGAATGGAAATGCCAGTGAGAATAATGCTCCTAGCTGGACCCCTAATTGTCTTTGAAAAACAATGACATCAAGGCATGGGATCAGAAGGACCAAATACTAATTCAATTGAAAAGTAGAAGTAATCATTCATCTGGAAGGCATATTCTAGAGGTATACTTGGGACCCAATGAGAGCATAAGCCTCTGCAGAAGGGGGAAAAAAAAGGAGAAAGCAACATTTTGTCTGGAAAAGCTGCTCCATGAGAATTACCCTAAGTATGTGTCATGGGAAGAGTCAGGAAGCAGATCCAGGTTGTGTCTGAACTGAACCACTCAAAGTCAGTTCATTAAAACAGAAAGTCTCCTGGCATGTTGACAACTTCAGTTTTATTCAACTGAATAAATTTTTATTCACATTATTTGAATATTCATATTATTTGACCTGAAAAAGGAAGTACATGTGTATATACTTTTATGTTCCATAAATGCATGGTATGGCTCCCTGCTCTGGAGGCAGATATCCAGGGAGGACAGTCGGGTAAGAGCAAAACTGTAAGGAGTTACTGAGGGTTTGAGCACCACTCCAAGCAGCTCCAGCCTCTTGAAATGAATGGGGGCAGTGGCACGCATGAAGAGTGTCTTGCACAAAGAAACGCTGTGGTCCAGCCTACAAACTTCCACCAGCCCTGCTCTCTGGGGGCCGCTGTTACAGGCAATGTCAGATCCCCAGTGAGAGGAATAGCGGATTTGTCTTTACTAACAAGCTGTGGGTCTGCTGGTAGCTAAAACTAGCACCAGGAGATAAATGTAACAATGGGAAGGATTCTACTGATTGATGAATGGAAAAAGATATTTGCTTTTACAAATAAACTTTAGGTTTGCTGAAAAATGAAATTAGACATTGAAAGATTAAAGAAACAATGAGGAAGAAAAGACGCTAAGTTCTGTGAGAATTAAAAATGAAGAGGGAGGGTTATACATTAGAGGGAAATCTTTGGTATTGGACGTATCGGGGAGTATGTACCTCTCAAGTACCTCAGCCAATGGGGAAAGAGAGAAGGGAAAGTGTTGAAGTGAGGGGAGAACGACCAATCCTTTGATGCATTGAACTCGATTTATTGATCGATCAGCCAGTTTAAATAATAGTGTTAACGAGCTTCATGCATATTCCAAACTCCAAGTTTATGATAGGCTAACAGAGAAAACTCTAACCATACCTTTTGTTTTACAATACCGTTGATTGTTTATACAAAATAAAACCAGTGTTCCCACTGTGATATGAACGGTTCCCAAAACTTCCACATCTGTTCTCAGGGTGCCATCTTTTCCCAGAGAGGGTGTTACACTTGTTATGGGAAGACTGCCTGAGAACCTTATTGTTTATAAAGTGATGCCTGAGAGAGTCTAATTGTTTATAGAAGTCAGGCTGGGAACTGCTTTGGAACTGCTTTGCAACTACCTTTTACTTTTCTCTCAATTGTATGCCTTCATGGCCTTTTTCTTTAAGCCATGCTTGAACTAAACTCCCGACAGAAAAGTAGGATAAGAAGAAGGCTGCATCCTCCAAAAATTCGAGAGATCCCAGTGGAATGCCCCATGGCCTCTTCCTTTATTCCAATAAAGCCAAAAAAGGACGCATTTCTGTCTCCTTTTTGGACATAAACCTCTGGTGTTTGTATATTAATTTTCTTAACACTGGGGACTAAGCAGTTGCACAAGTTTCTCTGTCCTTTCTGTTCACTTTTTAATAACGTTTTTCTCAGACTTCACATCCTTTCCGTCTGTTTAACCTCCGGCAGTGCGGTGGCGGCTGCGGGACGCATTTCAGAGTCCCTTCTGCAGCGCCCCGGCCGGGGATGCTCCGGAGCGGCCGCGGTGGCGGTGGTGGCACTGCCGGGCTGGGGACAGCGGGGACCGGGCCACACCGGGCTGGGGACAGCGGGGACAGGGCCACACCGGGCTGGGGACAGCGGGGCCGGGCCACACCGGGCTGGGGACAGCGGGGCCGGGCCACACCGCCACACGGGGCTGGGGACAGCGGGGACAGGGCCACACCAGCACACGGGGCTGGGGACAGCGGGGACAGGGCCACACCAGGCTGGGGACAGCGGGGCCGGGCCACACCAGGCTGGGGACAGCGGGGACTGGGCCACACCGCCTCATGGGGCTGGGGACAGCGGGGACAGGGCCACACCGCCACACGGGGCTGGGGACAGCGGGGCCGGGCCACACGGGGCTGGGGACAGCGGGGACTGGGCCACACCGCCTCATGGGGCTGGGACAGCGGGGACAGGGCCACACCGCCACACGGGGCTGGGGCAGCGGGGACAGGGCCACACCAGTACAGCCGGGCTGGGGACAGCGGGGACCAGGCCACACCGCCACACGGGGCTGGGGACAGCGGGGACAGGGCCACACCAGGCTGGGGACAGCGGGGACCGGGCCACACTGCCACACGGGGCTGGGGACAGCGGGGTCAGGGCCACACCGCCACACGGGGCTGGGGACAGCGGGGACAGGGCCACACCGCCACACTGCGACCCTGGGCGCTGTAAACCTCGGGTGAGCTCCAGGCTGTGCTCGCTGCCTGCCGCACACAGCGCTTCTGCCGTAATTACGGAGAAGGCGTGGAGTGAAAACAGTGCTCGTGTGATGCAGCTGTATCCGCTCTTAATCCGTCATTAATGCCTCATCAAAAGAGTACTGTACTTTTCGTTTGTTTCGTTTGCCGAAGGTCAGCATACTTGGAAGCTATTGTCATACAGCATTGCAGACTTTTTACATATTTCTCTGGTATTGTTCCAAGCTATTGTATACGCAAATGAGTCAATTGGTATGCAGATTGTCTATCATTAAAACCGTTTCAAAATCAGCTTTGTTGTGGGTTTAGCGAGGAGCCTGCATACCCTTCCTGAATGTAATGTGTGGCTCTGCTCTGGTGCCGTGAGGTGGTTGTGGAACCTCACATGGGACCACTCCTCGTTTTCACATCGGCAGAACTTCCAGTGAAATCGTGGGAAATTTTCCCTGGGAACAAGTCTGCGAACTGAAGTCCTCTGCTTGCCTCACCCTCACCTTTGCAAACCACGCAAGGCTGCGTGTGGCCATATCGGTGCCTGTACTTTTACCTCGTCCCCCTTCTTTTATTGGGTTGTATTTTGCCTCAGTGTGAGTTCCTAAAGTCTGCGAAACTTTTTCCTGGTCTCCTTGGGGGACGTGTCAGCCCCGGAGCGGGTCCTGCCTTTCCAGCGGGCAGCACATCTCTGCAGCACCAGCGCTGAACCTTCCCCATCAGCCCAACACATCCAAACTTCACACACACTCAGGGCAGAGCCTTCTGCTTTGTTCTCACTATTGAATTTTAGCCTTGAACGAGAAACACTGCTTCAGGAAATAAAGGCACTTTCCTTTACTATCACTTTCACATAGTTATTTATTGTTTCCTCTGTGTTTTTTAGCAGTTCTTACCCAGGTATCACAAGCTCTTGGTGTAGAGCCTGGATTCACTTGTCCACAAGAACTATTTTAATGACTTCTATGTGAAAAAAATAAAGTATTTTTATTTGCAGCTGCATTGTGTCAAGTGGCATAAATTCTTCTGTCTTTAACAAGAGAACTATAATCATAATAAGAAAAAAAATGAAGGGTAAAATAAAAGCTACATTTTTATAAAATAATTCAATGCCAGGGAATGTTCATTTTAACAACTAGCAACATATCAGGAGGTTTAGAAAAACAGAAAATGTAGATATGGAATTCTTGCCAGAAGTGGAAGAGAGCTGAGTCAGAGACCATTTATACAAAGCCAGTATATACAAGGCTATGGGACCTCATAAGGTGCAGCTGAAAGAGCTGAAAAAGTTGGTTAACCTCAATGCAAACTGCTTTCTATCATCTTTGAAAAATCATGCAGGTCAGAGTGCCAGACAAGTAGGAAAAGTCTAATTTATGATCATCTACCAAAGAAAGATCTGAGAAACTACACACCAGTCAAGCTCACAATTTTCCTGTGAAAAGCTGTGTATTGAACCTTCATGGAAGGTATGTCAAAGCAAATTTAGGTCAAGAAGGTGACTAAGACAAACCATATTGGATGGCAGCCTTCTCTGCTGAAACAACTTGCTTGGTAGATGAGGGGAGAACTGTGGAGAAAACACTACCTTAATTTTAGCAAGTAATCTGACAGCATCTCCTTTAAAATCCTTGTTGACAAGCGGGAAAGTTTTAGTGAGCATGGAATTGCAACAATTCTTGACTACTGAGACCAGTTGCCAACAAGACATATTTTTCTGTCTTGGTTTCCAAAGTTAAAATAAAAAGCAAGAAGAAATTTTCCATTACTTCCAACTATTTCTTTATTTCAAGATGTACAGATGCAAGCCAGAGCCAGATGCTCATATCAAGATTTGTCAATGGTCTTTTTTCTATCACATCTGAAAAAAATCAGCTAAAATCCATTCCCAGTCCAGAGCTATTAAAACATTGGCTCTTAGCTGCAGAGAGACCACCTCCCTCACTTGTCAGCATCTGGGGAGAGATGTCACTCTGACACCACTGTTTGTGCCACAGGTGATGCTGGAGTGCCCTTGGGTTAGTTTTTAATGTCCATTTGAAGGCAAAGTTTAGTGTAGTCTTGAAGCATGATTCATGATCTACTGCAACTGTATGGACTCGTGTTATTTATTCTGATCTGGGCTGGATTTCAGAGCAATTTGTGTTTGCTGAGTAGACTGAATACTACACACTCGTTTAAAAGGGTACTGGCGGAAGCAACATCTTTTGCACAAGTGATTTTTGGTCTTTTGATTTGTGTTTTAAAGCATCATTGCATAAAGGAAAATTGTAATTTACATTCTGAAAGCACTCCCACCCTGGTGTCAGGTAAATTTGTGCAGATAAAATATTTCCAAATTAATCTTCTCAGCCAAGAAAATGGCAGTAAGATGTACATGGGCATGTGATGCCTGACAGAGCAGTAGTCTGGTGTAAAAAGGAGGAGAATAAACTAAGGCAATCTGTGCTTTCTGTTTCATATTCCCCTGACAGGCCTGAGATAAGAGATGTACCCATTGGTTCTCCAGGCATTTTGAACAGGGAGAATTCCTTTTTGTTGCTCATCAGCAGTGTCTAACTTCCTATGACTCTGGGGGAAGAACTGGGCTGCCTGGAGCTTCCACCAGCTCTGCCTAGTCCTAAACAAAGGCAAGCACTTAGATCACTGAAGCAAGCAGCAGTAGCACCCAAACACATAGAAAAAAGGTCAATTTATGGTTGTCAGTTCCAGTACAACAGTCTAGCAACTCTGGAGCCCTGACATGATGTCAGGAACCTCCTTCCCATCATTGCTCTTGCCCACTGTGATATCACAACTCATTTTAGGTTTTCAGCTGTACTATCCAAGGTGAGTGGTCACCAGAGACACCCTTCAAATAAGTGTGGAATATAGTCACCTCCAAGTCCAATTCACCCCAACTGAAATAGTGATGTTACTAATCTTATTTCTGTTTTCAAGTTCTTTCTGCTTGAAATATTCCTGGCATTTCACTGGGCAGAGTAAGTATTTGACAAGGTAAAGTCAAGTCTACTTGCCTGGTAGCAAGGGGTACAATTTGGTGATACCTTTGTTGCTGGTGAAATCAAGAAAATGTTGCTGTTGCAGGATTTCCACTCATTCAGAGACACTAACAAAGTGAAAAAGAAAACTTCCTGTCAGTGTCAAGACAGATTATCCAAGATTACACAACAATGTCAAACACTCCACGGGATTATCAGCAATGTGGGGTCTTGCCCTCTAACACACAGATTGCATGATTCCCTCCAGGCAGGAGGAACACAAATGCTGCAGATATGTATGAAAACATCAAATTACAGTCTCTCTGGCAGTCTCTGACTTCATACTGGTTGGGGGAGTGTTGGCTTCAATAGTTACTTCAGTGATGGAGAAAAGAGCTGATCCCCTCCCCACCCCACATAATTCTTTATTAGATTGTTGATATTAGCAATTAAGTGCTTGCAGTCGCAGGATTCACTACTGGACTTTGAGTAGGGCATTAGCTGGTAACAATACTGAGGTCTTTGTTGTAATTTTCTTTTCATTATCCTTTTATATCAGTGAGTATCATGGAATTGAAAAGGACAGAAAAGATCTCTCAGATCATTGGATCCAACTGTTGTCCTTTTCTGAAACATTCTTTCTCTTACAGAAGAAGAATATTAACTAATACTGATACTGCCTAAAAAAGAAAAGAATCAAAATCAGAAGAACACAGAAAAAACTCAGGAATATAAGCAAAAAGAGGATGTGATTGCCATACAAAATACAAATCTCAACAATAGTTGCAGTCAACTGTCCATGACTTCTAGGAGAGAAGTCCTAGGGCAATGGTATGGATTCAGTGATTTCAGAAGAGCAGTCTCATCATGAGACACCCTACACTAACTCAGCACCAAAAGCAAATTATAAAAATACTGGAATTTCTGTAATTCTACTGTACCCTAAAATCATAAGCAGCTAACACAAATATCTGTTATCCACAGCTGCTGTTCAGAAATGAAAACTTAACCACAGTGCCTGCCTCACAGCAGTGGAGTTGGTCATTTACTGGTCATGACAGTAATTTGGTACAGTCGAACAAACTGTGTAGTACAGTCAAACAGACCAGCAGTGTAAGTTGCAGGTTCTATAACCCAGGTTATTCTGGGGAAAAACACTGGACACATTATATTGGAGCAGGGAGAAGGAGAAAGAATGTCTTTGCCTCAGCTACAGAATTTGTGATGTCTTGTCAGCAAATCTTTTTCAAAGGATTGGCAGCCTGCTAAGAAGTTAATCTACCCCTTTTGATTTTGATTTAAAAGGCTTTCTCTTGAGAGTGATATGTCTAATTGTCCAGACAGAAAATGACATCATGGGCTGAATCCCCACCTCTCATGCCCTGTGTCCAACCCCCTCCTGGGACTGTCTGGTTACCTGAACATTCCCTCTTCTCCACAGCTCCATTCCTTTTACATCAGCAATGCAATCGAAGGGTCAGTGTCCATCCCAGCTGGGAAGGGCAGGTTACCCTGCAGGATCACCCTTTGGGAAGCTCTGCTTACACTGTCAGCAGTGTCTGCATGGCCAGGGACAGACCTCTCAGTCTGGACCTGCAGGGTTGAAGCATCTTCCTCATGAATCAGAGCAGCTTTGCCTGCATGGCCTGGGAGGGGCCCCTGCATCCCAGGCGGTCAGGCAAAGTAAGGGCAAAGTGCAGAAAAAGTCACAGACGTGGTTCATTTGAGAGCAGATTTAATTAATGAATTCCGCACAACTGTAACTTCAGTCAATACCAGTATCAAAGCCTTGTAATGGGTTTGCTTGCCAGAGAGATCTGCAAACCACCTGTGCTCTGAACTGGAGCCTTCTCCTTGCTTAACCTGCTCAAAAATTAATGTCTTTCTATTGCAAAAGGCAAAACAATTGTTTGAAAGATAACTGGTTTTTTAAAAATTTGTACTTGTGAAACAGAATATATGGTTACTTCAATTATCTGACATAATGGCTTTTTTGCAAACAACTTTTGCAGAAACATTACCTCCTCCAACATCTGGATAGAAATATGTAAGTATATATATATACAGCAGGAAAATAAGGAAAGAGAAATAAAGTAGATCTTGATTACCCAAGATATTTTTTAACATCAGTTTTTGAAAAGGAACTATACTTTCCTTTGACACCATTGGGATTTTAATTTAAGTTCTTAGGATATTTCATTAGCAGTAAGGTCACTCCAGATCTGCTTCTACAGTTCACTCCTGTAAAGTAACCAGAAGATTTTCCTACTAAATGACTACTATTTGTAATACCAACCTTGAAAATGAACACAGAAAAAAATCTAAGTACCTAAGGTTGATATAAATATATCACAGTATTGAAAATTACGATAACTAAGTGTTTAATATAACTTCTTAACAAGAACATTTAGTCTGAATCCAAAACTCCTGGCTATAACCAAAGTGATTTAAAATAGAGCAAGAATGTATTAAAAGCTACTCATATTGTATTTTTAATAAGGGAAATGCTGCTTTCCATAAACAAAAGAACATGTGATTTTTTTGACACAGATATAAGTTACAGTGGAAAAAGCTCAGAAAACCTCAAATAAAATTGGTGTTTATTTAAAAGGATGGTTTGACCAGTTGATTGGATGAGGTTCAATCAGCCCACACCGTCTGGTAATTCTAGAAACATCAGTGTAAAAAACCCTGCTTTTTTTGCTTTCTGCTATCCAGTGCCACACCAGCACTGGCTGAGAACGTGTTGCCTGCAGCAGTGGAGACCTCACCTTGAGTCTGTGCTGGAGGCACGATGCCATCACACCCAGCTCAAGCACACCCATTTGGTGGGGATCATGCAGCAGCACAGGGCACCCCGCAACAGCAGAGACTCTGCCCCAGTGCCCCAGCCAGCTTCTAGCCATTTCAAGCAAAACCTAATTATAGTATAATTATTGCTAGAAGCTGTCCTGAAATTTCACCCAAGATTTTCCAGGGAGGGAGATGTGCAACATTTTGTCCCAGCCAGCAAATTGCGTACAGATTTAAAACCCTATGCCAAAGGCTAGGATCATCACAGCCTCCAGAAAAGGTCACCAGTATTTTTATTGTGGGACAGTGTTACCTTTTCCGTGAGATCTCAACATGAAGAAGTGAATTCCTTTTGGCAATGCTGCTGTTCATTTAGTGAGGCCACAGCTTAGCCAGAGGGAAAGGCTACAATATAAATAAAAACACACCTCTGTTACAAGTCACAACCTTGTCTTGAGAAACTATAACACACATTATTACTCTGTCTGCACCTTGAATGAGAATTCATAATTCATATAAAACCCAAAGTATCCCAGATTATGAGGCCACTGCTGAAAATGCACCATTTGCAATTCTCCACTGGCCTCTAAAGGCTGCTTCAGGAATTTCAGTCTCTGAGTTTGAAAAGCAAACTCTGTATCCACATACTAGAGCACAAGTCAGGGGGTCCAAGAAATGTGAGAGGTTTATGAAGAGCTTCAGCTGGAGCTCTGCAAGCCACTGCAAAAGATTGGTCTGACCAGGGACACAGAGTCACCACATCTGTGCCATGTGACACTGCACTGGCAGCATCACTGGCTCTGGCGAGGTATGGGATCAGCAGGATTTCTGTACTCCTGCATCCTGATACATTTCATTTTGCTGGTGAGGTTTGGAAGTCCCTCAGCAGGGCCAGGTGCCTGCTACAAGTAGTAATGTGCATCCAAATCAGCTTGCCAAAACTGAACCAAAAAATTTGGTCTTGTTTGGTGCCTTCCTACCCTTTTAAAGGTGATTTTGAGAAGTTCTTTTTTTTATGAAGGAGAAAGGTCAAACTTAAAATAAGCCTGCAATTATACAATTGTCCAGTAAGAAACCTTCTAGTTCCGGCCACAAACAGCTGTAAACTTCTACACAGCTATTTCTTCTGAGTCATTTACAGTATTGCCCTTTTACAGTCTTAATCAAGGAAGTGGTAACATTTGTTATTTTATTTTGCTTCCTGGCTACCATCCAGTTACCGTTTTTTTTGTATTATTTCCTATTCTATTATTAATATCTATTTTGATCTTTTTATTTGAAGGTAATTTCTTTAGATTTCCCAAATATTTTGCCTGTGAAATACTGAAACCTGTGCATGTGTCCTAACTCTGGGATAAGCCTGGATCTGATTCCGGTTTTGTCTTAAACTTCAGTTCTGTTAATAAAGTGGCAATGAGTGGAAATTAAGCTTTTCTCATTTATCAAGTACCATTTTCACGCTACATTTTGTGTTCTCTTTATGCCTCCTGTTCACCACTAAATGGCGCAATTTCACTTCTCTCCATCTGATGGTTCAATTGCTGTTTTCTAAAGAATTTTAGTTTCTTCGTTTTCTACCCATCATAATGTGCTCTATACCTTATTTTTACACATTGTTAAAGGAAAGCTCCCAGCTGCCTTTTTAGTTACTGCTGCAAGTCTGTATGTAATTTCCCTCTGTTTCTTTATGCTCTTCTGCAGATTCAGCAAAAGCAAGAGGTAAAACTCAGTTCAAATTCCCTCTTTTAAGGAGTGAATGCAGTGCCTTCTTAGAAAGCAGGGCAGAAGACTGTTCTTTATCTCCCTCTCAGTAATTTTTTGGAAAAACTTTAAAGGGTGATGAAGTGGCCTCGAGTAGCTTTGGGAATGTTCCCATTGTAGAATTGAGAGGCATCCTGGGTGCCTAACTACCTTGTTCTTGAGGCAGGTAACTCAAATGCAAATAACTCATTTTCATTTTCTGCAGCACTGGAAGAATTCATAGACGGGGTAATCACCTTGTGACAGCTTTTTCCTATCATATGTTATAATACTCAGACTGATGGTAATAATCACTCCAATTGCATTTTCTATACCTAAATGTTTAGCTAACTTAATTGCTGTTCTGATAACTTCTGAAGGAAAACACTCAACATAATTTGCTCCACAAAGAGCTAAAGTGAATTAACTGTGCAGTGATAGAAATTTCACCTCCTACACTCCTCAGATTTTTCTTGGTATGTTTTTCTTTCTCTACAATTTCCTGAGCATCTCTTCGGCCACCATTTGATGCCTTTCAGGGCTCCTGCTCTCTTCTCTGCCCTTCTCTCCTTTTGTGCATGAATATCCACCAGTTTGGTTTCCTTAACTCTCCTGACCTCTGTGTTCTCTCTGACTCCATACCCCTCTGGTCAGCTTTGGCTTTTCACTTGCACTTGAGTCCCATATTTCCACTCATGTGGCACTCAGGTTTTAGTCCAATGATGTTATGAAAAATGTACAGTACTGGGTTGTCAGAGTTTATTAGCAAAAAGATAACTTTGGAACAAAAAGAAATAAAATAAATACTGACTGAGGTACCTTTGCTGCTCTTCTGGTGAAAGAGAGTAAGCACCACGTTAATCCTTATGAGTGATTTTCACACCTTAAGGACTGCATTGCACCAAGCTAACAAAAATAGTTAAAGTACTACATCAAGGAGCCTATTACTTTAGGGAGTCTGAGTGGTTCATACCTTAAAGTCATAGTATTCCTTGTCAACATAAAAATAAAATGTTTCCTTATATTTTAAAACTGTGGTTCAGCAAGCTCTCAGAATGATACACGCTAAATCAATGGCAGCAGAAATTTTTCACGCTGAACAACTGCAGATTAAGAAAGAGTATTTTACCTGTAATTGTTTATTATTATCATTCTAGGTATTGTAAGTAACCTTGTTTTGTTAAATAGGGTAGAGCAGGCAATGGTTACAATGCCCTTGTAGAAACCAGAGAGAACTAATTCCTGAATTCTGAAACAGCAGGTTCTTGTTCTACTTGCCAATATTTGCACATCTCATGCAGCTCTCCCAACTTTTTCCTCTCTCCAGTTAGCAGAATCTTATTAGTGTCTAAAGTGGCATTTTAGATTTCAAGTAATCAACAGATGATTTTCAAAATTAATGAGGCACTTTGGAGAACTCCCTGAGCACCCTTATGTGAGTGTGAAACACATTCTGTCATCTCTGAGGCTGCTCATTCAGGTGAAAATTGAAATGAGTACAAATGTGCACAGCCACAGCTTGTTTCTAAGGTCAGCATTAGGAAACATTCATGCAAGATCACAGACAACTCCTATCTTTAAGTCTAAAAGTTTAAAATAAAGCTTCAATTTTCTGTCCAAATACCTCCCTTTTACCAACCATTTATTATCTTGCAACTCTCAAACTCTGTTTAAAAAGTTACATATGTACTTAAAGAGTGTCCTCAATACTGAAAGTCATTGTTAGATGTAGCATGCTGGAAGTTACAGCTCCACATTGACCAAAGATAATTGGTCATTCTTGATAAGAATGCTATTTTAAAAGGTGGAAAAAGTTCTTGTCCAAAATACGAACACCTTACATATGTGACAGGAGGAAGATAGCATCCTTCCACAACTAATTTTAACAAAACATATCACATAGATGTAGGCTTTTAAAAGAAATAGTTTGTTCCTTTACAAGGCTGAGAGACCTTGGCATTTATTCACTGCCTGTGGTATGAGAGGAGAAAATACACAAGGCCTTGACTGGATAGAATCACTTAAATAAAACTGGACTATGATTATACTCCATCCTTGATCTCCTACCCTAAGCTTATAACTAATTCACTGGAAAAGACATTATATCATGAGCTTCTCCATGTCCTAGTGGATGCTTCTAAAATACTAAACTACATCATACAGTACCCTGGTACAGTCAAGCTGATCGAATTTACAGAGGGAGATGAAACTTTCAGGGGTTGTTTTTTAACTTTTTCTTCTTCAGAGGTCACATTGGTTAAGATATTACTTCCCTTCAGTTACCAGAACAATATCCCTTGTAGTTTAAAAGGAAAAATCATATTTTCCAGCTCTTTTAAAGCATTTATGATATTGGTAGCACCATATGGATAGGCCTTCACCCAGAAGAGTGTTGCATATTGTATGACACCCAAAGTTGGGTGATAGTTTTATTCTTGGTTTCTGCACTTCTACTTTTACTGCAGTTTGTCCAAAATTTCTTTAGGCCTTGGCAACCGTGAAAAGGAAGGGGCCAAGCGTGCAGGTTCAGTTGGCAATGGCCCTGGGACAGGATACAGTGAGCAGGAGCTGGGCTTGTTCCAGCCTGGAAACATGGCTGGAGACACAGACACACAGCTGTATCTGTATTTTCAGACACTGTAACTCTAAGAAAAAAACACTGAAATTACCATTCAGAAGTGTGCATTAAAAAATAAAGAACATCCTTGCATAGTAAATGCAAAGTTGCTAAGAGTTATCCTTTAGCATTGACTGCAGTATTTAACTTAAGTGTTGAAAAATAAAGAGGTGAAAATCTCTCATATCTCTCCTCAGAAATGAACCTTAATGGTGCTGCTGCCACCCACTACAAGGAAAGCCACTTGTGCAGTCACAGCAGCAGGAGCCTGTCACTGTGTGCATTTATGTAGAATTCAATATTGGTCTTTGGGCACAAATGAAATATCAGATCATTGCTCTCACACTTGTTAGGAACTGTTGACAGAGGTGAGGTTGTCACAAGGAAACCCGTGTAAATTGAAATAAATGTCTCAGCTGCCAGGTTACAGGGTAAGGGACAGGCGTCCACCCACAAAGCAGCATGGGGCAATGGCAGGTCCCCACTGGTCCCCTCAGCCTGGCAGTCAGAGCAACTCCTGCAGCAGAGAAGACCTTTCCCAGACCAACAGGTTGCTGTAAAATCACATCAAAATGATCATTGCCAGCATGGCCAGTACTGTGAGTTTCCTGGATACTGCTGGATTCATTCTAAGAGCAAAGAGAGTTTAACCTTCCTCTGGAACTTGTCCTCTAGTTCCAACACTGGTGCTGCCTCTCTGGCCTCTGACTTGTCTAGTGATGTGACCATGCAACAATCTTTCAACACAAACATGGCCAAAAGAGCACTCATGCAGCTAATATTTGGTTGTGTTTTTACCAAAACTTAATCTTTGCTGTTCTTCCAGACTTTACAATACGTTCCCACCACACTGGCAAAAACTGAGTTACTCCTGTCTATCAATGATCCATGACCTTATGATGCCAAGCTCAGCATCCTCCAGCTTTCCCTTGGCTCTCAGAGGCCATCCTTGCTCACAGCTGAAATGCTGCCTGCACACTACACCCAGTGACAGCACCTGCACCAGCAGGGCACAGGGTGAAAAGCCTCCCACATTTTAACAAAAGCAAGGATTCTGAGGCCTGCACAACAGGAATCCTGGTGTCCAGAGAGCAAACTAGCTAGTCCAGGGCAGCAAGTCAGCACATGGCCCCATCAGAGCTCACTGCCATGAAGGGTCACAGCAGCCTTATCTGCATGGCTGGGCAGGTGCCTCTGACTCCCAAGGGTTCCAGCAGAGTAGGGCAAATGGCAAAAAAGGCCCCAGACCTGGTTGATCTGAGGGTAATTGTTAATTAACTGCACACAACTCTCAGTAAATATAAGACTAGTACCAAAATCCTGCAATGGGAAGGGTTCTATAAATCAGTATAATTTTAACTGGAAGCTTCTCCTTTCTTAACCTGTGAAAAAAAATTATAAACTTTCAATTACAAAAAGCAACACACTTGTGTGAAAGATAATTGTGTTTTTATTTTTCTAAGCTCGCACTTGTGGAACATAATAAATGACCTGATATAATGACAACTTTGCAAAAGAATCCCCCTCTCCCCAACATCTGGACAGCAATATATAAATATTTACAATGGAAAAAATAGGAAAGTGAAGAGAATGACATCAACATTAGCCAAGTCAGTTTGTTTCTACATATCTGATTTTGAACATTAAGTACTCAAGATTGACCAACACTTTCCTTCAGTACTGAGGCTTTAACTTCATTTTCAGCTCTTATGTGCAACAGATACACTCCTGACTCTGCTTTTATAGTTTGCTCCTGTACAGTAACCATAGAATTTCCCAACTAAATTTTTATTCCAGGTTTTTAACTTTGAAAACAACAAAAAAAATTAAATATAACTTTATGTCTCCTGATACAAAGCTTCTCACACAGTCAAACACATCACAACACTGAAAATCAGCATAACGAAATGCTGTATAGCTTCTTAACAAGGACAATAGGTCTGGGTCCTGATCTGTTGGCTTTAACAAAAGCTCTCTTCAAATAGAACAAGTACATATAGAAAAAATAACCTTCTTATTTTCTTATTAAAAAAGGAAATGGTGCTTTCTATAAACAAAAGAACATGTGATTTTTTTTTTTGACACAGATATAAGTTACAGTGGAAAAAGCTCAGAAAGCTTCAAATCAAATTGGCGTTTGTTTAAAAGGATGGTTTAACCAGTTGATTGGATGAGGTTCAATCAGCCCACACAGTCTGGTAATTCTAGAAACATCAGTGTAAAAAACCCTGCTTTTTTTGCTTTCTGCTATCCAGTGCCACACCAGCACTGGCTGAGAACGTGTTGCCTGCAGCAGTGGAGACACGGATCCCACGGTGTGGTGCGGTGTCACATGTGCGAGCTGCGCCTGCCCCGCGTGCCCAGCGACACGCGCAGCCGCGGCTCCCGCGCCTTGTAGTGCTCGTTGAAGTCCAGCCTGAAGCTCAGGAACCGAAGGCTCTCGTCTGAACTGGTCATCAGCAGGACCAAGAACTGCTGGACAATTCCCTGAAAAGACAAACCCACGAGACAGTTACGGAAGCACCCCTGGTGTGTTTTAAACAGGAATATCAGGTGGTGCACAGATCTGGTAGACAGACAGAATCTGGGAAAAGGCAAGCACAAGGGTTCATATCCAACCGTTATGGTGGGTTCACTCTTTCTGCAAAAACCCAGAGCTCCATTTTTAAGTCTCCAGTGCAAACAGCTTGGTCTTCTAAAGTGTGTTCCCCACTCCCTGTGCCCTGCTGGCATACTCCATCTGTCTGAAGGCTCCCAGGCTGCAGAGCAGCTGCCTCTGTGTGCCTCAGGACAGCATTCAGGATCCAACCTGTGCCAACAGGAGACCTCACCTTGAGTCCATGTTATAGGCACAATGCCACCCAGGCCAGCATTAGGGCACTGCTGGCTTCAAACATACCCATTTGATGTGGCTTGTACAGTAGCACAGGACACCCAGAACAGCAAACGTGTGCCCAGGAGGACAGTCAGTGCTGCAGACCCAACCAGACTGAGCATTTGGAGCAATGTGAGGGGGGGATTTGCACTTGGCAGGTGGGAGGTACACTTCTGCATCCCATCTTCCCATTCAGCTCTAGCCACACCACTGCAGGAGCCCCATAGGACACAGGAAAGGAAAGGATTCTGGGAGGAGGGGAAGACTCATTTGAAGAGCTCATTCCTAATCTCCAGTAAATAGTAACGTGAACATGTCCATAACTAGAGCACTCCATTACTTCCAAAGGTGACCAAAGCTGGAAATCCTGTTTGGAAAATCCATAATAGGGCTCAGAATGAATACAGTCCAAGGAGGCAAAACCTACATTGCCAAATTGTAGCAATCTTGTAGAGCACATAAACCACAATTTATTTACAACCTACATTTAAAGGCCTACACTCATTTTTCTGGGGAATGGTAGCTTTAGCATCAGATATAACAAATAAAGACAAAGCCAGAATAAATTACTTACAGAAGACAGCCTGCACATGTTACCCCAAACATCTTATCCACTTCCCCCTCCCCCAGTGAACTTAAAACTAAGAGTCAGGCCCTTAATAATAAACTTTCTGCAGTCTTCAATAGCAATGACTTGCAGAGACTGTGAGGAAACAAATGGAATGCAGAAGGAATTCTGTCTTTTTCTCCCTCAGACTACACCAAAAGATAGCTATTACTTTCCCTGCTGGAGGAAGACAACTTACATGAAAAGATTCTTCTCCTTTGTCTGGGGAATATAAATGATCACAAAACCTTTGACTACTAAGCAACAGTGAACACAGGCTTTTAAGTAGAGAAGGAAAAAACAAAGGCCTAGCTCCACAAACTGCACACACATGAATACAGAAGTTACATCAATATTTGAATTGAATATTTGAAATTCATTTCTACACAAAGCTCAGCATATTTTAGAAAAATATAATTTAAGAGGCACCTGGTAAAAGTGAGTGAGTATTCGCAGCTGTGAGCACATTTTAGGTATTGAGTCTTGAAATTCTTTCATCCTCTTGTTCTCTTCTTCCTCTTCTGATGCAGTTACACCCCACTTGCCCTACAGAGAAACCACACAAGTTTAGAGGTGAAGCATCACATGATTCAAGTTGCTAACTAGGCCACCTTCTGCCCAGCTGCATCAGGTTTATTAAAAACAACCACTGCCATAGAAAGACAAACACAGAGCCTCCAAAATGGAAACTATCAGACCCCCCCCCTTGGTGGTCGTACAGCACATAAAAGAAATCAGAGGTTTATTAGCAAGGCAAGTCTCACACCAACACTGCATGTCAGTCTTGCAGCAAGGAGGCAGACATGGAGCTACAGCATCTTTTGCAAAAGGGTTCCACTCACTTCATCTAAAAGAGCCCTTTCTCATCCTCCAAAGTCCCCTAGAGAAATCAACTCAGATTTTGAGCAAGACAGAAATCAAAAACACCACTCAGCCATTTTGCTTGAAGTCAGCAGCAATGACTTTTCCAATGACTTTTACATCTGCCCCAACTATATTTCTCATCTTTACTGTACCTCTACATGATATCTAAAATCCTCCATATATCAAAAGCCTCAATTCATTTTCACACTCTAGAAATATTCTTCTTGTACCTCAAGCTCACGCTGTTTTTTCCTCTCTTCAAATTGCAACCTCAGCTGCAGCTCCTCCAGAGCAGCTCTGTACATGGCATCTTGGGCATTCTGGAGCTCAATGATCTGGTCAAAAACTGCTCGAAGCTGATTGAGAAGTACCTGTGAAACAGGTAGCAAAGTAATTAAACAGCTGTACAGCACAAGAGTTTTAACTTACTACCTTTCTCCAGAAAAGAAGCAAAGAAAAAAAAAAAGTAAAGAAAAAAATCTTTTTTACACAGCTGGAGAGACTGCTCGGCAAAGCCCTAAGTCAGCTGTTGCATGATCTCACAGCTTCTCAGGATGAAAAAGAACTGGCCCACACTACAGCAAGCCTTATTATCAACATGTGTCACTATGTCTGGGCAGTAGGTAGTGAACCTACCATTATTAAATCTTATATCAGAGGAATAAAAATTACTTTTCCCTTTGCTCCTACAATGTTAAAGAAGGTTGTTCCTGACATATATGCCAAGATCATAAAGTTACAATTACATGCAAAGGAGAAGACTCACCCTGGAGTCACTATCCAGCAAGCACCGAGCTATGATTGTGTCCAGAAAAACTTCATGAGCTGCAATGATGTGGTCCAAGTCCTGTGCTTGTTGGACCTTGTTCCAGAGCTCATCCCATGAACATTCAAGCACCTGGAGCAATGACACAGGATTGGGCTGTTTTGATTTGCTAGATGGCAAGCTCTTTGAAATTTAAGACACGCAACACATACAGAATATAGCAAATGCTTCATTTTCTAAGTAACTAATTATGTGGGTAGAGCATACCTCAAATGTAATGTAATACTGCATTTGGTGAATGAAATGGACCATTTCTGATGCCAGAACGTGACACTGATGCAGCACACCAGAAAGCTCTGTAAAAATCCAAAGAGACAGCATGTTAAAGACTGCAAGGACAAGCGCAGCCAACAAATCAGCTTGGTAAATTCTCTTCACCATATTGAATACTTCATAACACAGCCACTAATCTTAGATGGTAGCAGCAGCGACCTTCTGAGGCCAGGCGCCCTCTCCCATCCACCAGAAATTCTTAATTATAAAACAATAGATTTGTAAGTATTGCTATGCCATAATAAAGGGTAACTCTCAATAGTTATTTTTTACTGAAAGACATGTAGATAGATTAAAAAAAATTTCAAGAGTGAGCCAGTACAGATGCTCACAAATATGGCTATATTCTCTAGCTGAGAAATAGGATCAAAAAGTCCTGGTCCATGAAACATACACCACTACATTTCAGAGCTTTCCTATTTCTTTTCACACATCTTTCTCTTCTTAGCCTCTTCTGTTCTTAGCTAAACAAAAGCAGAGGGAATAAGTGAAGGTAAAACTAGTAAATTCAGAACTGTGCATACATGAGACTTAATGTATGCAGACAGCATAAGAAAGAGGGAGACATGGGGTACAAATAAGAAGGCATCAAGGAAGATGAAATACAAAGGGATGGAAGAGGTACAGTCTCACAACGAGGCCAGCATAAAGATACATACATAAGTGCAGCTTTGCAGGAATCAAGGATTAAGTAAAACAACAGATATGAAACTTCTACTTACTATTATGTTATTTTACTTTGATCACCCTTACCATCATTTACCATTAAAGAGCCAGTCAAGAGGAGCACCAAAAGGCAAAATTAATCTGAACATAATTAATCAGACACTCTTTTCCCTCTTAACACACAGTTTAAAATAAGATGCAGTCTAAAATAAGATGCAGTCATCTGTATCTATTTTAGAAGCATGTCACCCATCTGGACACCTCTCACCTGGCATACTTTTCAGAAGCTTTGCATTGCACATGTGCCCTTTCCATATATCAGTAAGAATATACTCCATTCTCTTTGCTCTCCAAAGGAAATTAAATACTCTTAGATAGTGGCTCATGCACTCACGTGTAAATACCTACAAAACAAAGAAAATACCAGTACAAATTAATAGACATACCACATGTCCTGAAGTACCAAGAACTTATTCACAGTTCATCTTATCTCGTATATGCAGTTTATTGGTAAATATTTAAAAAAAAAAAAGTTTCCAGGAAATCCCAGAGCTTTTGGAAAGATCCCTTCTTGAGGGCTGAACAGGGCACTGCTGGAAGTGTAAGAAGGGGTGAACAAAACTAAGCCTAAGCTTATTTTGAAACCGCATAAGAAAATTCCTTCTGCTGGTCAAACTCACAGTTTGTCCTGCTTAAAAGAAACGTTCTTTATAGAGGCTAAATACATTCAGATAAACAATGCAACTCCCTAACAAATTCCATTTAGACAGCATAAGTAAGTTCTCCACAAATACATTCCTCAGTTCCCTTCAAATTTTCCCAAATTAGTATCTACAGACGAGTAATTATCAAAGAATAGGGGCACTCAATTTATTAAGTCCTTGCTAAAAACTGTGCTGGAACAAATTAATTACTGATTTTCAGTAATGATTGTTGTAAATGTAGCTTTTTCAGCACTCACACTAACTGGTAAGAACTGAGATTTTTGCTTAACTGTTGATACAGTGGGTACATCCTAGATGCAAAAAAAAAAAAAAATCTCTGGTTTCACACTCCAGAACAAAAAAAGGTTACCTAAGTAAAAAAAACACAGTAACTTAATTCAGCACCCCAAACACATTCAGAAGCAGCAGTGTATGACATTACCGTTGCTATTGGCCCATCAACATGATAGTCCAAGCTGAAGACATCCCATCCAGTGTCCCCAGGAGATACCTGCATTAAAAACATATGGGACTGTCAGTGTGTAATCAGAGCATACTAAAGCTGAAGATGAGCATCACTTGCTAACTCTTTCATTCTGAAGGGCCTATGAGCAAACAAGCATCCACATCAACAAGAGATACAGGAGTTTCTTGTTGAAAGTAGCAGATTAGGCAGAAATGGATCAAACTATTTGATACAAGGGTGAGGCTGATCTCACACAAATACTGATGTTTGCAATGTCAGCGTTTCTCCACTGAACCTAGTAAATGAAAATACCAGTAAGGACAAATTCTTTGGCATCTGAAACAGATTTATGTCCGATGCTACAGCTCACTGAAGTCTAAACTCAGGGACTGAAGCTCTCAAATTAACTCAAGTTTCTTACTACAGGCCTCTTCCATGAAATGTGCTATCACTGCTTCCCTTTTTCTTAACTAGAGGCAAGAAGGAGGCACACACCCCAGCATGCCCCAGTTCTTGTAAGAGCAACAGCATTAAGAGCTGTCTGGAGAACTTCAAATCAGCACCACCAGCATCAATTTCTGTTAGGCCCCAAATACTCAACCTTGTATTATCAATGGCTGTAAACCCCCATCTTGAAATACTAATAGACAATAGACAGGGAAGGCAAAAAGAAGATGACTTATTAAATGACCTTTATATTACTCAAAGTAAACTTCAGTGGAAAGGAAGGGGGAAATGGATTCACACATGAAAATTTTGTTTCATACAGATGTCTGCATGTATACACACAAACAATGGCATCTTTCAGACCAGAGTCACCACAACAACAGACCTCCAGAAGTCGCACATCCAATCGCTTGAGAATCTCGGGATTATCGAACTGGGCATTCGTGGCCCTCACGGCTGTTTCCAGGATTCCAGTCAGATTATGCTGATACAAGGTTGTAGCTGGACGTGCAAGCTCTGGCCTGTGGTTATGGAACAGTTATAGTACATGACTGAAATACTCTGCAGCAGCAATTTAGTAGTAACTGCAGTACACAGCAAAACCCTTTTCTAACAGACATTCAAGACTATTACTCTTTCAGAATTAATCATGAAGAAAATCAGTGAGCAAAATATTTGCACAGAGTATGAGCAGAATATGTCTATTCATATGCAGCTACACTCCTGAACATGAGCATGAGGAGCAACTTAGTCCTCATTTAATGCCAGTAATTTGAAGTTACCAGGATTGCTAGTTTAGCTAGTCTGTAATTTGAGTTGCATTCAGATCTTAAATGAGGCAGATTACATCATTAGCACATCAAACCAATAATTTCCCTTTAGTTTTGAGAAACTTACTGATAGCCATCTCACAGGCTCAGAAGTGCTGGCAGGAACACAGAAACTCACCCCACCTATGTAACTTCAACTTTCCAAAGAGTTGCAACATGCAACTCTTGTAATACTCTCTGTCCCTCAAAAAGGAGAAGACTGGAAAACTTCTCACTCCTTCTGTCTCAAATGTAATACTGACTCCACAAATCAACCTCACTCAGCTTCACATTAAAAAGCATATACTGTTGATTTTGATTTACAAACAAGTTAATGAAAGCCTTATTACAAAGCCTGCCTTCTGGATCAAAGAAAAGCTTTGCAAGCCAATGCTTAAGTTTCATCAGTAGCACCAGCATGTAAAAATCAACTTGCAAATAATCTTAAAGAATTGGATTCTGTAGCTGTGGGTGCACCTGAGTGCTTGAAACAGAAGCTGGTGAGGAATCAAATAGAGTTTTCAAATTGCACTGAAGGTTTTGACACTATGTTTTAGACCAAATACCTCCAAAATATAGAGGCCTAATAATTCCAGCCAAGCTCATCAGCAGCATCAGAAGCAGAATGTTTCTGCTGAAATTTGCTGACAGGACCAAGAGAAGTGCCAACATCCTCGAAGCTGTCACAGGGCCAACATAAAGATATCTGTATTAGTACAACTTTTCAAGACTTTGTCAAATGGTACTGTATGTACCACTTATCAAAAAGGAAGAATAAGTTTTAATCCTCAGGGTCAAAGAAACAAAACCCAAAACAGAAGTTTTAAAGTTATTACTCAAAGATTTAATTGAACAAGGTACTTAGAGGGTCCTCTTCAAAAAGCAAAAGTTTCTGTGCTGATCATGCACAGAATCATCAGAAATTGAGCATAATTACCCTTCCTATTGTCTTACTTGAGCAAGTCCATTAAATGCCTGATAAAGTCTCCTTGACCAAGTAACAAGTAGCGCCTCATGGCCTGCATGTGTTCCAGCAAATTGTACTTCTTATTGAGAACATCCAGCAGGTATTTGCTGGTTTCAAAATAAGCTGCATCAATTTTCTCTTGAAATGCATTTTCCAGATCTGTGAACAAATCAGCAGCTAAAAGAAAATAAAAATTAAAATTAAATTAGTAGTTTGCAAAAACTGAGGCAAATAAGCTTTGGAGTTGAAACACACAAACAGAAAAACTGCCATGTCTTCTGATCCACTATGTTATACATTTGCCATAGCCAAAGCAGAAGCAAGTCTAAAGCAGCCTACACTTCAACAATATTACTTTTAATCTGTGCCCAGATTGTACTTGCCAGTAGAAGCTCATGTTATGTATATAAAAAGTTGGGGATTTTCAAGCTTGCTGAAATACTGCAGTTGACAAACCAAATCATTTATTGAGTTCTAAAAGCCCAGAATTAGGAAAAATCTTTGATGGGTGGAATCTAAATCAGAAGGCACCTCTAAGGGTGTGGGGAAAAATAAATCAAAGAAACAGACTTAAAACACTCAACAGAAGAGAGCTTCCATAGATAAGAGAATGAGAGAAAAGGGAATATGCTGGAGTTACCTGGGGGACAGCCAGCAACCTGACATTTTCTCTCCATCTTTCATGCATGGCAGTTTGGGGACAGAAAGCAGGAAGCAGCAAAAAGTAGTAGGAAGCTTATTTCACTGTTTTCTACAACTACAAGCTCATCAAGAAAGAGACTCCAGTAAAACTGTTATGAGTTAGCAACTGTGGCCTCTCCAGGCAACATGGAGCAATACTCCAAACACTGGATTGCCAACTATCATAAGATTCAGACCTTCAGCATTAAAGGATATACTCCCACTTTAACTACTCAATTAATAAAATGCTTATGAATAGAAGAAATAACCAGTGGCTCTAATGAAGAATTCACTCTGGGAAGGGAAGTCTAAAAGTCTGGTTCACTGACATTCCTGGAAGTTTCCAAACTATCATTCAGTAACCAGTGAAACTCTCCATAAGACACAGAAGCTCAAGGAAATGACACTTTTATAACACATTGCTGTGTTTAAAATCCTTTGACTAGAGAAATGCTACTCAGTCAAGCAGCACACATCAACCTTAGGGATGGGAGAATTGCACTTACTACAGCCTGCAGTAAGTGCAAGCGTCTTTGCTCAAGGTGCTGCAAGCCTTGCAGGCAAAACAAGAGAAGGAAAAAGCCAAGCCACAAAGAGTTACCAGCTGATCTCTTCAGCCCCTGGACACAGAGGCTGGGCCTAGCACTGGCTCAAGGCACAAGCAAAGCCAGCAGGCAACTCCCTGGCTTGTCTATAGCCAGCCCAACATGTGAGGCATGCTGGTCCTGTCTCCACTCACACAGGGGTCTGTCTGTCTAAGAAGTAGCTCTGGGATACACAGACCAGTCTCAATTTCTTACTATCTCAAGCAGAAAAAGCAGTCTTTCCCCTCTCCTTAGTACTGATCCTCTTGCCTTGAAGGAAGTGACCTGGCCACAGCCCTTCAGCTCAGACTGGAAAGTCAAGTTTACATCTGTAGCTGTAATGCACAACCTCTGCATACACACACAGCCCCCAGCACAGGCAAAACACAGCATTCCTGTCTGCCATGCAAAACTGCTACAAAGGTTCTTTACATCAACAAACACAAGGCTTAGGCACAAATTTTGAAAACTATGCAAAATTATCTCAGAACACTGAAGAGCCAGAAGTGGATAAAGAAAGGGTCAGACTAAAATCACTGACAGGCAGGTCCATGAACTGCTACTGAAAACAGTGTCATTCCTGGTCCAGAAGTCCCCAAACTACAGACAGCTACATGTTGGAGCTGAGGTCACTTTATTGGCCTTTTTTACTGTTCCTCTTTCCCAAATGCTACAATTCTCTGCCAGGCAGGATGACCAACTTCTACACAGTTACGTCAGACTTCTTGTTTTAATACATGTTCAGACAGTTTTCCACACCACAATTATTTCAGCATCAAAAGGAAACTGGGGAAAGATGATAGTTAAGGTTCCAAAGCAAATGAAAGAAATAAATAATACAGCCAAACCCATGAAATGCTCAGATTTAAAATGAGAAAAAGCATCCAGAACTCAGGCTGGCATCCTAGCTTTCCATTATCTTAATAATTAGTAATTATCTAAAGGGACTTTCAGGATACTGTTAGATGACACAAACAAGCACAAAAGGAAGCATTTCCAACATCCCTGACTTAGAATGATCTTTCAGCATTAATAGGTAAAATGCCCTAAACACAAATGCAGTTTCATGCAGAATTAAAGCAGTGCAATACCATGACGTATTAGGCTGCCAGCTGTAGGCTCAGCACACCTTCAGCACATTGCAGATAGAGTAATATATTTCTAAAACTACACTTCTGTCTCAAACAGTTATTCTCAGCACTTAGAATAATGTAGGTGTTCTTTGAAGCTCATCTCCCACATAATAGGAAACCTGTATTTGTGCAGATCTTCCATTCAATCAAGGAGAGAGAGAAACAAGTGCAAATTTAAAGAAATATTGGAAAAGCATGGCCATAAATGCTGTATAAAGTGGTCAAAGTAGTGCAGCCAAAGAATGGTTTTTTCCTTTTTTCCAGGAGTAGCTGGCAAGATGATTGTTCAAATGCATTTACAGCCCTTATTCACTTAACCCTGATGCCTTTCTGCACTTTAGGCTTATCTTTGACTAAGCAAGCACTGAACACGGTACAAGAATCACATTATTAGAAGACATAATCTTCCAGATATGAATGGGATTTTATCACTACAACATTTTTCATGGAGGTACTCATGCCAAAAGCCCACACTTTGAAGTGTTAATACTAAAACTAATCCAAGGTTATTTGGAGGTGAAAAAACCCCAACAAATCTAAGCCTAACTACCCTATATATGTATATGACTTTAAAGCTTGTGTAAGTAATATTTTGTTCTAAAATATTAAGAAGTATGTTCTTTGAAAACAACAATTTGACAGAAAAATATTTAAATTAGCATCAGAACACTTATCTCAGTGAGCTATATCTCAATGGTTAGATTATCTTTGGTATATTAAACAAGTTATCAAAACAAGTTACAGTAGCAAAATACCCCTTCCACCAGAAGGCAGCAATCTGCTCTTTCTTGGAGATGTAGCAGCACCCTACACATTCTTTGTTTAGTATTTAGACCAAGTCTCCTTGGTTTAGATGTTTACTATTTGCTACCTTTCATCATAATAATGTTGATTTCATTGCAACAAATATGCCTCCAAAAAATAACCACAAATGGTATAGAAGTTCTCATTCATTAGAACTGGGATCTATTCTAAATAAAATAAAATTATCTGAAGGAATTTAACAGTTAAGTTTTGGTTCCATGTTCATCAGCTGGATGAATGGCAATCCCATTTTTAAGTAATTTTCAAAAAGAATTTTACTAACCTTTCACATGCTTTTTGACATATTGATATAGTGCACTTACAGAAACGCTAGAAAGGCTTCTGTTCTGTTTTTACTGCTTATTCCATTATTTACAACTAACTGAGTATTTTTATTTTTCAACCATAGAATTAACATAGTATTATGGAACTGTATGATGGAATATATTTGATGAGAAGTCAAACATACTAAATTCTTATTGCAGCACTCAAGAACATTCCTGCTCCTCCCTGAGTCGAGGCAGCTGGAGGTAAACTGTTTTTTTTAATTGTTTCATTCACAAATTCAGTACATTAACAATCATCCAGCAAATCTATCAAATTAAGAAATTTATACACATGCATCAACATACATCTTTTGTAAAAACGAGTACACATTAATTTATCTATGCTTTGGGGCAGATGGGATTTCTGTACTCCTTTCCACCCCACCATCCAGTTTACAGTCTAAACCACACAGAGTACAGGAGGTCAGTTCAAAGGGAAATACTGAATAATACTAATACTGTACCATCTTTTGAAGACTCTGCAGATTTTGCAACAGCAATCATCTTTGTAGATGGAGTTTGGTCATGACAAACTTGATGCAAGAAGTTTATGGATTTTCCTATTAAAAGGACCTGAACAACACAGGATTTTTTTTTTAATTATTTGCATGTAAGAAAAAAAAAAATCAAACAAAGAAGCCATCCACAACCACCAGGACAAGATATTTTGTTATCTTTCTGTGCTCTTAGTTGCACAATCCCAACCACAGCAATCCAGAATAGCAATGCTAATATAAAAAGGTTTTAAACACATTTTAAAACTTCTTTTCCCCGTACTTGAGATCTCCTCCAAGTTTAACAGTTAGAGAATGGAAAGGAGAAACAGTCCTATAGCCCTCCTCAGCAAATAATTCTAAAATTCTTGAGAAGATTATTTTTTGTCAAATTTGGCCTCTATTTTCGCAATAGAAATCTAAGCAGCAGCACAGGGCAAACAAATCACCAGAAGATGGAATTTTAGATTCATACCTTTTTTGACTGCTCCATTGTAATAAAAGATGGGATCATTGATTTCCTCAAAGTATATTTGTCATGCCACAACCGATCAGTTTTAACTGTAGGATCTGAAGCTACAAAAAACTGAAGATTGAAATAAATATTTAAAGCAAAAGATTAATGTAAACTGTAACCTATAGTTTCAACTATTATTTCTGCTATTTTCACAGATGCAGAGGGGAAAAAAGAAAATACAAGAAAAGCAAAAACCCAAAAAATTTTTTCAATTGATATGGTGATCAAATGTTCCAGTCTCTCAACTCCACCCAAGAGAATCCCCTCATTTGTAAAAAAATTAAAACTAATTTATTAGTTTTGTTAAAGTGAAGTTTGGATGGATTATGTCTTCATCTTGTAAAACAATATACCTATTTCCTGGACACAAACTCTTTTCACTGTGTCCAAATGCCATTTTCCCCAAGAATGGCCAATTGTCTTTCTTCAAAACTGTCTATCATATGAAAATTATAGCTTTCAGTACAACACATCCAACAATAATTTTCACTTAAGAACACTCTTAATTTTCTACTAAGAACACTCTTCCAGTGCACATGCAAAGGTTAAAGCTAAAAAACTCCCTAAAATCCTAAAAAGACAGAATCTTAAATCTGGGGAGTAGGTGGGAAAAAAATAAGTGTTTTACACTTCTAAAAAAAGATTCATATACATTTTACACAATTTTACAGCTTAAAGATCAGCTGTCACTATCACTCAAATTTTGACCAAAATAAGGACATTCCAAGACAACAGACAGTATATTTGACCCTCAAATAAAATTATTCAGATTTGTCTCAGAAGTGCTCAACCAATTTTAAAAAATTATTCTTTGGCTTCTTGTAACAAAAAAAAAAAAATTAAGAAAAAAACCTAATAACTTTAAAGAGATTGTACTGATTGGAGGAAAGTGGTGAGAGAATTTAGAAAAGCATACAAAATATTTCCACGAAGAAAAAGGACAATTACTGGAACTTGATGTTACAGAAGTCACAACAAATAACTTTGCAGAGTTTCAATTCTGGAACTATAAACCTCTTCTACCCAGTCTGACAGACTGAGCTTATTTATCAAAGATAACAGTATGCAGTCACAGAAAAATATTGTGAGCTTCTATCCAAACACAAGGCTTGCATTCTGAACAGTTACAAAGAACTCTGCATACATTACTGCAAGAAAAGATACAGAGGAATTATTTTGTCTTCAGAAACGAGGACCTAGTGTCAGAACACCATTCTGACTCTACTAACCAGACCCAGCATATGATTAGTTGAAGACAACACATTGCAACCTGCAGATATCAAATTCATGAAGAATTCAAGAAGAGAGTGGTATTTCAGGTTATTGTGTGTATTGCTTACTCATGTTATACATTTTCATCACACTCTACTTTTCAAGTTCTCCTCTAAGCTTCCCACAGATTATCACACCACAATGCAAAGAGATGAAGCATTTACTGTAGCATATACATTACCTCATGGTATGTATCCTCCAGCTCTCCATCATAAATCCAGCGATACAGGAAGTTCAGGACAGGATGGGATACTAGGCCAAGAATGTGCTGAACCAGAGACCTCATGTAGGGATCTCCTGTTTTAGTATAGGCATGAACTGCTGAGGCTAGTTCACCACCTTTTCTCCCTGGAAGAAGAAAGAAACAGAAACATTTGAAAGAAAACCATATGCACCCCATTTAAATTTAGCAGCCACTGATTTTAGCTACCCCTGTGTCACATTGAGCTTGCTGAAGAGCAACTCTAAAAGGTAGCAAAAGTAGATTTTTTTTTATTGCTAACAGGGAATTCCTAGGTTTTAGGGCATGAATTATTAATCTCACTAAAGCATTAAGCAGAGTTATCTGTCTACTTTATGGCAGCTTAGAGGAAAATTCAAGGCATCAGATCACACACAGAAGTTGATGCTATGCTTCCAGAGAAGCATTAAAGGAGCCTTAGAATGTTTTCCTTCTCTCCTGTACTTGACACTCTCAGATATTCTGTGTGCATACATGCACACAAACAGGGTTTTCATGTTTCTTGGTTATAGCTGCCCTCATAGTCCCATTAGGGAATATCTCCTGTCTTCTTGCAATTGTAAAGTAAGAGGCTGTGAAAAGAAGAAGTTAAAAAATAGACTGAATATTTGATTTTGCTGCTATGCTCCACAGTTTACCACTTCCTTGCAGCAGAGGCCATGCAGCTCAAGATTTTCATGAATGTCTTAAAAATAAAGCCCATTAAAAAAAATTTGTTAACAACTCCAATAATTAAGGTAAAGCAAGTGTGGTAAGCTTTTTTTTGGCTAAGATGCTCTTTTCTGAAGGGCTACAATCTCAAATCTAAAGTAGAATCAGGGAGAAGCATCAATTACTGGTCAGCTTAGTCACCTACTGGTCAAAATTCTGGTAAACTCCAACATGACTCTCCCCAACATCCTCTTGTGGATTGCCAACAAAACACAATATTTGCAGGTTTGCAAAGTTTTTTTGTTTCACATGAGTCTGAAGACAAGGCAGTAATGACTCCTCTATGCCATCATATATAGAGAAATTGCATAATACTCAAAAATAGTGAAGAAACAAAGTCAACCATTTCATAACACATTAGTAGGGCTTTTTCATTTTACCATTCTCTGAAAAATGATTAAGCAACTGAAAATAGCATAAAAAGTGCAGGCTTAAAATTGAATTTTTGAGCACATTCTAGTCTTAAAAAAGTAAGAAGTCTGAATGTATCAACACAACACTATAATTTGTCATCATTTGTTTAAACTAAAAGAGGGAGAATCTGAACTACCTACTTGAAATTCTCTAAAAAAAAGAAGTCCAAACAAGCACTAATATTATTGATACCCACCTCTAGCATGCACAACTACTCAGTTATATAAAATCCCCAGAAATATTAAATTAATGTTAAACAGACCTTGACAGTGATCAACAAGTGCTGCAAGGGTCTTTAACCTTATTTTGGGGTCATATGTCCAGACTAGAAGACGGCGAAGTGTTAAACTGCTCTCAAGTCCCAAATTCACACCCTGATCATCTTCCAGTTGCAACTGATCAAGTTAGAAACAGAAAGACACGTCAAAGAACAAAACTGAGGAAGAACTCAGGTTTCATAGTTTGTTCTGAAGTCAGATTTTTACTAATACACTTGAAATACCCAGTGTTATGTATTCTCTCATCAAGTCACTGGGCCAAAACTTGAGAGCCAATTTTTAGAGAAACAGACTTGAGCACAGGTGAAAGAAGAGAGATAAGCATAAGCACAATGAGGCACACAAACCACAAAGACCAAGAAAGTTAAAGACAGCAAGGTAATAGTCATGAAGAAAGAAGAGCAAAGAAAGAGAGAAGAAATCCTGAAAGACAGCCTAGACAAAGAGTAAAGAAAAACATCTAAAGGACAGGCAGGCTGTGAGAAGTAAATTTTTCATTATTGCACATGCAGCTTATTTTAGTTCAATATGTGACAAATCCCCTTCAATGCCTTCCTCCAGAAGCCATCAGAACTTAAGTTAGTCTTATAGTGAGATTAAGGAATTGCTATGTTGAAAGAAAAACACCAAACTTTAAAAGCTACAATAAGAAAACTATCATAATGTGACTACCATGAATCTTCCAACACCATGGAAAATAAAAGCCAAGTATTTGCATCCAAGGTGCAAATGCAAATCTTATACAAGAACAGATGGAATAAGCAGGACAAGAACACAATTCAAGATTACAGAAGCAAGCTCCTGGAGCAGTACAAGGAGACAATCTCTTAGAAAAGATGCTGCTTCTGATATATGACAACCAACCCACTATGTGCTTTCCCATCTAGCACCTTTTTTTAGTCAAATGCAACATACTAGTTAAATTTAAGGCTAGTGTCATCCACATTAATCTCAGCCTTAGAGCCAGTTAAATTCATTTGCTTCCGAATTCTCCTGGGTCCATGCCTGGGACTTTTCTTTGGTGTTTTTGGAAATCAGCAATGACAAGAGAGATACATGAGCCACCCTTTGACTTTAGGGAAGACATGGTACATCTTCATCATGGAACTGCATTTTTAAATGGGCTGACAATGTGAAAACAACCTGCAAGAAAAAGACCAGAGACGCTTATGGAATAGCAGACAGTATGCTCAGGATTAGTCATTCAAGGGCAGAAACATGCTCAGGAGAAGCTCTGAAGACATAATAAAATGTCATAAAGAGAGTATAGAACCCTCTGACAAGATTCTTGTTTTTCTATGACCATACTGCTCTCTAGAACTGCAGTTAACAACTCCTAATCTGGCAGCCTGTATGAACTCCTGAATCAAAAAACGTCACCTACACTCAATTTCAAGTCAATTTTCTACATGCTTTCAAGAAGGTAAAAGGTACAGGTTTTTGTCCATTCTGCAGCGTGGCCTTCAAGCCCTTCCACCTTTCAAGTCACAAAAGAATCTCTCCTCCACTGCTGGATCTCCTTCCTTTCATGTCTTTGGGAATAAATGTTGCCAGAAGCTTCTGAAAATCCGAACATAACGTGATTCTGGGAACCCTTTCAGTTAGGTGCTGAGGGACCTGGATTCCCCAGAAACTCCAGTCTGCTGCTGCAGCAAAGCATTGCTGACACTGTACTGACTGTTCCCTATGAAAAGGCATTTAATCAACATGCTCAAGGCACTCATGAACTTTAACACTGAAGATGAATCTGGCAAGGAGCATGAAGAGTAACAATAAGACCAGCAGTAAAAGTAAGACTGGGAAAAATGTGTCTGAATGATGCTACATGAGGGGTGACACAAAAAAATGGAAAATGCTGAGGTACTTAATGCCTTTTTTGCCTTGGCATTTCAGTAAGATTTGCTGCTGGGGATACCAGATGTCAAGATAACAAGAGAGATAAGTCTGGAACAAGGAAGACTGAGCTCAGAAGGATCAGACTAGAGTACACCAAACAGATGGGATATGCTTAAGTGTGTGGGTCCTGATGGGATGCACTGAGTGTTGAGGGAAGGAGTTGCCCAATGTCACTGCAAGGCCACTCTCCATTATTTTTGCAACACAGCAATTAGAGGCAGTTTCTGACAACCCTGAGAAAGCAAATGTCATGCCTCTCCTCAAGAAGGAGAAGCCATAAAACTACACACCAGTGAGACTCACTTCATTCCTTGGAATAGCAACTAATCCTGGAAAACCATTTCTAAGCTTATGGAGGACAAAAACCTTCCTCAGGAAAAACAGCTCAGGAAAAGGAGAAGGAAATGGGAACATTTGTGGTGATGGAGTCTGTCTTCCCAAGCAAGTGTTAAGTGCCCTGAGGCCCTGCTTGCCAGGAGCAGCTGGACATCTGCCTGCTGAAGGGAAGAAGTGAATGAATTCCCTACTTTGCTTCGCTTGCACGCACAGCTTTGGCTTCCCCTTCTACACTCACTAACTTGACTGACTTGTCTTTTTGTCTTCCTTCTACTTTCTCCCTGTTCTCAAGAGACAGGGGGGAGCAAGAGGCTTGGGTGGGTGCCTGGCTGCTGCCCAGGGTCAACCCTCCATAAAGGCAAATGCAGTTTAAAAAAAATAACCCCAGAACTTTTGTCTTTTTCTTACAGGCTTTCCCTCCCACCCTACTCATCTCTTCTGTTGCAAGGTTTGGTGAGGCAGGAAAGGTAGACAAACTGCATCTCAAAGTACTTGAATATTTTAATGGTCAAGAAGTTTTAGAAATGAGAAAAAAAATAAAATCAAAGCACCAGCAAACCAAGAGAGAAAACACATTTTGGACAGAGCAAGAGGTAATTACAAAAGAATAACTGGATAATAGCCAGGAAAACCAAGCAAACACTATATATAACAAGCATTCCAAAAGTAAGAACGTTCAAGAACTGCAAGTTAAAAGAACAGATGCTTTGAAAACATTAACAAAAGCCTATGACAAACAATAAAGATTTTATTGAAGTTAGAGTTTTAAAAGGCAGTATAATTTAGCTTTAGGTCAATTCTCAGAATAAATTTTTCACCATTACAAGTAATGAACCTCTTGAAAGCCCCTTTCAAAAAAAGGCAAGCAGAAGAATGTTTATTTTATTTTAGAGACAGCATCTAGATGCACATACCTACAAACATTTGTGGAAAACCTGCAAAATTATCAGTACTGAGTTGGTCTGTATGTTACAGGAAAATAGTAAAACATCGAAATATCTGCAGAACAGATGTCTTTACTCTCAGAAAAACAAAGGGACAAGAAAAATGTACAAACTGCCCCACACAGGAAAGAAGCTGGAACTGGTACTTGTTATTACTAGCTGCTATATTGTGCACTGCTGGAAAGATGGACTGTTTTTTTCTCCACTCAAGAATGTGTGACATTGTTCAGGATTTGAATGATAAAGATATTATGCAAGGACACTGACAAAAAGGATGCAAAACAGGGACAGAGACTTAGAAATACACATTGCATTCTTTGCTTATGCAACACATCAAATACCAGTGAATTCTTAAGAGAAGAACATTCAAGGACACATACAGCAGAAGAGCAAGAAATGTACAGAGAATTGTGTTCACTGTCAACAAAAACTGCTGTACATCCTTTACATTCTAACAGAATAGGTAGGTACTACCTTTATAGGAGCTATTAGATAACAGAACAAAATAGTGAAGTTGAATATGTACCACCTAGCTTACCTGAGAATGTAAAACAGACAGAAGTCGGTAGTATTCTTTAAGTTCCTGATGTAAGGCTGCACAAAAACTCTGTAAGAGAAAGAGAAGGGAAAAAAATAAAAGGAAAAGTCATCAGAAGTCCTTCTGATTTCATTCTATCACCACACTTCCAACACAGTCAGAAATTTCTTGAAGGGAATCTTTCTAGAAGTTTCAGCATAAAAGCCAACTCTTAGAGTAATGGCCAAAGTATAAGTGCTTCCCTAAGAGCTGCCTCTACCTTTTCCAGGAATTTATACACATTATCAAGTGACCTTGTTTCTTGCTACCTTAACTCTATCACCATAATAAACTATGAAAAGTGTAACTCTTCAAGTAGACATATCATTTCAGTAATGGCAACAATAATTAGCACAAGGATGTACAAATTGTAACATGACCCGGTTGAAGATTTTTTTTTAAAATAATCATGTAAGATACAGTATGCAGTGAAGCAACAGAGTTTAAATTTCAGGAAGGCCTCTAACAACAGAACACAAAAGTTAGGCAATTAGCATTATATTTACAGTATAGACTATATTACATGAACAAGAAAACACAATGCTCAAAAAATGCTCCAAATAAGTGCTGCCAGATCTAGAACTATAAAATTTTGACCTTTCATCAATTCACAGTTATATACGATTGTTCACTTGACATGGAAGAAATGAACAACACAAAGTATATCTTCAGAAATCTGTAAAATGTTAAGAAGTTAATTTAGAAGTTAATTCAGGCTAGAACTAAAGCAAAAATTCTTCTTTGTAAAACAATTCTAAGCACAGCTACTTTAGGTTGTTTAAAAACCAAGATAAATTTTAAAAACAATTCCTGAAATAATACTTGTTTAGTGATAAATATTTTCCATAGTTTAGGGTTTGGGGGAGGTCTTGTTTTACTTTTGTAATGGTCTTAACCTAACATACAAACTAAAAAAATACCTGCAACACATTTTTCAAAACAGAACTAAAAATATGGCTCATTAATTTGGGAACAACTGATAAAGACCTTAAAATCCCCCAAGAAATGCCCCAAGTTTTTTATTTGTTTGGTTTCTTGGAAGAATATGCTCATGCACACACACAAATTCTTCAGAACTTTCAACCAATTCTCAGCTAATGAATTCGATATCTATTTTGATGAATTTTTTTAATGGGAAATTTCCCAGGATTTTCCTTCAAGACCTTTAAAAATTGCAGTCAAAAGAATTTGGAAAAAGAAAAACTCATAGAAAGAACCCAAGAACTTAAAGTATTTATTCACTAGAGTATGTAAAAGGCAGAAAAAATTTCTAGAAGCACAAAGAGAAAATAAATCTTCTTTCCTCTTAAGCAGCTAAGAAGCCTAGAAAAAAAAGTCATTAATCTTGCCATTGTATCTTTTTTAAGGAAAGGAGGTTCCTGTCTTCAACTCAACATTGTAAATTGCAAAGAAATTTTACATTCTTTTTATTCCAGGGGATACTGAAGGGCAAAAAAAAATCCCCTTATGTGTAACTCCACTCTTCATTTCTTCTCACTTGCTTCTCCATGAAATTTTTGAACCTATTAAAGTGGCACTTGCCAAGATAGAGGGCAGAGCAGAGCCTCTAAGAAAACAATCAAAGACACTGTTCTGGTCAAAAAGGAGAACAGTAATCACTGACTTTAATGATTTAGTAGTCAAAAGGATTTAGACTCTAACTGGTCACCAATTTTTCAGAGAAGCTTTACAAATTAAAATTTACACCCAGTACCAATTCCTGCATCACAAACCACAGACTTTTGCTTCCCAAACTGTTACAGAAAAACTGGACATTACCCCAGAATTCTGATTTGGACTGCTGCAAAAGAGAACTGAGGAAGGAAACAGAATGCTTGTTCAAGAGAAAAAAATTAAAATGCCCATTAACTCAAATGGATCTAAATGGGCTAAATGCCAAAGTAGAAGCTAAAGGATAGCTAACTGCCAATTATTCTTTTTATTTTCTGAGGACAAAGTAAAATTCAGATATTAATCAGCAACGGTAGGAAAATATTAAGTGTAATATATTGTTGCATCTCTACTTCTAATGTCAATGCCTGACATTTTGTGTGGTAAACTCAGTCACCAGAATCATACTAGAAGAGGTGACCGACATCTTACTGTATACCTGGTTTAAACAGGGGTTTACACAATCATCCTTGCAGAACATTAAGTGAAAGATGTTTTATACCAATACACACTGTTGTGCTAAATTCCTTAATGCACAGTGCACAGCACCTGAAATTCTCAGCTATGAAAGCCGTGATGAGCATGAAGGCATACTCTCTGTGCCCAAATACTGACAGCAAGAGCAGAATATAAGTTTTTGTTTGTACACTTATGTCCTAGAAATATACACAAGTGCTTGCCTCAAGCAAAATTAGCAGCATTAGAGCTATGCAGACTCAGGTAACTTAACTGCACAGCCTTCTGCACAGGATCTGAAACCTGCATACAGAAGCCAAGATACTACACATTTAAATTCACTGAAGAATTAAAGTTCTCCCCTTTCTGTAAACTTGAAGATTAAAGCCAGAGACAGTAAAAATAATCACAAGCAGGAAGCTGCTAGATAAAGAATAAAAGTTCACCCAGATATAAGGGGGAGAGTCCAAAGAAAATGCATACACAGGAGCACTGCCATATAAAACATGGAAATTAGCACTGGATCAGTAGAAAAATTATTATTTATATGTAACTAGAAGGGTTACTTAGAATAAGAGACAGAATGGAACAGAATAAAACATTAGAAAAGTAGGAAGCACTACAGTGTCTCTACTGACCTCTTAAGAAAAATTAGATTGAAGGGAGAAGCACTTCAATTTCTTGGCAGATTAGGTAGGATGTTATGGCTAGAGGCAAGGATAACATTTCTGTCGACTCAGAAGGGATAATATCCAGTTTTACAGAGGGAGCAAGTGAGAGGAAACGGGAATGTCTTAGCAGTAAATGTGGTTTTGGGTATTACAGCAGCAGTGAAGTTACTGTAGACTATAAATCATGATGATGAAACCTATGAAAACAAAAATTAATATTCTTTTGATGTTGTATTCAAAAGAAAGGGCAGAAGATAATGCACTACTTGCATTTTATGTAAGCTAGTGCAGTACTAACACATGAACATCAACAATAGCTGACAAGAATGTCTCCTGCACAGGTCACTAACAACTGAATTGGTGATTAATTACCTCAGGGATAACATCATCTCATTTAAGAAATGTTTTTGTTTATGAACATGCATGAATAACTTTAAAATATTGGGGTTGTTTAAAAATGGAGATTAAGAAAAGGAATTTATGAATGTTTCCAGCTACAAATTACAGGGGCAAATCCTTAAGACCAGAAAGGGAAATGCCTTTTCCTTCCCTTCTGATTATGACCCATATCAGATGCAGCATCCACAAATGGAGTATATCAAACAATAAATTATTCAAGCTCCACAGGTTATGCATCATTCTAGCACTGCATTTACTCAATAGTTTCTTAGCCAAACAAGAACAAACACTGAAGTTAGACTCTTTTATCTAGCTGACCCACCTGTCCCACCAGTCCAAATGCACGATCCAAACTCCTCTGGTCTGTGTATTTCCTTATTTTGTTATGGAGCCACCCCAGCTCTGCAAGTCTGCTTGTAGTATCTCGGAGAGATTTTGACAAGCTCACCTATAAAGTTAACAGAAACAAGTTTGCAATTAAGTCAAATCTGCCACACCAATACTGATTTCTTCACAAAGGTCCCCCTTTCTAATAAAAAAGCCAGTTTCAGAAACAATTCATTTTACATTCTACAGTACAGATACTACAGAAAAGCAAACAACCATGTAATAAGCATTATATTTATACACATGTGCATTGAAAAGGCAGCAGCAACAAACTACTGGCAACTTTGAGACCTTCTCTTTTGGAAATCTTAATATAACAGTATTCATACACTCTTTTTATATCAGGCAATTATGGCAATAACAAAATGGTCTTCAGAAAAAAGGAAGAAACCTGCATTTTCATGTTGCAATATCAGCCTCTTTATCTTATCCTGACAACCAGCAAGACTGAAAATACGAGTGTTGAAACAGAGGTATTAATGACTGAAACTAATGAAAAAGCTTTGACAAAATAATTAGTAATTGCTACATGTGAAAGAACCCTTCAATAGAAAATAAATGACCCAATGCCTGACTAAGCATCAGGAACCAAGATTAAGTCCAGATTTTTAAAGTTATTTAATCATATGTCCTTCTGAACCCTTCTAGGCTGTTTCTGGTTTTCTTCTACTATCTCACTAACCTTGCAAGCCTGCCTTAGTCCCAACACCCTATTTGGCTACCACTACTACTTTCATCTGCATCAGCACATTTCTTCCTCTAATTTACCAACAGATAAGACACTTCCCACTTGAGATTTTCTTCTTCCACATTTCACCATATTACTCAAGAACACTACCATCAAACATTCAAAATGTCATTGAATAAAAATCCCCAAACAATCTGACTGATAATACAAACCACGGGACAGAGACTGACTTCTACCCACAGCAACTGGGCCTATCCCACCTCTACAGGCAATTTTAACTGTGACAGTCAGCTGGAACAGTCAAAACCAAAGCAAGGAGTTGTTCCAAGAAGTTAAACTGCCAAAGAAGTAGAAATCAATCCCCTTCATTAAACCTTTTAGTTAACAGTACAGGCATTCTCCAAGATAACAATTAGTGTCAGAGTGTGTTATCCACACCAGTGTGGGCTTGAAACAGGCTGCAGCATTTGGTTGTAAGACCACAGTTCAGTCCCTAGCCCTCTTGTTTACCCACAGAGGTACAGCTTTAACTTCTTGAACAACTTCTGTAGGGTAAATTCCAGCCCAAACAAGCATAATTAGACACAGAAACCCTGCCCACAGCTAAAACCAAAGAGATGACATAAGAACTACTTAAAATTCTGCAAGTACAGAGTGCTTGGCAAACACTGAGCACAACACATATCCGCTGGAATTAAATGAAGAACAAGCAAAATTGGCTTGGTGTTATTACATTTGTATGCCTTAGACCAAATCAGAAGCTGCTAGCTTATATGGTGCTGAATGTCACCACCAGACCTAATATTAACACTAAGATTAGGAAACATTTCAGCAAGAATAGCACCTTAGAAGGTGTGCTTCTTTCTGGAAAAAAAAACCCAACAATCCAGACTGCATACAATGAGATTGCCATCTGAGGGAGAGCTACATGCTCTAACTACTATTTTACCTAATGTGCAGTAACACAGCCAGAGGAGGTATGAGCTTGGTCCTCCTTGCTTGTCAGAAGTTCCAGCTGCAGCTCTGGTGGGTCAGATAATCTCACCTTCACTGGGTCCAGTAGCTCAGACCAAGTACAAGTAAGGAAGAATGGAAGACGACTGATTTCACAAAAATAACTGAAGACAGGGCTCTCAGGCAAAGATTATTCAGCTGGCTTGTGGTCAGTAATTAAATTCCCTGAATTACAAGTTCCAAGTAAAACAGCTTCTGACCTCAAACCAGCCTATTGGATATGAAAGCTACACAGAAAACCAATGAACCCATTGCCAATTTTGTAATCACTGACTAAGTTTTCTTCACTTTCCCCTAGAAAAATATACTATGCTACCCTTCTTTTGCTACATATAATCCCATATATAGAATATAATTTACTCAGTGAAGGTGCTAAGGAATTACAAACTTTGCATCATCTACAGGTGGATGTTTATTAAGAATCTGTTAATTAATAAGATTTAACAGGATTTAAGTTTTTTCATTTATCCCTCCATTAAGCAGCTGTAAGTGTCATTGTAAAGTTATGGTGAACAACTACAACATTTTACTACTATCATGAAGGAAAAAAGGAAATTAGCTCAGGTATCAACATTAGGACCCATCTACCATGATCTTGGCACATGAAATGGCCCAGAAGTAATTTCCCCACCATTCAAGGACTATGTAATATTGTCATAGTAGAAAGTTTTTAATATAAGTAAAAATTTAAAGTGTTGTCTTTCCATCTGAATATAAAAACCAATTAGTAGAAACTGAGTTCTGAAACTGTACTGTCTAAATACTGAATGTGAAGATACTAAAGCAACTAGCACCATTCTTTGTTCTTTTGGGTCAGCTGCCCCAATCACACTCTTGGGGTTTTTGTGAATTGCAGACAGGCGTAAGATCTCACCACCTTAAAGCAAAGTCTCTCAGGCATCTCTCCTATTCTTTTGTCCCTTATTCAATGTCTTCATTCAAATTCACATGAGACCTTTCTTCAGTTCTACCACCAGTCCTTTCTTATCTGGGTCACCTGCATCTGATCACTTATAACTGTAACCAGGCCCTTAACAACAAGTGGCTAGCATCTACTCCACATCTCAGGCTGTTAAACTTAATCTAATAAGAATGCAGTAAAATGCCTGCATCTGCTTTATGTTAATTCTTATACACTGGAGAGGAAAAATGTTGACAGAAATCCTCAAAGCCGTAATTTACAAGTCCTTCTATTGGATTAAGAGTTGGGAGACTATTCACGTCTTGTGAAATGCTACATTTTCTGCCTGGCACCTGATCTACCCAATCAATTCTCAACTACTAATGTTGAAACTACTCTGTTGTAGTAACAAAAGAACCCCCAAAAACAAAACAAACAAAACCAGCAAAAAACAAAACAAAACAGCTGGTAGAGGGAATATAGACTTGTAATAATATTTTAACTATTTTACATGTTTCTCACAGCTATTTTTCCCCTATATTATTTTCTGTTCACATATGAAATACAAGTCATCATACAGTACCTTTCCCTCCACTTTATAGCAATTTTCAGAATTGCACATTTTGATGTTTTTGCCATCTATTCCCTGGAAGACATATAAAACATCTCTTACAAGATTTGCTTCCGTTATTTCAACAGAACCTAGAAAGGAAAAAAAAAACAAAAATAAAACAAGTATTTAGATTTGTTGAGACAATAAGTTTTGATTATAACTTTGAAGAACTATTTAGATGCATAGCCAAAAAAATCCCAAACTGTAAAAAAATATGCTGGGCTTGTAACTGGTAAAGAAACATTTCAGGTCCTCTCAGTCTGACAGGAAAGCCCAAGATTGGCTTTACCTGCCTCTAATGCCACCTGTGGTTCTCCCAGAGCAGTCAGTCTGCATGGCACAGGGCATGTCCTATTTAACTGACACATTGGCCAGTTTTTAAACCTGGTTATCTCTTGATACAGCACCAGTGCAAGTTCTGAGGGAAGCACCACAGTAACTTTATCTTTCTTTGAACAAACAGTTCAAGTTGGAATAGACTTCTAGAATAATCTCTTCTACATTCACCTAGAAAAAGAACAGTTAATCCAGAAGGAAGAACTGCTTGTTTCATAATGGCTTTCAATTACATATGCCACTGCTCAGTGAGAAGACTGATCAAATCAGACTGCGTAACAGCCATGGAGCTAGAAAATATTTAAGTGTGAAGTTTGCTTCTGGTTCTTATCTCTAGTCAGAGGGTAGATTGTGTTAGAGATGCAAGATATTTATGAATTTAAAGGCAACATAAAATCAAAAAAGGCATTGTGTAGGCCTTTGAATCTATCCCCACCTTTTCTGGGCAAACTGTCACCACATGCTTTTGTAAATTTATTTAGGATTTCAAGAATTAAACAATTTTAACCACAACTATCCAGAAACTGAGATGCTACAATTTGCTTCTCCCAATTTAGACAGTACTCTTACTCTTGTCAGTTTGCCTCCCCAACAATCCATTTTCCCAGAAAAAATCCAAGAAAAATTAAAATCTACTCTTATTTCAGTATAAGTAGTCTTCAGATTAAGATACCATTTAAAATTCAGTCTCCCAACATAACAATAAGATGTGCATGACTGTAGGTTGTCCTTCTTAGGAACTTGTAGTGAAATGGTGAAAGATTGAAGTGCACATTTCTTTCATTGATAAATAATACGACAAGTATTAACATCAGCCATACAATGTGCCTTTTTATACTCTGTGTGTGGATGTAAGAGTAAGAAAACTTCAACATAAAAAAAATAAAAACAAGCAACTTTAGGAGAAAAAATTAATTACAGGAATTTAATATTCATAGAAATGTATCATCTTGACAATAGACTTTATATTCTGAATGCAGTCCTACTTCCATTTCTACACCAGCAAGTGAATACATTTAAGACAACTGTCAGTCCTTATACCCATCCCACACAGGAACCAAAATCACAGCTGCTGGCTGACTCAACAGAAGAAGTATTGCTTTTTATAGCAATCAGTATAATATATTAAGAGGCAGTGCTAGATTTTATCTTTTTCTATTTCTCTTTCCTATGCTTTTTCCTACTCCTTTTTCTACTTTTTCTTTTTTCTATTTTTGTATATATTAAATCTATTGCATACATAAAACACATATTTACATTATACAAATATAATGTATATATCTGTATAAATATGTGTTTATGTATAATGCACATATTCTTCTTGCATACAACAGTCTTGTTAATTAGGTTCTAAATGTCAAATATTGCCCTCAGATACACCAGTACAACTCTGATCTATAAGCCACTGCTTTGTACACTGCTACTCAATGATGCAGAGGCTGGCAGACAGGCCATATTATAGTTCCTTAATATCCACACTTACTTGAAGAGAAGTTAAAAACAACCAAAAACAAAACACCACAAACAAAAGCCTGCATCTCTTATTTTCCTTTGTCAGAGAATAATGGTGCTATGGGACGACAACATCTGCCATCAGCTCACTTATTCAGAACTTACTTTTACAGTAAGAGTTGCCACAGAGATCACCTGTTAAACAATTCCTCCTCAGTTGCACTTGTGTAAATTCAGAATAGATCCTCTAGACATCAGTTTCAGGTTTACACACACTTAATCGTGGATGTAAATTAGCAATATTAGGAATTTAGGAAGAAATTCTTTACTGTGAGGGCTGATAAGGCACTGGAACAGGTTGCCCAGAGAAGGTGCGGATGCCCCATCCCTGGAAGTGTTCAAAGATACTCTGGAAGGTTCTTGAGCAACCTGATCTAGTGGAAGGTGTCCCTGTCCACAGCAGGAGAGTTGGAACAAGATCATCTTTAAGGTACCTTCCAACTCAAACCATTCTGTGATTTCATGAGTCTATATTAATATTTTTTTTATTTTATTGACAATATTTTATGTCACTTGTTCTAAATACAACCACTGTAAAGAGTATGCTAATCTAAAGAAGAAAGTATATTCCAGTTCACATTTCCAAGTTCTGAAAGACACAGAACCACAAACAGATAAGAATTTCAACAAGTTCTGTTTACTGAGCTCTCTGACTCAAAAAACAGTAGCATCTTCTGATCATCAAAAGAATGATCATTGCTCACATATCACAATCACTTAACGATGACAAACACTGGAATGAACTCAGTATTTTAAGAGGACCAGAACACAATCCAACTAACCAGTGCAAAAAGAAATTAACAACCAGCCAAAGAGACTGTGGTCAAATACACTAGTCTTGCATATTTGCTTCTATCCTTCTATTAAGCCCATTCTAGAAAAACACCCTTCAAAAAATCAACATGCTATGATCCCAAAATAAAAGATAATGGAGGATATAGATAACAACTGTAAAAAACCTTCTCTTTAACAAATACATCTTTGCTCACCACTTGTGTCCCCTTCTCGCCTGGACCTCGGCACAGCACGAGAGACAGCATTTGGGAAGCCTTTTGAGGTAGTGCTTTGTAAGGAAGGCTGGCTTGCAGTCAAAGTCCATGCAAGACGTGAACCCAGCTGCTGACGGAGGCAATCTCCAACACCTGCAGCTTGATAGGATTGTCTACAAGGATAAAAGGGAAAAAACACCTTTAATTTTATACCCATTTTATACCCATTTCATGGAGTGGAGTGACATAAATTTTGAAAGATGCCCCAAGTTTTTTGCACATGTTTTGTTGGGGAGGGGTAGTGGTGATTTAATAACAGAACCTTAAAAAAGGGTAGAGAACACAAAAGCAATTTATTTTTTCCTGTAAGCCTACATTTTCAAAAAAAGCCCCCAGCTGTAGAAAAGGTAAGTGTAAGTTTGACATACGTGATTTTATATCAAAGATTAACTGTGATGAAATGTGTAATTATACTGAAATAGGTTAAAAGTGAAGGTACTATAAACATAATAAACATAGTCATAGTAGAGGAACCTAAATATTTAAGTTTTGTTATTAACTGAAGATGTAGTTACACGTCAAAGAACTAAAAGAAAATAGAGAAAGAGAAGAAAGCTCATTTTTCAGCTACTCTACTCTTTCAGATAGTTTGTATCAAGTGCCTGAAGATGTTATCAAGGAAGGACTATCCAGACAAGTTCCAATGTCACCTCCTTTCAAACTTGTCAATTTTTTTCACAAAGAAAGTCTTAACCGTGAAAAAACATCACATTGGCCAAGCTCCAGTTGTCCAGGACCTCCCTGGTTAGCCAGGGCTGATTAAATGATGGCCAGGATCTTGGTGAGCCATCCAGTCCCACACACTTGTGAGCATCTAAGTGGGTCAACAGGTCCCTAGATTACAGTAGATCCACCCTGCTCCCTGTCCACACCTGCCAGCCCAGGAGGCCACCTGTCCTGAGAACAACTGGCCTCAGGGCTGAAGACTGAGCTCTGCTGTGTTTAGCACTAGTAAGGCCTCGGAGTACAGCATTGAATTTTGGCTGTTCAAAAGAATATAACTCTAGAAAAAAAGAAAAATGGGTATAAAGAGAAGTTTAGGAGGAATTAAACTTATAGAAAGCTTTAATTTGGGTTCTTCAACTCAGACTACAGGACTAAAGAGCACAGTGAAATTGCAATAAAATGGAACAGTATGAGCAGGTCAGAACAAGAATATGCCAGAAAGAGGGTAGGTTCTGCTGATATTTTTAAGCAAGGAGATATAAGAAATAACCTCACTGACATATCTTTCTACATTGTATCAGTATTATACAATGATTGAGGCTAAAAGTGACCTCTGGAGATCACCTCCTACAAGCCCTCTGATCAAAGCAGATCAACTACAGAAGGCTAGCTGGTAGACTGCTCAAGTCATATTTTTAATATTTTCAAGCACAGAGACTACACAACCTCTCTGGGCAACCCATGTCAGTGTTTCACAATATGCCCCTACTCAAACATACATCCCCATCTTAATGCAAAAATGTGGGGTTTTTTCCTTTTTGATTATCTGTGATTCACAACTCACATATTTTGCCAGTTACTACTTGTTCTTTCCCTGACCCAAAAGAGTCTGGCTCAGTCTTCTTATGCCCCTTGTAATATCATTACATAGGTAAGATGTAATCAGGACTTTTCTTCTCCAGGCTGAACAACTCCAGGTCTGCCTCAGCTTTCCCTCACATGACAGATGCCTCAACCCCTTAAATAGTTTTGGGCTTCTTTCCCCAGACTCCTCCTTCCAGCCTGTCTACATCTTTTCTTTGTACTATAACTGGACCCAGCATTTCAGATGTCCTCATCAGTACTGAGCAGTGAGAAGTTTTATTTCCCTCACCCTTCTGGTGATGTCCCTCACAACATAGCCAAGGAGGCTCTTAGCCTTCTTCACCACACATTGCACACTCATCTTCAACTTGGTGCCTACCAGGAATCCCAGGACATTTTCTGCAAAGCTGCTTTGCAATCAGTCAGCACACAGTATGTACTGATGCATGGAATTATTCCTTCCCAGGTACAGGACTCTGAACTTCAGCAGGTTCCTGTGAGCCTGTTTCTGGAGGCCACTGAATCCCTCTGAGAAGGAGGTTAACAACCTCCTTTAACAACCACTCCTCCCAGCTTTGTATCATCTGCAAAGATGCCAAAGACTCACTCTGTGCCATCAGGTGGGATGAAGGATGCAGCTTCTGGTTATACCATTAGGGACTGGGTTCCAAGTGGACTTTGTGCCACTGATGATAATCCTTTTGAGTCTAGCAGGTTCAGCTCACCTCACTGTCACCTTACCTAGTCCATATTTTATTAAGCCTGTCAATAAGGCTGTCACAGGTAGACAGCATTAAAAGTTTTAGTAAGGTTGAAATAAGCAACCATGAGCAACCAAAGGCATGCTTTCCCCTTGTTCACCAAATCAGTCATCTCATCATAGAAAGCTGTAAGATTGGTCAAGCATGCCTTTCTGAATTCTGTGCTGACTGCTCCTAGTCCCCCCCTTTTTGTCCATCACATGTCTGGACATGCTTTCAGAACAACAAGGACTTTCCCAAGGGTCTCAGCATCCTGCACTGACTTGACCAGCACAAAGGCAAAGCAAGCACCAAGTACCTGCACTTTTTCAATATCTGCCACCTAAGTCCATGCCCCTTGAACAGGGGCCCGTGTTTTCTCTAGCCTTCCTTAACTGCTTATGTAGTTGCAGAAATAGCTGCTGTTTCCCTTCATGCACCTTGACAGATGAACCTCTACGTCAGTTTAGGATTTCATTGCAGCCACTCTGCCTCTGGATGCTCCTTTGCACCTGGCCCTGCTTCCATCTTTTGTACACTTGTTTATATCTGAGTTATGTCAGAAACAACTTGTTTCTCCATGTAGGGCTTCTGCCACTTTTAATTCCTCCTTGCCCATTTCTTTCTGAAGCTTGCAGGAGGTGATCCTTGAATACGAACCTTCATTCTAGTCCAGAAGTGAACCAGATGATCATTGTAGCCCCCTTCAAACAGAAATATCCTATTCTGTTCTCTCCTTAATCCCCCTTTTCTCCAGGGCAGCCTCTCAGGGAATCTTTCCAAGAAGATCCCACAAGAGCTCCACGTCTCCTACCCTGAAGTCCAGGGATGAAATACTGCTTTTTACCATGCTTCCACTTCCAGAATGCTGAACTACATCATCTTATCACTCCTGCAGTACTTGTATTTGTAAAGCCTGTTAATAACAATAAAATTCAGTTCTGTCAGCACTAATTCCATAATATGAATTTAATAATTCCTGTCAAACACACTCTACTAAAAAAATATGTCTTCAACTCAAAAAAAGCTTTGATCCTTTCTGAAAATTCACCTTGTGATTTCATGTTTGTTTCACAACTCTTGGGGGCGGGAAAGAAAATTAGGAGACAAGAAGATAGTGATTTAAAATGGACACATTTGGACAGCCATTTATGGCTTCATATGATCATATGCCAGCACCTGATATTCTGAACTGTTCAGCTCAGAATTTAGTTTCTTTTCACCGAAAGTGGAATTTCCATTTCCAATGGCATACAAAAACAGAGGATGAAGGAAAGAAAAAATGCAAGTCTTCTCCAAACCTATCTGCAAGGTGAAATTTACCCTGGAATGAGTGACTGTGGAGTTGGAGTTGGCCCATTTAGGGCATAGAGGCTGATGCTGCTGATCCCACTGCTCCCCATGCTGCAGGAACTCTGGGCAGACTGAGCACTGCGGTCCTGGTAATTCAATGGAAGGGTCTGAGGCCTGGCATAGTAATAAGGGGTTGAGTGAGCATCCCGTGGCAATGCTTGAGCAAAAAGCGTGGGATAACTTGACACCTGAAAAGAAAAGGATTTGAAAAGGGAGGAATAATAATAAAAAAAAAGATGTGGGAATTGCTTGAAGTTACATCTTCAGTTAATAGAAGTGTAATATCAACAACACAAGAAATATTTGAAGACCGTGTTTGCACAAAGAAAAATTTGTCGATGCAATTATCATGACAAAAAAGTGCCTTACAGTGAGCAACAGTACTTTAGCAACACAACTTCTTTTTGCCTGCAAATCATCATTAGCAAGAGCTGCAAAAAGCACTTTGGTGCCAGCAGCGCTGCAACTGCATTTTGCTTTCCCTACTCCATTTAAAATTCATTATCACATGAGCAGACATCACACCACCAAGCAGAAAGTAAACATAAAAACCACCCTTCTAATACACTCACAGCTTCAGTTACACATGTTGGACAGCTCATATTTTTACATTTATGTAGTGTAAGAAAACTACACCAAATATTACAGATACTTAACAAGTGTTTTCTCCCTTTCAGCCTCACATACAGATATCATCAAAACAACCTTGAGGTATTGCTCAAGCCTGGATAATGATTCTTGAACACGTCTAAAATAAGTGACATACATTTCCTATTTCTCAGAAGCAACAAAAATATCCTCACCTACCTTGTTAGACTGTTTACGTGGATCTTCACTAAGGCTAAGCAGGAGGTAGAGTATTGACCATTTGTTTTTCAAAATGCCCTTCAAAGAAAAATGAAGACAAACATAAATAAGTTCAACTCTTGATAAGAACAAAAGTCTTCTTAATTATCCAACCATGCATGTAAATAAACTTTCCAGATAAATATGACTAACTCAGAGCCACATTTTTTGAATAAATTGGGAATGTGCAGTGCAGCCTCTGTATTGCTAATTTTATGAATTTTTCCACTGTGTTCAAATCATGAATCCTCACCTGCTCTGAGATCAGCAAGCAGGCTGAATTTAAAATTCATAGCTACCAAGAATGAGGTTTATACAGAGTTGAACTGTTACCAGCATTCCCACACACTCTCACCACTTAAAACATCTCAGATGCAGCCATTAATTTAACCTAAATGTGAAAAAGGAAAACTCTTAGTGAAGTTCTAAGCAAGGAACTATCTTTTCTCCTTTCTCCCCGCCACTCTCCTTTACAGGGAGGCCTTGAAAGTGAGGGTTTTGATTTCTGTTACTTTAAATGCCATTTAAGAGAGCTACCAATTTTTTAATAACTTAAGACAGAGATATTGTTAATATGAAACTTGAGGAATACACAATATATCTTTAGCAAACAGACACACACAGACTTTTAGAATAAGACTGTCTGCAGTTTTAGATCTCAGCAGAAGGCTGCCCAACCTCAGCTAAAGTCCAAGCTACAGAGTACTTTAAAATGAAAGCAAGCACTAAAATGATTTATTTTAAATATGCATGTTCCTAGATATGCTACTCCATAGTTCTATGACACTAACACTCGCACCTGAATTTACCAGGGACATAGAACCTTATGATGGACATTAGGCTGAGTCAAAGCAACTTCTACAAATTCCCTCACAAAATTTATCAGTCTATGATCTGCAACACTGAGCAATGCTGAATATAAAGCAAACTTGAGTCATATCAAGATTCAACACAGACTCCATCTCTTATGAAGCAACATAATTTACTAAAGCTCTACATTTTTATATAAAAGGAGACATTCTATATTATTATGTAGAGCACACTTCTATTATCTTCTGCTTTAATCTCAAGAACAAACAACAAGTAGAGATACTGCATCTGCTGCAAGTAACTAATACAGCAACTGATAAACAAGTGGTGAAGAAGGAGCAGCAAGTGCTTCTTCTACTGGCCAGGACAGAATAAATCTAAGTGCTTCAAGAAAAGTGGTTTGCTCAACTGGCAGGCTGCCATAAAAATAAGCACTGACCTCCTTTCCTGTTTGGAGTAATAGATGAAACAAAGTTAAAACAGATTCACCTGCACTTTTTCCCCCCTCCCAACTGCTTTCAAGAAAAATGCTGGAAGAAGAGCCTAATTGATTCAGAAAACATATATCCCTTTAAGCCCTTCCCTATGCTCACAGGAAAAGGAAATGATTGTACACCATTAGTAATAAACCTAACAGCAGATTGAATAATAATTGGTTGTGTGAATTTTAAAAAAGCCATTATACTATTTCACATACACAAGATGCTAGCAGAGGCAAAAAAAAGGTTAGAAGAATCTTAAATGTTTGAGAAGGAAGTAAAATACAAGGAGATAGCTTGCATTAGATTCAGAAGAATAAGCAAACATATAACACAGGCAAGGCATTTTGTTCCAAAGATTAGTCATCATGCTCTGCATCACTTTGCTTGTCAAATGGCAATGCAGTACATGAGCTACAGACACATTACACAAAGTCTGAATTAAGAGCTGTCTGCAAATCAGTGCTCTGCTGTACAAAGCAGTGCAATTAATACACAAACCTACAGGATGCTGAAACCAGGACAACTTACTCAGTAACGAGTCCAAACACTAACAAAGTAAAGGGTGAGTCAAGTATGGAAGAGGGGCGGAAGAGAACCAAGTTCTGTCTAGTCATACTCCCCACAGAATACCTTTTTTGTAATCTTAATCTTAGCATTATCATGTTAAAGGTTTTCCACACACTAACATCTTTAGTGAGAATATTGGCATGCAGTGTTCTTTGATTAACACTGGTGTTAGAGCCATCCAAGTCAGCAAGCACTTAACCTTCAATATTAAAAGACCTGGAGCACTTAAACATTCAAATGCGTGAGAATATTAGATTAGTAAAATCAATACACTGCAAGGCATTTCTGTAAAACAAATTATGAGAAAATTCATCAGTTTTACATATAAAATGATCCCTTTATTTTTATAGAGTCCCTTTCTTCATATGAAGTACCTCTTCACATAACTTGAATCAAATACTAAAAACAGAGCCAGGGTTGAGAGGCATCTCTAGAAGTTGTCTGGTCCAAACCCCCAGTTCAAAGCTGGGTCATCTACAGCAGGTTGCCCATGACTGTGTCCAGTCAGGTTTTGATTTGTCTCTAAGGATGAAGACTCCACAACTTTTCAAGGCAAGCTGTTCAAATATTTAACCATCCTCCCAGAAAAAAATACTGTTCATGACCTGAGCACTCTCCAAAACAACTCCAACATGAGAAGAATGCTTATGAGTGCTTTCAGTTTCTTTACTCTTTACACATTTATTAAACTACCTGTGAACCGAGCTTTCTGTAGAGTTCTGAAAACAAAGCAGCATCTGCTTCCCTTCTTTGTCGCACAACTATTAAAAAAGAAAAAGTAGATTAAAAATTTGAAAGAAGTGTAACAGTCATTTCTTAACATATACTTGAGGTAAATTATAAAATGCAACCAAGAAAGCTTCATGATGCTGGACTGTTTCATTGTATTTACTTAAACACTGTTTTCACCTTATCTGCATTCCAGCCCTAAGAATTCTTGCAATGCAAGTGATCAATACAAGTACCTGCTTTTCTTAACCCAATCAAACTATACATTTTTTGTCCTGGTAAAGCCTAGTCTGCCATTCAGTAGATTTAGGGACCTAAGGGACTGAAGACACAATTGAAAGTAGATAATCATTAAAGAATGTTATAAAAACCACATGCAATTGCTCCAAAACTAGAGTGCAATTGTTTCTATTTTAGGCAATAAAATCAAGGATAAAAGTAGTAATGCCATTTACTGCAAGTCAGGCAGAATTCCAGGGTCACACAACTCTCATGTATTACAAAAATAATAAATCAATGCCAGTTACAGAAGTACCTTCTCAGAGGAGACACATCTTCCAACTAAGATTTCTTAAAAAGCTATGTTGCATCAGAAAGAGTCATGTTCAAAGAAAACCAGGACAAAGACATCTGAAGAAACTTCAGTGATCAGAAAAATAGCTATTAAGTGTTAGAAATGTTAATTAGCATCAAATGTCACTGGTAAGTACACTTTGCCAAGAAAGGCATTACTTGTATGGTACCTCCAAAATAAATGGAAAGTTGGAAGGACATATATCCAGCTGAAGTTTGGGACGAGGATGAGGAAGACAGTCCTCTTCAGAAAACTGGCAACAGGCCCAAGGAATACATGCTGTGTTGTCTACAAAGTAGCCAAAGTATGGCACAAAGTCTATATTGTAGATTTCAGTGTTTTGGAGTTGTAGCTAGAGGAATTCTAAAGGGCTTATTTGTCTGTCAGCAAGCCACGGAAGCTCTGCATTAGCAAACAATACACGTGGACCTTAAACCAGTTATAACCACTGACGTCAGTTATCCTAATTCAATCTCTGAATATTCAAAGTTCAAATATCAAGTTTTCATTTCATTAGTACAATTCAAGTAATTGTTTCTGGACATGCTACTGCGTAGCAGAATCTGCTGAAAGCAGTATTTGGCTTTTCAAGAAGAATTCATCACATTCCCTTTGGATACACACAGTGCAACATGTGACTCAGAGCAGCAGAGAGCACAATGGAATGGAAATGCAACATCCCTTACAAAGTCATGGTCTGATTTTGTTTTTAAGAAGGTGGTGGCAGAAAACTTGTAGAGAAACTGAAGGCAAGCCAGGTAAGTCACAACCCATTCCATCCCAGGATGCTCATTCAGTAAATTTCACACAGGTGCTCATGAAGTTAATTGTGCCAACATGCAATATTCCTGAAGTGCACATCTCAAAAATATCAGTCTTTTACTCTTCTAAGAAGAACTATGAATTCATAATTTCCAAGTACTATTAAGGTGAATGGAGCGCAGTATTAATTGTTCTTTGTCTTCACAGTGGCTAAGATACAAAGCAGCAAGGAAAGTTCAAGTTGAGCATTCAGAAAAATCTGAGCTGTGAATACAAATAGCCACTCAGGAATATTTACTAGGAAATTAATGGCATTTACATCATGAGATTTTCAGGAAGAAAGCATTAATAATAGATTAGATAACTATCTGTGAGGCAGAGCTGTCCCCTTTTCAGAGAAATAACCTTATTAACTTCAAAAAGAACTTTGTGTTTCTAAGAAAGGAACAAGATGCACGTACGTTCTTTCTTGATTTTCTCCGCTACAAGAAATTCATCACGCTCAACAGTGGGAGCAAAATTGCTTCCAATAACTCTCACGGCATACTGAAACTGTTGGGCTGCATCAGCTGAAAGAAAAAGAAAATTCTCTCAGTTAAGTAGAATGCTACAGTTCTATTAAAACTAATTTAAAAAAAAAGCAAGACTGAGATTACATTGCTATGTCTGAAAGCAGCAAAAACATACCCGGCTTAGATCTGATAATGTTGTGCTGCAGTTCTGAGGCCCACTTCTAACCAGAGGGCAGGATAGCACAGTTTATCACAGCATTAATGTGATATTTCAAACACACTCACCTGTACACACTCCACAAATAACTGCATCAAACTTTGTGAGTAAGCCCTTCCTATTCTGAGCTGAAAGAGACACTTAGGTCTACCCAGTTACTCGAGAGCATGTGCACATTAACTGGCTCTGCCCCTCCCATGGACAGAAATGCTGTGGGACCTGGCACACAGACACACAGTTCAGCTCACACACCACAGCAATACACTCATGTTCATCACCTACCCATGGATCTTCACTCAGATATCCACAACAGTGCTTTTACCAGTTTGCATCTTGGTTTGGTTTTGTTTAAAACCGTTTGAATGGCTTCACCATTTGGTTCAAAGCCAGCTCAGATAGACCAGCATCACATCCCCATGAGTAATGTGTATACTAACACAGAGGTCACAAATCAGTGACCTCCTTCCACTGCTTCTTCCTAATGCAGTAATTCTGGTTTTAATCTTATTAAACATCACTGTTTGAGTGCAAGTATCTTGCTTTCTGGGAAAACTAAGAGTCTGGTAACACCAAGATAGGGCCAGGTCAGTGTTAATGCTTCTACAGCATAATCATATTCCTGTTTATCAACCTGAAAATCAAACAATAAGCCTACAGACATGTCAAGTGCCCTCATAAAAGGTCAGACAGATTTTTAATCCTTATCTAGAAACAACTGTAATAACACAAGAAAATATCCAAGCGTGCTTGCCACACTTGAATCTTTTTACTTTGGGAAAGAAACCCATCTAACAATGCTGGATATTGTCTGTTCTGTACATAACAATGATGTGTGCAAATGCATCACAGCCTCCTGTGTTTTATATAGTCAGTTGAGCAATCAGCTCTCAGGGAAAACTGCCAAGTAATGCAGCAAAGGTTCAGCCAAGGATGCTGGTCAGGACAAATATGTACAAAAGGAACAGAAAAATGAAATAAGGTAAAGGACCACTAGAAGATTAGAATATTTTAAGCATTTATCATCTCTTAACTAATTAACTAATATCTGCAATTAGAAAAAAAATCACCTTGGAGATACTAGGAGTCAAATATTGATTAAATGCATTAAAATCTTCAAAAATTTATGGAAAGAGGTTTGAAATTTGAAATCACAATGTGCTAGATTGTGTTTGAATGCTCCACATTCTTCCTGTATGTCCATTTTATACTGTCATGTACTACAAATGTCATCCACCAGTCCAACTCCATCAGAATATAACTAGAACAGCAAGCATTAACCAATTCACACAAAGGAATACCTCACACAACCAGGAAAACAGTCTGCTCAGACAAAATCATTAACATTGAACAGTATTTGACAATACTGGCCTACAGAAGGAACAAGAGTATTGTTGTATTGTCAGAGAAGAAAATGCCACTATTACTGTATGGCCACAAATGTCTATGACAAATGCCTCCTCTACTGTTAGACTAAGCAACCTTTCAACTGCAATAAGGTTTTGAAAATACAAATAGAAAAATTTAATGGTCCAGCTACCAATGAACTAGGTGTGAAGAGTTAAGCATGAGGAAGCATTTCTGTGTAATTCTAAAGTTTAATGCATGTCACAACAGAACCCAAGATTTCAAAAAGTATTCTGCATGGCAAATTAAAGCCAAATACTGGCACTAAGTTATCCCAAACAGCATATGTTCCATTAATTCCTCAACTACGTACTTGGCAGCAGATAGGAAAGGGGCAAGCTTTTCCTGTAATGGGGAACTTTTAAGGAAAATCTGTTACATCCTGTAACCACCTTCTATTTCAACACCAACTACAGCAAGACTAGTTAAAGCACTGAAACTTTGTACAGCCTTTTCCATACTGCCCTAACAAGGCATCTGAGAAAGATCTCTAATTGAAAGACTATAATTCCATCCAAAAAATCCTGGTTTTTAACCTGTTGCACTACTGAAAACATGGAAAATTATCTGTTCTTCATACATTGCTGATTTGCATCAGCAATTCAACAGCTTTGTAGCAAGACTGGTTTTTTATTTTATTTAATTCAGATTTTCATGTTTTATTCATATCAAGCCCAGCTTCCTTTTTACAAACTAAATTCCCTGCTGTGGGTGTTTCTTCAGCAGATTATTTCTCATAAATTCATAAAATAACTTCAGTACCTAAAATGATTAAACATAACTAAATGCAGATGTGTCAGTATAATAAAATTTCACACAGCTTATAACTAACAGGCACATCTAATTGCTTCCCTCCTCAAAGAATCATCATTATGACAGCAGACACACTTTAAATATACAGCCATCTATCTATTTGAACATCCTTCATCAGAAAATGATTACAGCATGACTCTGTTACATAACAGCAAGCTCAATGTATCTGATGCAGCTGTCTGAAGGCTAAAGGGGTAGAACAACATTGATCACTGATTTCCAGAGGTCTGATCAGAGCAGACAGAGTCAGCCACTTCTCCTCAGACTAGATCCCTTAAGGAATACACACAAAATTAATGACTCTGATAAGCAGCAGTTCTCACAGCTGAACAGAGAACTGTCACTTGTGAATCACAAGAAAAAATATGAAAATTTTAAAACTGTCTCCTTTGAACAAAAGCAACCCATCAATCCTACAAAGATCTATATTCCACACAGCCATTCAAACTTTCCTACAATGCAGTATTAGAATTGAATTACTTCAAAAGCCAGGTAACAGCACTTTAAAGCTGAAGAAAATACAAGTGTAGCGCATGAAAAAAAATACACAGAAGCAATGCACAGAAAGAGTCTGGTTGTAAAGAAAGCAGGGAGAAATTGGACTAAAGATAAAATTTAAAGATAAAATTTGTTCACAAGACAAAGAGATAATTAGCCAATTATTACTTGCAAGAAGGCAGCATTTCAGAGGACGTGCTGAAATTCAGCAAGATTTTGCTATAAAGAAGCTTCTAGCATTACCTATAATTCTAGGGAAGTGAATTGAAATTCACTTTATACTCTTACATATTTCTTTAAATAAGGTTGGTTATTGGTCAATTAAGTTTCCAAAAGTGGGCAGGGAGAAATCCTGAAAAATCTAAGTAGTAATTGAAACTGTTTTTCCAAATCATTGTGAGAAACTGTTTCCTGAAAAGAAGACACTTGGTTATTTAAATACATCTAGAAACAATTTCTAAACTATAGGATCATGCTAAACAAAGTTTAGCTAAACCATTTTCTTTCTTTCTTGAATGACTTCAAAGATTAGCAAACTCTCCAGTCAGCTGTCCATGATCACAGACAACCATTTTCCTTAAACACAAACACAAAATTATTGTGAAACAATTACACTCTAAACTGCATTCAGTGCTGTAGGAATGGCGCCGGCAAGGGAAAAATTATTGCTGCAAACTACTTCAGATACAGATGCTGCCAAAAAACACATATGAAAGAAAAAAAAAAAACTCCAAACAACAAATTTCTTTCCTCTAACAGTGTTTGTTGCAAAATTAAGCCAGGAAGAAAAGCTGTAAAACTTCTCACCTTCTCAGACATACCATGAGTACATAGGATGTTTGCCAAGACAGCACTGCTGCTCTATCTCCTCTGTTTTACTCATATCAGATGTTCTACATTACTACGAAGTATTACCTGGGGGGAAGGGCAATTGCATTAACACTGCATATAATGATAAATTAGAAGACTAATCTGAAATGTCATTAGCACTACTATTTTGTTCTTCAGGAGAATCTACATGCATTGTGAGCAAAACTGCTTGTTCCTGTAGAAAACACTGGGTTTGAAATGTGCAGTTCTAGGCCCAGCCTGATTATGACATGCAAGGTGCTGCACTGGCTTGAGGCAACCCCAGGCACAACTGCAGACAGGCAGAACACATTGAGAAGGACTTGGGAGTTCTCATGGATGAAAAGCTGGACATGAGGCAGCAACATGAGGTGTGCTTGCAGCCCAGAAGGCCCGATACCCATCTTGGCTTGCATCAGAAGAAAGGTGGCCAGGAGGTCAAGGGAGGTGATTCTCTCCTTTACTGTGGCCTCACGAGACCCCACCTGCAGTGCTGCATCCAGCTCTGGGGTGCCCAGCACAAAAAGACTTGGACCTGTTAAGAGCAGCTCCTCTGGAGGCCACAAAGATGCTCAAAGGGCTGCAGCACTTCTCGTGTGAAGCCAGGCTGAGAGAGCTGGGGTTGTTCAGCCTGGAGAAGAGAAAGCTCTGTGCAGAGACATTACTGTGGCCTTCCAGTACTTAAAGGGGGTTATAAAAGAGAGGGAGAGCAAATTCTTACATAGGCAGATAGTAATAGGACAAGGAGGAGAAACAACTGTAAAATAAAAAAGGAGACATTTAAACACCATGCTAGGTAGAAATTCTTTACAGTGAGGATGGTGAGACACTACAGCAGATGGCAAGAGAAGTTGTGGATGTCCTGTCCTGGAAGTGCTCAAGGCCATGTTGGATGGGTTTTGAGCAACCTGATATAGTAGAAGGTGACCCATCCAATAGCAGCAGGGTTTGAACTAGATAGCCTTTAGGATACCTTCCAAATGAAGCCTTTCTATGACTCTATGAAGTATTAATGAAAAAAAATTAATTTTACTTCAGTCTTCTGATTTAGTCAATTATCTTAAACTTCTCTTCTGTTGATGAAAAATTTTAGTTGAAGTATTTTAAGATTATTGTTAATATTTTGATGCACAGCATAGGAAACAAATATTTTTAAATTCTGTTAATATGGCTGGCTCTTGTTGCCTTACTAGTAAACAGTACTGTCCCACTGGACTATCAACAACTCTGTCATAATCATTTCAGAACTTTTCCTCACTGGGAATTTTTGCCACTTTTGCCAACTCCCACCTGCTCTGTTATTAGCATAGGTAAAACTCCCTCCATATCACACTTTGAATGAACTCTATGCTTTTCCCTAGGCTTTAATTTTAACATCTATTCCAATAATTCAAAGTTTTAAACACCAAAATCAAACAGCACTAACAAAACTGCCCCTGACACTCTGGAGATGAAATTGAGGCCACAGTATGGACTTCAGGTAGCAAACTGCTCCCCAAAGACTGAAATGCTACTTTACTTTCTAGAGCATGCACACCTCCAACAGTACTTTGGCACACAAAAATCTTCTTAGCTTTCAAACTCAAATAGATTTAGCTTGAATATTTACAGCAATTCCATTTGTTTCCATTGGAGGCACTATGAGTTCTTAGAGTTTTAAGATTACCAGGTTTGTGAAAGACAGCTAAGAACAAGAAATTCTTTGTCAGGACTAAAACCACTGTCCAAAGACAGGTGTGTGACCCTGTATAACTGCTGGAGCATACAAACACAGGGGAGGAAAAGAAAATTATAGAAACTACTGCACAGGTAAGCAAGCTCCCTGCAAGATCAGGTGTAAGTATAAAAATGAGTGGATAGCCTGGCAGAACACAGAAGGTAATATAAAGCCAGTGCAGTAATTCTTAGACACTATAAGAACATGTGAAGAGAGAGGTCAGCAGCAGCTCCACCTGCAGGGGCAGAGACCCCAAACTAATCCCAGTATGACTGCAGAACCACAGCACCACACAAAGCTTTACACCCCCGTGAGGTCTGGCTAGAGCACAGCAACAGAAAGCTTTCCAACACTAGTTTTAGGGAAAAAAAAGTTCAGGTAGATAATTTAAAAAAACCCAAAACAGACAGACACCTAAACAGTTCTTCCACACAACTCAGTAGACATTGTAATGAATTTCTCAGACGCAGAGCTGTTTGCAAAAAAGTAAATCCCAGTAACTAGGCCTATGCAGCTGAGTGGTTCTGGAAACAAAGCAAGCCCTCCACTTAGGGGATGATCCCAAAAGGGAGAAGAAAGAGAAGATGGCTCCACCACTGAGAGCCTAAAGTCATAGTCCATCAAACCACAAATTCACTTCAACATTAATCTTTAACTAGCAGACCAGGTGGAAGCCTTCTAAGGCCATCACAGGCAGAAACAAAAAATTCCTTGATGAGAGTTTATGGAAGACTTCAGGCAGGGGATTGCACAATGTAGACTTGGAAGGAGAGTAAGCCCACCTCAGCCTTAAGTGAACAATTACCACACAAACATTATATAAACAGAACCCTTCATCTCCTCCTCCAGCTGCAGCTTCCTCACAAACATAACAACACACAAGTGCTGAGAAGGAACAAAGGGAGAACAAAAATTCTCAAGTAGAAACTCAGGGAATGCACAGGCAGGAACAACCATTAAATCATCAAACATCAATTCCTTCATTATTTAACAATTAAATTTCACTCAATTTCATCAGCACCTTGTACTCCACATTCACAGCAGGTTAACTACACAAATGGTCTAAGATGGATGTTTTCAGCTCCTTGTCTTGAATTGTTAGTAGAGATTTCTCTACTAAATTTAAAGATCTTTCAAGTATCTAATGTTTTTGCCGCTGAACTCTGTAGGAGTACTTGAACATCATAAATTACTTTCCAAAGACTAAACTGATAACACTTGCAAAGTTTGCTCCAAAAAAGAGAATGTGCATATACAAAGCAGCCTAACTTGACCATACACAAGGAGCAGAGAAGCTGCACAGTAACCACACACTAATACATTACTTCAAATTTATCCTGTGCTGAAAGGAACAGGAATTACACTGAAAAACAGCAAGACGCTAAACAGCTTGTCCAGTGGGTTCCTTACCGCCTTCAGATACATGCACCTTCCTCAACACAGAGGATACTAGTGCTAACAAAATTACCTCATTGTCTTTTATGTATTCCTTGGACATAGATATCAAGGGGGTTGGGAAAAAAAAACACTACACAGGTTTCATGACTGAGACTTTCACAGAATTTTTGATTTATTAATCTTTATGCATTTGAAGTCTATAGCTGAGCTAACACATGTACTTCAGTTGACTGCTCCAAGGGAAATCCTGTCTCAAAGGCTGAGGTTGCAGTGCTAGCATTCCTCCTAACAAAGGAATAAAGAGCAGGGTAAGAACAGGCTTCCCATCTGTCACGTGCATAAAAACATGGGTGATAAATGTGGCAGACAACCCAGGTTTTTTTTAGCTGTGACTTCAAAGAAGTCCTCAGATAATCCTCAAGTGTGCAGACGAGCAGACTACAGGTTGCACACAGAAACTTACTGTGCTTTTGGCCAAGATTTCCACTTTCATTAGTCAAACACAGAGAGGATTATAGTTACATTATCGGGATTCCAACACACATAAACAGGTTCAACATTTTAAAAACAATAAAAATACCCAGATCTCTTCCATGTTTTTGCACATACTGCTTGTAAATAAAATTATTATTCCAGTCAGGAGATACAGAGAGGTATCGAGGCTATGACTTGAAAAAACAGCTAGATAATAAGTTACTACAAGTGAGCCATCTCACCTCAATACTCATACTTCAGTTGATACTCATGCTCTTTTTAACTTTTCAAAGTATCACAGACCTAGATAACACTAAGAAACAAGCTTAGATTGAGTTTAGATTAGATTCCAAATATAAAAAAAGAGTCATGAAGAAAACAGGACTAGATATTATAAAAATAATGTCCTTGAAAATGTATCCACTATAGCAATATAATTTATTTTCCCATTTTCTTAAAATTTGTTTTTGGAAATAGAACTAATAATTAATACAATAATTTGAGATTTCTGGTAGCAAATGTTTGAAATACTCTTAAACAAGAACATACACCAATTGTATCAGAAAAAAAAAGTTTCCAAAGAATGCTAAAGGCAAGAAAGAGCTTTAAAAATAGAGCTAGAAGACTGCCTTAGAATTGTAGCCTGATGTGAAATACCCTTTAAAATACAGTTAAAACACTTCCTAAAAGAAATATGTGGTAATAGAAGAACACAAGAAGAATTAAACAGTCTAGAAGCTACTGCTGATTTGGTGGAGATAGGAGAAGAGGAGAAATTTGGCATATCCTGATAAAATCTTACAACAGGAATTCTGACACAGAAATACTATAGATTCTGGAAAAAACATACTGCCTTAGAGAAGACTTAAAAATGCAATGGAGAAGGAAAAGATTTTGAAAAACAAAACACAGCAATCAATAGCTTTGATCATTGAATTATTCGGGTTGAAAAATACCCTTAATATCTTAGAGTTACATGGAGTGTTTTCTGTGAAGGAGTCCCTACTCAACAGTTCAGGGAAGACAAAGATTCCCATTTCCTACCAACTTTACCAAGGTTTTCAGATGAACCACAGAATCACAAAATGGTTTGGGCAGGATGGGACCTTCAAAGACCATCTAGTCCACTTCTCCTGACATGGGCAGGGACATCTTTCACTTGATCAGGTTGTTCAAAACCCCATTCAGTCTGGTCTTGAACACTTCCAGGGATGGGATTCCCAACTCCTCTGGGCAACCTGTTCCAGTGCTTCACAACCCCAACTGTAAAAACTTCCTTCTCTGTGTCCACTCTAAACATACTCTGTAATTGTTTAAAGCCATTACCCCTTGTTCTATCACTTTAGCCTTGGTAAAACATGCCTTTCTTATACGCCCTCTCTAAGGACTGAAAGGCCACAGTGAGATCTCTGAGCAGAGCCTTCTCCAGGCTCAACAACCCCAGACCTGCTTTGGAGGAGAGGTGCTCCATTCCTCTCACCATTTCCATGCCCTCCTCTGGACCTGCTCTAACACATCCACATCCTTTCAGAACTGGGGACCCCAGAGCTGCATACAGCACTGCAGACGGGGTCTCACAAAAGCAGAGCAGTGAGGGGAGAATCACTGCTCTCTACCTGCTGTCCTTGCTTCTTTTCAAGGAGTTCAGAATATGCTGCCCTTACAGGGTGCACATTACTGCCTTATGCCCAATTTTTCATCCACTCCCCACATCCTTCCCTGCAGGACTGCACTCAATCCACTCATCCCCCACTCTCTACAGATACTGGGGATTGCCCTGACCCAGGGGAGAACCTTGAGGTTCACACAGATGTGTTCATCAAGCCTGTCATGGTCTCTCTGCATGGCACTCCCTTCCCTCAGCACATCACCCGCACTGCTCAGCTTGGTGTCACCTGCAAGCCTTCCAAAGGCACTCTCAAGCCCACTGTCTATGTTATTAATAAAGATATTGATCACTGTCAATCCCAATACAGACCTCTGAGGGACACCACTTCCTACTGGTCTTCATTTTGACATTGAGACAGTGACTACAACTCTTTGGATGTGGCCATGCTGCCAGTTTCAGTTTCTCATTCACCAAACAGTTCATCCATTAAACCCACAGCTCTCCAACTGAGAGACAAAGATGGGGTGTGACACCACGACATGCTGTCTGCAACACATGGAAACAAAGTCTGAGAAACAGACAATATATATATATACACGCACCTTGTTACACACTTTCTAGATTTCTAAGATAGCAATAATCCACATGTAGGCCATGTTCTAATAATTTTTTACAACAAGTAATGCTCAAAAGTCTTAGTTACTATCCTGGAAATATCTAAAGGCATTTGTCAGAAGAAAGGGGCATGAAGAGAGGAAAGAATAAGGGACTTAACAGCCATTACAAGTAAGGGAGAAAGTCGTCTCTCATACAAGAAAAAAGATGCATTAAGAGCTTCTGCATGAGTTTCCCTAGTGAGCCATGCTGATAAACAGAGCAACTTAAAAAGGAGACTCAGCAGATGCACGCCTTCCTTTCCACCCCTCCGACTACCTACTAAAAACAGTCTTCGCCTTGACTGCGAGGGAGAAACTTACGCAAACAGACAAGAGATTCATTCCCCTGCTGGAGGCTCACAGCAGCACCAAGGCACCGAGGACCTGTAGCGGACCTGGCGCACGTCAATGGCTCCACTCGAGCGGGCACCGGCGGGAGGCGGAGGATCCTCAGCCCGCACACGGAGCCCCCGATCGCCCAAACACCCGGGCACCGCTGTCCCGCTCCCCGAAGAGGAGAGCGCCTTCACGGGCCGGCCAAACGCCCTGGGGGAGCCGGAGGAGGAGGGCAAGGAGCCGTGTCCGGCCGCCTCCCGCCGCAGGGCTCCGGCTCGCAGGGCCGCTGCCGTGCCCGGCCGGCCCCTCGGCACTGCCCGGGCTGCCGCCCCCGGGCCGGGAGGCCGCCGACGCTCCCTGCCGAGGGGCCCGGCACCTCTCCAGCCCTGCCGGGGCAGCCCCTGCGGGCTCCGAGCGCTGCCGGCGGGGGAATGGCGGGGGGACGCCGTTACCTTCGCTCTTGCCCAGGATGCGGCAGCACAGGCTCTGCAGCAAAACGTTGGGCGATTTTTGGTCCGGAGTCGCCATCGCCGCGCTGGAGGCAGGAGGCGGCACGGGGGCCGGGGGCGGGCGGCAGAGCCGGAGCACGGCGGAGGGAAGGAGGGGGCCGAGGACGCGCCGCCCGGTCGGCAGCGCAGGGAGCCGGCGGCACCTCCCGCTCCCGCCTACGGCGCCATTTTCACGGGACCCGCCGAAAGCCGCAGCCGCGGCCGCGCACCCACCCACAATGCCCCGCGCGGCGGTTCCGGGGCAGGCACCGCCCCCGCGGGCAGGCCCGGGGCGGGAGCGGCACCGGCACCGGCACCTCCGTGCTCGGGAACGGCTCCCAGCCAGCCCCAGGGTCTCTCAAATCATGTTCCATCAACGCACGCATTCACTGCAACACAGCTCTTCTACCGAGTGCAGGAGGTGGAGGCCTCCGCACGCCATGGCGGGCAGGAGCGAAAAAGCCCTTGATGGAGTGCTGACAGAGGGCTTCAGACGTGGGGCTGCACAATGCAAACACGGATGCCGAGTAATTCTCTTGCCAAAGCAGGTTCATTCACCCGGTGTGCTAGAGGCCAGTACATACACAGAGTCGAGGTATTTTTGATTTATTTACGGCTGAAAGGGGAGCTGGGTGGCAAATTCACAAAGCCAGCATCCCAACTATCAAAACTCTTTACTATTTATACATTTTAGTAAGCAAAGGAATTAGTGTTTATTGGCTACAAGTTACATAGTTCTCTTCTTCATTAATATTCTACCTTCTATTAATGATTCCATTGCTTCTCATGCTTAGTCCACATTCTCAGTCTTTCTCTTGAGTCAGTGGCCGTGAGTTGGGTCACAATCTCATCCTGCCAGAATTACCTTTTAACCCAGTCAGAGCTGATTTCAGCACAGCTCCTGAGTTATCTTTGTTATTTACTTCTTGGAAGTTCTGCTAGATGTCCTTGTGACATCCAAATTCTGCATTCTTTGTGCCCACCATCAGTGGTACATCCTTCATCCCAAGTTTTGTTAACCTCCCCCTGGTCTGAGATCATTGAAACTTATCAAGCCCTAAACCTTAACAAAGCAATTCTTCCAACAACTAATTTGTCTTTCTGACGCCTGGACATCACTAACAGCCTTTTAGTTGCTCTATGTTTCACAGATTAAATCTCCTTGTTGTTTAGGCTTAAAAGTATACAAATATCGAACATCAGAGGACATACTTTCTTCAGAAACATTTACATATTCCACAGTTTGCAACAATCCCACATTAGCTGTAAATGCTACGTACAGACATCCTCACAAGTGCTGAAAAGGAGCACAGCCAAGGAGAGCAAAAATTCTGAAGTACAAACTGAGGGAATGTACAAACTGAGGCAGGAGCAACCATTAGATTGTTGAAACTCAAGTTTTTTTTGTTATTTACCCATTAAATTTTGCCCAATTACATCACTACCTTATATTTTACATTCAAAGCGGGCTAACTACACAAATGGTTTGAGATGCAGATTCTCACCTTGTTAGGAATTTTTACTAGAAAGTTCCTAACTAAATTTGAAGATCTCACAGGTATCTAAGGCTTTTGCCTCCAAACTCCATAGGAGTAATTGAACACAGTGAATTACTCATGGGCAGGTCAGGTTCACTTACTGCCCCCAGAGAAGAGCAGGCCCTGGGGTGGCTGCACTTCTGTGATTTCCTGCCTTGGGGATCAAGGCTCGTTTGTGGCTTTTCCACACAAAGTGATGATGAAGCAGGGTGGGTCTGGAAAAATGTGTTAGGGTGCTGCACCCATGTGAGCATGACCTGCTGTGCCGTGCAGCTGGCTGTCCTCAGTCCCTGCAGAGGGCCTGGGCCCTGGCTGTGGGGCAGTGTGGGGACCAGGGACAGCACAGTCACAGCTGGTCTTTGCTGCTGCCTGGGACCTGCTCTGTCACCATGATACTTTCTGAAAAATCCCTTTGTTAGCGTTCAAAAACACATAATCACGGAGCGATTATATGCGGTGCTTTTTATTAAGAGCTCTGGGAATTGGCGTATCATACATCCGAAATGATCATCTTTTATACTCTATTGTTACATAACTTTCATGTTAATTATTAAACTTATATTGTTCTATTGTATACATAAATTTAGCCCCTCTCTGAATTTCCAACATAGTTTCTCACTATTCTTCTTATGGTTATATAATAATTACATTTAATTACTAAACAATCATCACATCTAACAATTATATAATTTATCATACTGCTTACGCAGGTGCAGTTGATCTGGGAAAGCACAAAGCCTAACATTTTAGATTCTATCTTTAACTTTTTCCAGGGTTCCACTATCACCTTTGCCAGGATTTTTCCCCTGAGAAGCCTCAGAAAAGAAATGTAAATTATTATCTGATTGTTCTGGAATGTGGTCTGGAAATTGTTTACCAACATGTGCATCTTTGATTGGTTCCATGTGAATTGTTTTAACTTAATAACCAATCACAGCCAGCTGTGTCGGACTCTCTGAGTCTGGCACAGGTTTTTATTATTCATTCTTGTCTGGCCTTCTGATGTCTCTCTTTCTTGAGTATAGTTTTAGTATATTAATGTAATGTAATGTAATATAATATAATATAATACAATACAATACAATATAATACAATACAATACAATATAATTAATATAATATAATATAATATAATATAATATAATATAATATAATATAATATAATATAATATAATATAATATAATATAATATAATATAATATAATATAATATAATCCTTCTGGAAACTTGGAGTCAGATTCTTATCTCTCACCTTGTCCTGGGGACCCTCACAACACCATAACAATTGGTGACCACACTGCTCCTCAGGCTTGTCACCCCTAGCACAGACTCTGATGTTACCAGGTGTCTGAGTTCCATCTCTTCAGTAAATTCATGCTGTGTCCAGCCCAAAATACATGCTTAGGAAATAGTTATCACCCTTGTGCTGCTGGAGTCCTGCATAACCTGTACGGGGTGATTGGAAATGCTGTAGCAGCAGCAGCCAGGTGGGCTGGTGCACTGCTGGCCATGGACAAATTCATTCCTGCTGTGCAGCACATGGTTTTCTGCAGCCCCAGTTGGCTTCATTGTCTCCACAGCCACAATTTTGTTTGTATGCTTTCTACAGGCACGTACACATGGCCTTTCATTATGGGAACATTACAGATGTAAACATCAGCTCATTGCTAGCATTACTGCTAGAAACAAATCACAGTGGCAAGCCAAGAACTGAAACACATTGAGGATGTATGGCAAGTCATTGCTTGGAATATTCTAGTAGAAACCTTCATAGTCTCATCACTCACACTATAACTCTTCAGTTCTTCCTGATACATTCTTTAGATTCTTTTACTTTTTTTTTTTTTTTGAGAAGTAAAATAGGACCCCAAACTAATAACTTTATCCCATGTAAATATGGGTTGTAAGCTCAATTTTCAATAGTTCTGAAATAAAGACTTCAAAGATGTTGTGAGCTTTATTTTTTTTGTACTGAACAGCAGAAGAGTCTCTGTTCCATTTTTCTGCCCAAAGCAAACACAGTTGTGCTACAAAGGGCTGGTGACTCACCACTGCTGCTAGTCACTTCAGATTTAGATTCCACCGTGGAAGGTGTTAATCTAGCAAGCAGCAAATATGGTTCTCACATGAGGCAAAAAAATAACTTTGGCAATTATATCTGGAAGTGGTATTCCTTTATAAAACCTTAACATTCCAAGGGAATCCAGTCATTCACAAATATCCTGTTACTGCTTTTAAGTGGATATTACTTACTGGTCACACTAGTTCATTTTAACTGAGGCAATTGTGCCACTGGTCTGAAATCAGAACATATTACAGAGCAGCACAGTGAGAATGTGCCATTGAAATGGGTGCACTCAGGCCTCCAGCAAGCAGCAGTACAAACACAAACCTAAGCTTTTCAACTTCAGCACAACCACATGCTGTGTTGTGCTTCTGAAGTAGTGTGACATTACTGACAATGTATTCTCTCATTTCTAGTCTCTTTTGCCTAAGGAAATGAGGCTTAATGCAGTTATTCTGTATGTCAGTGCCTCCTCATAGCTCCTGGATCTCATCATCAAGTTTAAACAAATTCAGCAGAGGCATAGAGTTCTTAAGGATATTAGTAAAACTTAATGGCATTCAGCAGCTGGGAGTACTAAGGCCTAAGTCGGTCCCCCCTTGAAAAGAAAGGTAAGAGCTTACTTCTCTCTGCTGTGTTTGCCCTTGGCAAAGCAGCTGATTGGTGTGCACACACCTGGGCAGGCAGACACATCCTAGCTCTGAGCCACCTACAGTGCCAGCTCTGCTTGCCCAGCCTGATGGATGGATGGTTTAAGAACTGAAGGGACAGAGAACTCTGGAAATAATGTGGAAAGTAGTCAGAAAGAGACAAGAGGGATGGAAAATGGAGAGAAACTAAGCTTCATTAGTGTCACTCCTCACAGACCTCCTTGCTTTTTTTGTAATGGAAAGAATGAATCCTAAAATCCTGTTTAGAAATGCTAATTCTGACAAAGCAGGTTGCTAGCACATGCAGCTTATTGTGGTTTTACCAACTCTGGTACAAGTATGATTGCTTAAATCAGCTTAAAAAATCTCATTACCAATGAGAAAGAAAAAATATAAACTATTTTCTTACTATATAGCTATAAGCTTGGTGCACCTTGCTGCTTGGTCTCTCAGCATTGTTAAAAAAAACGTTATTGCTGCTCAGATTTCTCACAGTACAGAATGTTCATCAGTTAGCAGAGTTAGATGTGTGCTTTTAAAATTATGATACTGTCTTACAAGAAAATCAGCTCATCCTTAGAAGGTTAAGGGGACTTGTGTTTCAGATCTGCTACTTAAAGATCATATTTCTGATAGTAAATAGCTTTATAATGAAAGAACATGTAATGAGATCCAGCAGGAGGTGGAAGCTGAAGCTTGCCAAAGTAAGGCTAGAAACAAATGACAGTTTTAATTCAATAAGGATATTCACTCACTAGAGATAGATGTTTAAAAGCATGGCACTTTATTCATATCTGAAACATTTTAAATCACCCTTCTAATCCAGGCTTAGTGACCAGATATGAACTGACATGGGAGGTACTGAGTTGCAGTTCCATTCTGCGCAAGATCAGTCTGTAGGGTATCATTGTCCCTTTTAATCTTAAATCATCTAAATCTAATCAATAGTACTAAGCAAAAAAATCTTATCCTTACAAAAAACCTAAAGGTTAATTGTGCTGGTTTTGTGTACTCTTCTTTGGTTATGCCTACAGGGCGCAATACCTTAGACACCTCTTGCTGTTCATGGGGCACACCAAAAGCAGTAGGGAATAATTTTTTACACCTCCAGCATTTCAATGTGCTGGACAGACTTTTTTATGTGTCATGTAGCCAATGTTAAGAATTAGAGTGGCTGGAAATAGGGATGGATACTGTGTGTGCCTTAGTTAGCATATGGCAGCCCTGGAAGTACAGCAGCTGGGCCTCTCCTGGCTCCAGCACCGCGTGGCTTCTGCCCCTAAGCATGTATTTTCCACACAGGCAATCTCATAATGGCCTAGAGCCCTGCTATGCTGAGTCTGCAGCATCAAAAGGGTATTAAACAGATCTCATTTTTGAAAGGCCATATGTTTTAGGATGATGTTCTGTGACTCAGTTTCAGATGCATGTCCCTGTGCACAAGTGGGGCTCAGATGAAGAGAGCGTTTAATCCAGTTTAACCCTCCTGCTCATGTTAGTTCTGCATTGCAGCCTATTTGTTGTGACTGTCACAGTATTACTACCACCTCTCCATTTTCAAACCCTTCACTTCAGCTGTTCCCCTGTTGACTCAGGAGCCTGAGTACATTATGGAATGTAATGTAACTTTCATATACTTACAGAAAGTCTACTGAATCAGTGTTATTCTATCAAAAAAAAAAAAAAAAAAAACAAAAACTTGCGTTTCCCAATACTTAAAGAGAGGCCAGAAACTATGATTTAACCTATATAAGAGCAAAACAAAGGACATTTAAATTTTTTTTCTTTGGGATTTTTATTCAAACTTGTAAAAAAATAACAGTTTTATATCACAGAATCACAGAATGGGTCAGGGTGGAAGTGGTCATCTGGTCCAATCTCCCTGCTCCAGCAGGGTCATCCTAGATTGTTTGGCACAGGATTGTGTCCAGGCAGTTCTTCAGTATCTCCAGTGAGGGAGACTCCACACCCTCTCTGGGCAACCTGCTCCTGTGCATGGTCACCCACACAGTAAGGAAGTTCTTGCTCATGTTCAGGTGGAGCTTCCTGTGCCTCAGTTTTTGCCCATTGCCTCTTGTCCCATTGCTTGGCACCACTGAGCAGAGCCTGGCTCCATCCTCTGACACCTCCCTTCAGACACTGACAGACACTGACACAGTCCCCTCTCAGCTGTCTCTTCTCAAGGCTGAACAGCCCCAGCTCCCTCAGCCTTTCCTCATAAGAGATGCTCCACTCTGTAACCACTCTGAAGCCCTCTGCTGGACCTGCTCCAGGAGCTCCATGTCTCTCTAGTTCTGAGGAGCCCAGATCTGGACACAGCCCTGCAGATGAGCCTCACTAGGGCTGAGTAGAGGGGCAGGATCTAGATCAATAACATTAACTATCTAGATTAATAATACTCCTCTCCTATAAAATGGAAGTAGTATTGATATTTTGCATCTTGGGACAGTTGTCTTTCTTCTGCTGGTGCCTTGGCTATCTGAGAAGTTTCGTTTTTTCCTGTACTCTTTAGTCACAAACAGAATTCCTTTCCAACAGGAAGACGCACAGACAGATGCACATTGAAGCCCACTCCATAGTAAATGCTATTGATCCCACAGGGGTAGACACCATCGTACATCTTTCCAAAGAACCATGTAGCTGCAGCCAGCAAAAAGATTCCAACAAGCTCAGTAAAACTACCTGACATTTTCTTAGTCCTGTACTGTCTGTCATATCACAGTCATGTTACATGTATGGAGTTTCAGTAAAAAAATCACATCAAATCATCTTCTGCCAGCAAGTGATTCTATACAAATATTTTGCAAGAACACTTCTACTTTGTCAAAACTCCCTAAAATACTGTCAAAATATTATTGAAAGTTAAAGCAACTTTATGGCAATTATTTAATTTTAAAAATCAGAACAATAATTTTGGAAGGGAGCCTGGAATGAAGCCCTGTAATACAACTGAGTTAATATTTCTAAATATATATATTTCATTTTTAATAGATCATCAGCTTTTCCATAGGAGTTTTGACCATATCTGGCTTCAGTATTTTAGAGCAAAATGTTTTATCTTGATCAGCCGTAGAAAAAGGTGTATGGGGGGAAACTATCAAAATAGGAATAAAAAAATGGAATGTAGTAAACCAGTAAAAAAAGATGTGCTAATGTATTTATAAGGAAATTATCTCTATGAATGTGATAATATCACTAGGCAAACATAACTCATTAAATACAGCATAAGTCAATAATAAAGCTCTATAAAGCATTGTGATACTATGCAAGCAGGAATGACAAAATAATTGGCATTTTCAGATTTTTTTTTTTTGGTATTGGTGTATTTAACTTTAAAGCAATAAAGTCAGAGTTGGGAGTTTTACGGTATTATTTTATTTTAAGAACCTTACTTTGTTTACTCATTTCCCCAGGCATATATTTCTCATTCCAGTAGCAACTCTTCATGTCCATGTGAGCTGAAAGCCTCAAGGTCAAGGTTTGGGTTTTTTCTTACATCACAAGAAGAGAAAGTAACCTGTTGGCAAAGGACGACCCAATGGAGGAACGAACCATGTGCTTTTGTTTTAAATATCAAAAATATTCATGAACTGATAAGCAAATGTCATTTTGTGATTGTACCTGAGCTAGCTGTATTTAGGCAGTTTTCTGACAGTGTACTCTTTAAGGAGTCAGTCTGAAGATTTCACTCTATGATGCTTTTTAGAGTGTTTATTGATTTTTCTGCTGTCCTTTCAGTTTTTGGAGAGTTTATCCTGATGCTCATTTTTTCCTTTCCAATGAGCTAGTCAAGAAAATGATGTACTAGCTGTGTCCCTAGCTGTGTTAAATATATAGAGTAAACAGTTTTAAAAATAGAAGGAAACATTTTAATTTTCTTTCCTGCAGTACAGCAATTAGTCACTTTGTAACAATGTGTACCATACTTCCAGACAAAAATGACTGTCAAGGTAACAATATCCCCTGCAGAATACATCTTGAACTTCATCTTCCTACAAACATTGGAAGAAAAATTGCTACTCACTTTAGTGAACTCTTTGTATTTATGAAGCTGATTATCCATCTCCTAAAGGCCACTTCTTACCAGCCTGAGCTTTTTCCATTACAGTTCTTGAAGATTACTGACTTCATTCACACTATTGGGAGGAGTCTGTATATCACTATATATATTTTTAAGGGAAAACAAGCAAACTTCAATCCATGGCCTCCTTAAGAAAATAAGAACAATTCCTAGTGTTCCTGCCTATCACATTCTACCTGATGGTTATTATCCCATATATCTACATTAGTGGTTATGGCATTTTTCTGTTTCCTGCATGAAACTATCAAATAATTTTTCTATGCCTGGTTAAAAAACTACCATATTTGATTAGGTTAAGAGGTGCAATAAATAGGCCTGAGCAAGTGACTTTTAAGGCTTGACTTTATAAAGGCATGTAGAAATACATGCCCCTATTGCTGTTAAAGCACTGGTGGGTTTTAGGCTTGTAAGTAATGTCTGTGAACCCAAGCCTACATTACATGTTCCCAGATGCTCAGATTATAGGAAACTAGAATTCCCAAGTGCAGCCAATTACTACCAGCATTGAACTGCCAGCAGTTGAGGGACAAAATGAGCAGCACTGGAGCTGCAAAGCTTTGCCAGTTCTTAGGTGTGTGCTTTAGCAGGGGAACCACTTTTGGTTCCTGTGTGCAGGAGATTTCATTGGCCTGAGGCAGGGTAGTTTTTATGTAGGTAACTTCTTGTGTGTTATACTGTTCAAAGATTTCTTAAATATAAAATCTAGTGGGTTAGAAACTAATCTCAACACTTCCTCCCTCCTGAAGTTAAAATCATATTCTAGGAGAATCAGGCTCCCAGAGACAGAAATAAATACGCACGAGCGATACAATCAGGTAGTAACTGGAGCCTTTGAGAATGAGGTTTGTTGAGTCTATTTCTTGGGTTTCCTCTGTGTGATTAGATCAGCTCTAAACTGAGAGCCTGTGTAGCCATATCCTGTGTTTCCATTTATAATGTCAGATAACACCTTCCATCTCAGGATGTCTGTCTCTGCACATATATTTTTAGTATTCTCCGAGGCAGAAAAGGGTTATAGCCCCCATTTTATACAGAACAAAATATGGAAATATAGACAGGCAGAGGTGAAGCATTTTGCCTAAGGTTGTAAGGAAAAAAATCTGCCCAGTTCAGGAATACAATGCAGATATTCTCTTTTTCTTATACTTTGACTACAGAACTATTGTTCTTTCCTACTTAGAATGCTCCCAGTGTTTTTAAATGCTGCAATTATCCTTTGACTGGTTTCTATTTAAAGATAGGGATATACACTCAGCACTTCTCTCAAAGGCACAACAGCAGCATATATTTGTTAACAGATTGTTCAGGTTTCTCCAACCTCCTGAAGAAAGAAGTCATTATTATCTTCTAGAGCCAATATGGAGTTAAAAGTCAGAAAAACCTCTTATCCTCAATATAAGAAAAAATAGTGAACAATGTGTTCCAGATAATTCAGAAAGAATACTTTTTCTCATGAAAATTGGAATTCACTGGATTATGATTACAATTATCATTATTGCTTTATGAGGAAGAGAGTATAATAACAGTGGCATAATCTTTGTGTAAAAGTCTTCTAATAATCTTGTTTAGTAATATCTTTTTTTCCAAAATGAGCTCTTGGCAATCTGAAGTAAAATTTCCCTTCCATTGTTTCTGATATCTTAGAGAACTGCATGGTGAGCATTATTGTTCTGCTTTATAGGGACACTGTGAGACAACTAAATATATGATCAAATAAGCAAACAAAGCAGAATCCAGTCCAGGAAACTGTGCAGGTTCATTTCATTTCCCAGTCACTTCCTCTGCTGGACAGAAACACAACACAAACCAGACAGAGCTGTTTATCAAACCATTAAGATGGAAAACATCGCACTGAGTCATTCCAACACAGTCTGCTTCACTGAATAGAGGAAGAATTTCAACAACAAACCTTATACAAGTTAATGCTTGAAAAATCAGTGTTAGATGAATATCATCGATTTTCCTCAATTGCCTAATGTAATGTGAGGCATCTAAATTAAGTTATGGGCACCTTAGTATTATTGCCTACTTATATTTGCCTAATTATATTTGCCTAAGGGAAAAGTAGTCATGTTTATTGTGAGAGGGCTCCACAATTTTTTTTTTACTGTTTACTTGGGGGTGCAGCACTGCTCACAGGGGGGGCCCAAATGTTGCTTACCTCTACATGGAAAGAGGAGCATAAGGAGGAGGCTATTGCATGCCCAAAGCTTGTTCAAGTATGGGGTTGGGAAACTTGGAGGCTTAATCTTGTCAGAAGTGACTCTGGGTGTTGTATGTCAAGGTAGTTCTAATTCCAGATGACAGACTCCACATATCTTCATGTAAAATTAATATAATAAGGGAACTATCTATGTTAATAAGTACCGGCTTAGCTAATACATTGTGTGCATCTGGTAATCATAAATTTTCTGTCATTTTAATCCCCTACTCAATTTTAAAGATAAATTACTTATTGTTTGGAAATGGGAAAAGTTGTCTAGAGAAAGTTAACATGTTTAAAACTACAACTCTCAGCTGAAAACGATGGAAAGAGAAAGCAGTTAGCAAACTCTGGATTTCTGATAAGAGTAAGTTGGTCTTCTACAATGTAATTTAATTTTAAAAATGAGGTCATTTGGCTGCATGATAAGAACAAGTTATAGACTGTTGGGAGAAATCTCCCCCAGCGAGTTCTCCAGGTTATATTTCTATCAGTGTTAGCTTCAGAAGATGCGGCTGAACAACTGCAACCTGAGAACACAAGAGTACTACAGCAGAAATGAGACAAGTAAAACACAAATGCTGAGACATGACATTTAGTAAAACAAGCACCAGAGTCTGAATCCAATATTCTGCTACTATGAAGAGCAGAACAACACTAAAACAAGCCAGAGCTCAAGTTTGATCTCACAGAATCCTTTTCTCTGCTTGACCCAGCATCTTATCAGTAAGGTGTGCTATAAATCTGATTTCTGCTGCCAGTCAGCATGGAACAGTAAAGTTGGTAGTGTGGCTATTAGTTTTGTAATAACTTCAGTTGGATATTCCAAATAAACCTGCTTTGTAATAACTTCAGCTATATATTCCAAATAAATCTGCTGTCATGCTCGTATACCATTTGTAATGGCCTACGAGCATGAAAGCAGGTTTATTTGGAATACCCAGCTGAAGTTATCAGTCCGGAGGAGGCTCTTTTGGGTCTTCAGAAGGCTTAGAGGCCGAAGCTGAGGGCGCTCTGTGGCGCAGGGGGCTCGCAATGCCCGGCGGTGCCCGGAGCCGGCGGCAGGTGTCGCTGCAGGAGCCGCGCTGCGGGTGAGAGCCCTGCGAGGAGCGGGAGCCCGGCGGGCACGGGCTCGGCGGCTCTGCCTGCGGCCGCCTCGTCAGCCCCCTTGTCAGCTGGCTGCAGGGATAACTGCACATCGGCAGGGACCAAGAGAAGGGCACGCACCCCCTAGTTAATAAAGGGCCTCTGTGGTATCCTTGTTTGCATGTAGACTGCAGCTCTCGCTTGGGAGAAGAGGGCTGTTCAGTTCTGCCTTGCTGTCCCCGGATGTATTCGTTGTTCAACACATATTCCTGCTTTCTGCCCACTGTGGTGTTTGTGCACACTCTGGAGACAGTCCAGACTTGCCCAGAAACCAAACTGACTTCCCTATGCACACCACAGGGCATGGGCTCTTCCCTAAGCTTTTCCACTTTTGCTCGAGCAAAAGCCACAGCAGCAATTCAGTTCTGCAGCTTTGCACTTAATCATTTCAAGTGTTAAAAAACCCACCTTTTTTAAACACTTGTGTTAAAAAAAGTGTGTGCAGCAGACAGATGCCTTTCTTTCCTTTCTACAATTGTTCATCTAAGGGAGGAATACGTGTCATCCCCTCATGGCTAAGTCCCTTTCATTTCTTACAGCCAGTGAAGCTTGCCAGACAGAGCAGACTGAGGTCCAGGGAAAGTTCAGTGAGACTGCTTCAAAGGTTGGAAAGGAGTGTATTGAAAAAGGGAAGATCTTCCACCTGTACAGCTTGCTCAGGGTTCTGTGTTACCCAGTCCCTCCAATGAAATCACTGCTTTTAAGGCAAAAGACAGATTTTGTGGTGATCACTAAGCAATACAACACCACCTGGGAATAAGGAATACATGAACATAATAAAGCAAGCAATTATACAAAATGTGCTACTCTCAGTATCTCTGTAAATGAGCACAGAGATCACATGAGGTACAGCTTCTAAGAGTCAAACCAGCTAGGATCTAGTTTTTGTGCCGTTAGTGCCCTCTACTCTATCATGTCCCAGAGAAACAGGAGGTGATGGTACCCCTCTTCACATTTTCTCATCCAAAACTTCCCCAGCCTTCTGAGCAAAATCTCTGACTTACAAAACATCAGACTGAGTGCTTCATAAATTCATATGAGAGCAGAAGCTTTCTTGCACCAGAGGAGTGTGGTTTGAGCTGTTCTGTCTCTGTGACTCTCACTCTTGGGGCACATTTCTGAGAGTTTGCCTTGACAGACTGCTGTTGGACCACACATGTGCTCTGCATGCCCTTGTGTTCTTCTCCCTGAAGGCATTAAATATGGAGCAGCCCCATCTGCCGTTCCGTTCTTTTGCCATGCACACTCCAGAATAACAGAACTCTGTAGCAGTGGGGGAGGAGAACAGGTTGTGAAAAGAGAACAAACACAAAATATTTTTTTAGAATTAAAATTTGTTCAGAATCCAACAAATTATCAGGGGTGTTTCGGCAGATACATGAGATTTCAGCTCGGGATATCAATGCTGGTCAGTAGAGACAATAACATTCAGAATTTAAGTAGCAAGAGGATGTTCAGATCCAGACACTGAAAATGGGATTGCAGAAGTCAGATCTAACTATAGAAAACACAGAACTGTACACCTACACCTCTTTTCTTAGATTCCTGATAAAATGACTTTCTGCTAGACTGGGTTGATCCCTTGAGTCCATCAGATATCATGTCCTAGTCCTTTGGGGAGCTGCAGAAGAGCTACAGATAATCCATTTTAGTTTTTTAATCCTAGATGAACAGATCCCACAAGTGCATGAGAGGACACGACACTGTCAGGCATGCCAGAGGAACTAAGTCAAATCAAAAAGGCACAAAGTCACCCTTGGGAGAACAAGAGGAGGTATGCAGGACACAGCTTTCACTGCTGTGCTGCACGGGAGCCGGAGGCTGAGGCCATGACCTTCGGGACACCCTGCAAGATTCAGCTGCTGACCCAGCTCTTCTCTGCAGGTGTGAGGAAGGGTCGTAGGAGTTACTGCACATGTTTTGTTTGAGTTGGTGATTTTTTGGTGTGTATAGTTCACTCTTTGCTTTAAGATTATAAGTTTCATCTTGTCATTTATAGCAATTTTTTTTCCTAAATATAAAAACCAGAAGTGCATTTTATAACTTTTGGGCCATTATTCAAAACTTTCTTTCTGTCTCATGTCTTTTTGTACATACTTCTTAGAAACATTAATAATCTTGATAAAATATATTGGCATGTAACTTGTAAGATCATAATGAAATTAATATATTTATATTTTTACTAATAATAGAAGTAATTTTAAATAAAAATAATAGAGAATTCAGTTGTCTGCTATGACTTACAGTAATCCATAAGTATTCAAAAGTAGCCATAAATTGCAGGAAGATCATAAAGCTTAATAAAAAGAAAGAAATTATTACAATTAATCTAATATAAAAATGCATTGTTTGCTATACACTATGTTTTTCCTGTTTTTAAAGCATATCATCCAGTCAAGAAGCAAAGTACATAGTTTAGATGATTAGGTACATACACCAGAGAATGTACATCAAGACAGAGAGTAAAAGAATATTCATATACTGAATGCTGTTTGGTAGAGAAAACAAAACACAAACACTAAACAATGTCTTTGATATTACAGCAAGCTGATCAGGAGCTTCCAGAGCTCATTACAGGAATGCACTAAACAACAGTTAGCTTCATTTACTCTACAATATAGAAAACTGACATTAATTATGGATAGAAATTTTTCACTTATTCACTTTTATTATTCACTCAACTAGATCATGCATTTTTGAAGGCACAAGCAGATTTAACTTGAACATTTCAAACAGAATTAAATGTAGATGTCACTTAAAGAGTCCTTAAAACATCTTATGTCAGTGTAACTGAGATCAATTTTAGGTACAGCTGTCAGCTAAATAAAGGAAACAAAATTATTGACAGAGTTTACTTCGTCGTTCAGGTTAATTTTCTAGTTTTTTGTCATTTGTGCATGATTGCTGCTTCTCTCTTCCAGAATAGTACTGTTCTGTTCCAACATCTTTTGTGCTCTAAGATGCCAGCATAGAGCTTCAGTATTTGTTCCAGTAAACAGATTCCTCCAGCTCAATAACACTTCTCTTGGTTTGTTTGATGAGGCCGAGGTCAGGAAACAAAAGGATTTTGTTCTCTGGATACTGGATATTGCATTGCTGGAGTTGCTTTCAGCAGTCTATCGTGTTCTCCTGTTTCAAACTTAGATGACATAAAAACACTCCTACTGCTCTTCAGTCACGTTCTCCTCACTTGTATTCCACAGCACTTTTCCGCATAAAATATGTTCTTTCCCAATATCACTTTCCAGAAGTTCAGTTTGAGTTTAATAATATTTAAAATAGGATCTATCTGGCCTGTACCAGAGGGGGGAACAAAGGTTGTGCACAACTCCAGACCTCGTTTGGTTTTCAGTTGCTTCCTCCCTTTTGTCTAGTGACACACATTTCACAAAGGAATACAGACACCTCAGACACCTTCTCCACCTGCAGCCCATGAAACTTTAAAGGCACTTTTAGGCTCTTTACTTCCCCTTATCATGGAAATACAAGCCCTGTTCCACAAAGAAGTGGAACAGACATAAAGGGGGAGAAACTATTTAGCTATCTTACTGTAATCTGCCCACATCCAGTGGTGTCTGAACTCAGAGCTCCACAGTATGGACACATGCTTCCCATATAGCCCAGACCACACCACAGAGAGGCCCCAGCATGTACTTGTTATCTAACTCTTTGCAATGCCTGGTTTGCCAAGCACTTTTTTTAGAAGTATATATCCAGAAGCAATTATTTTAATAACCTGAGTCTTTACCAAAAGACTGCCTGTTAGTATAGCTAGAACCCCACTTTCATCACAGTGATGCACAAAATTAAATCTATAATAATTTTAAACAATATTTTAATATTTCCTATACTTAAAAAACATAGCTTAATGATAACTAAAGAAAACACAAAAAAACAGTCAAAGGCAACACCACCAATTAAAGCATTTAATTTTATACTTTCATACTAATTAATTAATTAATACATAATTAATAAATAAGAATTAATTCACAAAATATTAATTAATATGCTTCAATTTTATACTTTAATTTTTTAAATATCTGACAATAAAGAACAATCACAATTTAATACATAGTTACTCTTCACAAATACCATCTTCTTTTCCCATTACACTTCCATAATGCATTACTTGCCTGCTGCAAGTAATCATTTATTATATTCTTATATCAGCTGATTGCAAGTAAACCCTTTCTTAATATTCCTGACAGGAATTCTGTCCCAAGCAGCCTCTGTGGCAATGATGTCAGGTGTGCTAGGAGAGCTGTGCAGAGAATGCGTTGCAAGCACTGAGAAACAGCTGCGTGCACACCAGTAGGGCTCTCACGGGGCTGTGGCTGCTCTGCCTGACAGCACAGGAGTTATCCCAGGGAGCTTCAGCAGCAACATTCCCCCTTCCCACAGGCTGAGCACTGCTCACATCCCAAACTCGACCTGCTATGTATTTGGGCAATCTGCTGTATGTTTCTGCTGCAATGTTCTGTTGTTCATGATGCGATCATGACAAAACAAATTTAAATGGATAGTTACAATAATCCATTACCATTTATTTTCAGAAATTTTAGCAAATGCGTGTTTTTTGCATAGGCTGTTCATAACAAAACAGGTTTGTAATCTTCTATTCCCCTGCAGGCAATGACTTTCTGGCTGAAAAAACATCTTTGACTTCCAATTGAAGAAGCAGGCAGAAAAGAGAGGAACATTTTAATTCCCTTTTGTAAAATACTGTGTCCTTGCCTTAGTCTTGAGATCTGCAAGGTACTTGGGGAGTATGTCCTTTTAGACATTCATCAGCTACTCTATCACAAGATTTATGGTCTCTCTCCTTATCTCTACAATTGAGGCATGTTAATCTTTTACATACATCAGTATATAAAATGTGGATTGATTTATAATTTAATTTCTCAGAAATCAAAAAGCACAACAACAGCCTTTTGTCTTTGCCAGACCTTTCTTTTGACATGCATTCTAACCCATAGCAAAAATGTGTCAGCATTCCACATCACTAGAAATGTACTTCTTCTCATGTGAATTTTCAGACTGTTGTGCTGAATAGCATAGGTGAAATGTTATTTTAAGGTCTGAAATTTTCATGTTCTGAACAGCCATTGTGTGCATGCAGGAGAAAAAACAAAAATGCTTAATAGTAACAATACCATTGCAGGTGAAAGTTCAGAAGGAATTATTTCTTCAGATTCTCCCTGTAAAAATAGAAATACCTTTCTTCTGGATATGTATTACTCTATTATTTTAACTATTTGTATATACTTGTTATGTTTCACTAATAGGAGAAGTAGGCAAGAACATGGACAAAGAACTAAAAGACCTTTAATTAGAGGTCATGGACAGACCAGTTTTGATGACTCAGACACAAGATGAGCAAGTTTATTTACTGCTAGGAAGAGCTTCTCATCTGATTCACATAGTCAAGAGCCATCTTTACATAAAGTCTCTGGCCATTTTCCTGGGAATGTACAACTGCTGCCACAAAGACACTAGCTACACACCACACAAACTGATTTTAACATTTTATAGCACTGGCACTCCACCTCATGTTGTTTCACAGTCTACATTTAATAATAGATCAAGTCCATGTGCTTGAGCATAGTTTTTATCCCTTATGCAAAGGATGGAGATGGGACATTTTGTTTGATTAAAATTCTGCTGTGACCTAGTCCTCCTGAAAGGAATACCTCTTAAGACAGACAAGTGTCCTGGAGTCTCCACTTGCATTCCTGTCCTTACAGATGTTTGTCTTCTGCAGCTTGGCCCTTGCTGCTCACTTTTTTGATTAGGGGCTGGTAGAACAACACCTCAGTTGCTCCAAGAGCAGCAAAAATGCTTGCAAAACTGATTGTTAATTATACGTTTGCATTTGCTGGGAATTCTTTAGAAAATAACCTTGGAGCAAGACATCCAGCATAGTGAAAACAACAACACACAATGTCAAGCACATATAAATGTATTTCTGGGATCCCTTCAAACTGCTTAGCTGGTAAACTATGGTCATGCTTTTGTCTTTTCAGAGCTAAGACAAGATTGGGTGAAGTACCATTAGCTTTTAATTGAACATTAAAAATATTAGAGTAAATCAAGGCACTGCGATGGATAGGTTTTAACTGCCATGAAATGATGTACAGATATTTTTTCCACCACCATGATGAAGGCTGATGGTACTAATGGGGTAGGCTATGAGAAGAAAACATTTACAAGTCCTGTAGCCCATCCCAATAAATCTACCTCTGACAGATGTGATCAGACAATCTCTTACTGAAGGAATTAATAAAGCATGCTGTAAAAATGCATGTGTATTTATAACATGCCTGCTTGCATCTGCAAACTGAGTAAAGTCAAATAATGATTCAAACTGCCACAGAAGAACCTTTGCTTAAGTCTCATTTTGAAATACATCTGAAAATAGTCAGTACCAATTAGGATTTCTTAACTGCCAGGGGTGACAGGTATCTATTATTGATGGAAAAGATGAGCTGTGGCAGAGCCATCTCTTAATATGGAAACACTGATCCACATTCCATTCATTTAGAATGAGAATTGCTCATACACAATGAAAATGTTCTACTCCAGCTTCTACAAGTCTGAACATGACAGAAAGATATTGCAATAAATTAATTTTGAACACCTCCACAAGACTATTATGATAGGATTTTGAAAGAACATATATCTATCCTATGTCTTTTGGAAGACAACATATTAAATCCTTTTCTGAACTATGAATTCCTTCCTGTCTTGGCCACATGAACCCACACACCCACACTACTCTAGGGGAGTTACATTACTCAGAACTACTTACCTCAGTCTAGAAATACTCACAACAAGCCTATCAGTGAGAATAACTGTATTTTATAATTAGAACCTAAAGGAAAATATAATGCATCTTACATAGTTCTTCTAATCTACCAGTGATTTTAGTTTTCTGTCTCATAACATAAGCTAACAATAATTCCTAAATATGCAATATTTTAGTATTGTACTTCATCAAGGTTAACTCAGCTTAACACCAGTACAATTCCACTTTCAGAGTGAACTTATTTAACATCACTGTAAATGTGGTGAAAGAAGTTGTCAACTCAGCACAGATTACTTGTAAGACAAGGTGGAAATTCCCCAAAGGACCAGGTTGTTCTTTTCCACTGAAGGAAAAATTCTGTCATGGGAGTCGTTAGCTGCAGGAGTTTCCCCAGGTTAAATACTTTTTACCTTTTTCTGAAGAAATAGCAGAACTGCAGGTTCTAGCTCTCACCTTCCACAGGAGTCTGTGCAACCCCACCAAGATTTTATAAGAGCTGGATATCTTCTTGTTGCTCATCTACTCCTACCTAGAAACACAGTTAAAAGTACCAGCTGTCCAGTATAGATATCTGCATAATTGCATGCTTTTAAAAACTTATCAGTTTGGAATATTTTCAGTGTGGGAAATATTTCAAAGGAAAAAAATACATCATGTGGCAATTTTACAGACCACTGTCCACTCTGTACCAGGAACAAGGTAAAACACATTCTGTTTTTCCTCTAAAACCATATTCTAATGATAAAAGTTTAGCCACATACTGATTAATTCAAGGAGATAATTTGGACTTTGAAAAACTACATTTAATCACTTGTGCAAATCATGTCCAGTTGGCCCATCATTTTATCTTGAGATTCAGTTATTTATCTCGGATCTAACTCTCAATATATGAGTAACAAAGCACCTATGTTTAAAAAAAAAATCCACATATTCATTTTACAGGATTGTTTCATAGTCTTACAATTCCATATCAGCAAACAATGCACATCACTGAATTTATTGAACTGAAATAAAGGTGACCATAAGTGTTACTATGGTAACTCTTGCACCTAAAAGTTCTAACAAAGAGGAGAAAACCCCTTCTGGCCCTGTTGCCATAGAAAGTCAACATTTCTTGCACAGGGCTTCTGATCCTGAAAAGTGCTGTTTGAGTGCTCAAATTATGTTAATCAGATTTATTCATGTACTAAACAGAGAAAATGTGTAAGAGGGGAAAAGAGAACCATATCATGTGAATATAAAATAATTAACAAGATTAGTGGTGGCTGTCATTAGTAGCAGGTGTTAAATGGTTTCAAGCAGAGCTATGTCTTGAACATTTAATTTAATTCCTCCTCTTACATTATATCTATGATTTCCTATTCACCTTCACTCAAAGGCATTGCAAAAGTCAGTACAGATGTTTCTGTGACATGAGGTGTATAGAACAGGTATGCTATTATAACTCCAGCATGATTTGTGTTCAACTTTAAATCAAGCTTGCAACCACTTGCACTTAAAGGACATGAGATATGGCACTTAGGTACATGGTTTAGTCATGAACTTGGCAGGCTGAGTTAATGGTTGGAATCTATGAACTTTTAAAAGTGTCTTTTCTAACCTAAAATATTCTATGATTCTGTGGCTTGATTACCTTCTGGAGTAGCACAGTCTTACCTCTAAGAGGTGCAAGGATTTACAGAAATTTTATTGGATTGTGTTACTGTTTAAGATGATGAAGATTGGAGGAGTTTCTCAGTGCAAGGAAATAAAAGTTGCCCTGGGATGTCATGAAGGGGCAGTAACTCACAGCCTATGGAGAATGCCTTAAATCAGGGAGTGACTTGAGGTGGTGTAAGCCAACTTTATGTATGTGACATACAAATACCTAGATCATAAACCTGTATGATTGTATGCAGCTTGATATATAACATATATGTGTATGATAAAAAAAAGGTAAACAAAATTTATAACAGGCTAAAATTTATAAAAAGGCTAAAGTGGTAAATACCAGCTAAACAATGGGCTATACACTGGCATTTAGCATAATTCAAAATACAAGATGAAAAAAATCTCCTTAAAAGACAGTTAAAGCAGGGCAAATATTTGAAATTCTGTTCTATACAGTAGTGTCCTTTAAAGGCTGAAATGGATATTCACATGAATTAGTAGTAAAAATGAGCACTTAGTTAAAATGCACAGTCAAATTGTCCATTGTCATTGCATCATTATATAAAATGAATTAGCAGGCTCCAAAAGTTTCACCATTTTGGCATAGCTTTCATAATTCCTAGATATTTTCAACTGACACAGATGTCTAAGAAATATTATTTATGCTAGGCAGCGGTGTATGAGCTGTTGTGGACAGAATAAAAAACTTGAATAATTTTGTTAAATTTTTGCATAAAAGTATTATTTTTGTTGCCTTTGCCATTGTGTTGTCTTTTCAATGAGTATGATAAGTTCTAAAAAATATATCCTAGAAAAGAAAAATTTTCTTGGATGAGGAATTTAATCTTTTTATCTTACTGAAAACAATATTCCAAATAATCATGTTTATTTGTCCTTAAAAACCTCACCATTCTTTCAAATGTCAGCATATATTTGATAGTACAGGACTGATCTGGCTTTATTGAATAATTGTATTTGATATTAGATACAAAACTAGCTGACATTATATAACAAGAGATGTGATTATTTCTACTCAATTACATATAACATTATATATTTTGAAATGTAATAATTTTCAAATATTAGGAAAATAACCTTATACATCTGAAATATGGTTGGTTTCAGCCTTCATAATGGCTTATAGCAAGAATATAAATATTCTCTATTAAGATAATCACAGTTAACATAGAAGATAAAATCAAGATGCCTTAGTCTAAGACTCTTTGGCAATTCCCTGTTATGCATATTCTAGAGCTTCTACCACATGAAACTGATTTTAAATACAATCTTCAGTGATCTAAATATCTATTGACTTCTTAAGTAAGTAGAAAAATCAGCCCCGGCAGCGTGAAGTTATTTTGAAAATGGCTTAAACCTATACTTACCCTGAAGGTTTGTACCCGTTTGGGATTCAGCTTCTTCTGAAGAAACGCCAGGAATGCAAATATGATAGACTTGGTCTTCTAATATCAGCCAAACAACCCAGGGAATAACAGATTTTACATATTCCATAAATATATCTCTTCCATAACTGAAGACAGGGAGCTCCATGCTCCTAGATTTAAGTGAAGGCAGTTTTTTCTCCTGTACCAAAATCTGTTAGACTTGATTGTGAGAGCAGGGATGCTTTTATGCAAAGGTGCAGGAGGAAAAAATAAAAGAATATTATGAGAAGTTTAAAAGAAACATTTTTAACTCTCAATAATTATGGCACCATAACTAACATTAATATCAACATCAATATCATCAAATGCATTGTGATCAAAGAATGTTGGCCTAAAAATCTCTGGCCAAGGCTACATTTGTGGCACAGAGAATGCTGAGACAGAGTCACTGGCACAAATTGTTGTTGTCAGGGGCAATTACTCACAGCTGGCTTACAGTACTTCTCGTGTTATTTTTTGGGAAGAGGAGAGAGGAGGAAAAAGAGAAAATAAAACCAGCTGAGAAGAGGAGGGAAGGCAGATCATCTGATGAGCACTGTCCCCTGGGCAGCTGGTACCGCCGCCATCGCCTTTCCCTGCGGGGATGCCCCGGGTGGCCTCGGCCCTGCCCAGGCCCTGTCACATTTGCTGTCCTGTGGACAATGCCAGCGTGATCAGGGTGGGCAGGGAGTGCTCTGTGTGACTGCTCTGTGCACTCCCTTGGGATCTCCTCGGGTCAGCAGAGACGGGAGACAGGAGCAGGAAGGGTCAGTCTGGCACTGCTGGTCACTCCTCAGGAGAGCCACCACCACCACCACAGCCCTGGGCCTGCTGGGGTGAGGCTACGGAAGTAACAGCGGGACAACAACCCTGTGGGGCCAGCAAGGGAAAGCACTGAGGCTGTGGGACAGCCTGGGGACAGGAGCACCCAGCTGGGAGGAAAAGCAGCGCCCAGAAGGGCCAAAAGGAGACCATTTGTAGTAGTAAAGCAGAATGTACCCAAGGTGCTGTGCAACACTGGGTATCCTGGGGTGACTATATGATACTTTTATGCCCAATTGTCTTGTTCTGTTTATGCTGAATACTAAGTTTTGCACCTTTAAGACCTGTTCCAGAGAGTGAAGGGGGGAGAGAAGAAGCGTGCAGTTTGTTTTCAGACGCTGCACTCACTCTTCCCATATTGCTGCTCCTGGGCTGCGATGTCTTTTGCTGGACAGACAGCAGGACAGAGCTCTCCTTTGCTTTTATTTAGTTTAGCTAGCTGAGGCAAACAATTTCCCTGGACTATGGGGTTTTATTCCCTTTTCTTTGGACCTGTTCAAACCTGCTCTGGCCTGAACACCCAGGGGAGCACCGGCAGCTGCACCTGTGGCCCACCGGGCCGGGCCTGGGCCGTGCCATTTCCAGCACCGAGGGACTGACCAGAGACTGAGTGAGCTGAGCTGCAACCCGGGGAGGGACTTTCTCACTTTGTCATCTCTTTGGGACCAGAAAGGGGTTTTACTGTTTAATATGGTGTAGGTTTTATTGTTTAGTAAACAGGTTTTTTCCCACTTTTCTCCAAGGAGGTATTTTCTCCCGAACCAGTTGGGGGAAGGGGCCAATCAAATCGGCTTTCCTAGAGGAGCCCTTTGGGGGTTCTCTCCAAAATTTGCCCTGAACCAGGACACTGGGGAACAGAGATTATATAAAGTAACCATCTATCTACACATCCCTGCACATTCTAAAGCTTTTTTTACATCCACCTTTCATGATTTAACATATATAAACTAAACTTCATGAAACACCTGTGTCATCCTTGACTGCACTGAATGCACACATTCCATCACAGTCATCCTTCCATACCCCTCCCAGCCTGAGTCAGAGGCATACCCACTTTCTGTCTACCTGTACTAAGACCAGCATGCAGTATGTTGTATGGTTTTCCTAGACTGAGCAAATTTAGCACTTTTCCTCAGAGGCACAAAGTACATATAACACCACTCTGTCTCTTCTTTTGTGACATGTCAGTGGTCCCTAATAAAATGGCAGAACTCAAAATTATTTCTGATTCAATGAAAACAGATGTAAAAAGTTAACAGCCAGTTAAAATGTATTTCTATATCTCATAGAAGTGTTTTAAATTAATGCACTTAAGAAAAATAAAAAATAGTCATGAGACACATCAAGATGGATTATTTAGATGTAAAACATTAGCCTAAAATTTGGCATACCAGAGTTTGTTTATATTCTGCCTCAAAGACTTCCTCTATAACCTTTAATAATTCATGTGGAGACAAAATCCCAAAGGAGTTCAGTGCCTGACTCCCATGGGATCTAGTCTGAATCTTACTGTTTTTTATCTGTATTATCCCAAAGGACAGAGGATGGGATAATAGCCAGAATATCTCCTGACAGACTTTTGTTCCCTATCTGCCTCACTCAGTAGTTGGTCCGTGACCACCTTGATCAAAGGATGAGGCTGCATGGGCTCCAGACACCTACAGAGCCCAGCTGTCCATGCCACATGGGACACAGGGCCACTGCAACTCCCACACCAGTCACACACTCCTTGGCTGACATGTCCATTCTCCATCAGCCACACCCTGTGAGAAGGGCTCTGGCTGGATATTGTCCTGGACTCAGCCTGCATGCAGAGGCACCAGCATGTCCAGCTGCACCTGGGGTTATGTAGCACCTGGGGTTCCCCCAGTAGGTGTCCACAGTGGAAATGTCTGCATACAGATATGTGCCTACAGGGAAACACATCTGGTGATCTGAGAGCCTCCCTGAGCTCCCTGCCTGCAGTGCTTAGGTCTTCATTGTTTATAGCAGGGGCTCACTTTGTTCAAGGTGAAAATTCTTACAGTGCAGACACTGGAATGTAAGTCAAATCACACTCCTAGATTTCATGCCATGGTGTACACTGCATTTGGAAAATCTGAGCTAAAATCAAGACATAAAACAACACACAAAATGCACCACAGATGAGTGTTCTCAGATCCCTTTTGCAAGTGAGGAGAAAGTACTTCTTCTGCCTCACAGTGTTGTTTTATGATAAGAAAGACAAAATATATTACAGCCAACGGTACAAAAAAAGGTGAACTATTAAACTTTCTCTTTATAGATAGAAGGGACAAATATTTTAGGAAGGAGTTGAAATTCCTAGTATATTTTCTTAGTCCTTGCATGTTATGTAAGAATTTATATAATGCAGATTAGGATGAAAACTATTGGTTACCATTTATCGATTTTTCCAGTAAAAGCCTATTCTTAGGCAGCTACAGTAGAGCCTGATATTACAGAATCACAGAATGGGTCTGGTTAGAAGGGATCACAGGGATCACCTGGTCCAATCTCCCTGTTCCAGAAGGACCATCCCAAAACACAGGGCACAGGATTGCATCCAGACAGTTCTTGAATATTTCCAGTGAGGGAGATTCCACACCCTCTCTGGGCAACCTGCTCCTGTGCATGGTCACCCACAGAGTAAGGAAGTTCTTGCTCATGTTCAGGTGGAACTTCCTGTGCCTCAGTTTCTGCCCATTCCCTCTTGTCCCGTTGCTTGGCACCACTGAGCAGAGCCTGGCTCCATCCTCTGACACCTCCCTTCAGACACTGACAGACACTGACACAGTCCCCTCTCAGCTGTCTCTTCTCAAGGCTGAACAGGTCTGATGCTGCTAAGAGAGAAAAAGCTAAGCAGGCTAGCCAATTTGAATGCATTCTTGATGGCGTTTTTAGTATGATATCATACTAAAATTATATGTTAATGCTGGTTAAACCTTTAATTATATCCTTTAGCCCACGTGCTTGTAACAAGATACTGAAGAGAAAGCACTTTTTGTCATTGCTTTCATCTTTAACACCCACTGGAAGACACTGAGGTTTTGCAGCTAAGGTTTTAGGATTTAATGTTTTACGGTCTTACCCTGATAGAAATTTAGTGCTGTTTCACTCCTGAAACTGTTCTACTTGTAAATCCAAATTCCAAGAGTATGATACAAGTTTTTTGCTCAAGACAATGTCTATTAAAAGATTGAAAATCTTGTTAGTTTAGAGGAAACCAAGCAAAATACACCTGTGCTGAGCTCCATATCACTTGAGGAGGTGGTTAAAAGAATCTAATATTCTATTACAGAAATAACAAAATAAACAAATAATCAGAAATATTTATCTTACTTCCCTGGGTATTTCTCTTGATGGGCTATCAGTTTTAGAAAATAATCTTGAAGGGAACTTTCAGGCTTAGTATTCAGATTCCCTAGGACTTCTAGTCTCAACCAAAGGCAAAAGCTTATGGCCTACAGTATTCAAAGGCCCTTTCATCCCAGTCCTTTATACTCTGAATAATTTTGAAGATGAACTGTAAGAGACCTCATCACCATATCAAAGATGTCAATCAGAGATTCTTCAGAATTTCACTAATGCAATGTTGACCAAGAGATATCATTTGGGTGAGAAAAAATATGCCTGTATTCGCTACTTAGGGTCCTCTCTGCCCTTCTGTAAGCTCCAAATCCCCCAATTTCCCTTCAGTAAATTCAAAGGTTTTAGGGGTCCCTTTGATCTTGCCAGCACCTGGCTGAACATAAAAGAATGAATGCTTTGGATCCTAATTTGCATGTCAGCTATTCTGGCTTGACATACCAGGTAGTATCAAGCTCACTCTGCCTTTGAAGCAACAGTGTTTGATTTTCTTCCATAGTTTAACTAGATATGAACTGACAGATTAAACAGCCACAGAAGGGCAATGGCTGGGATATAAATGCTTTAGACCTCCTCTGCTTGCTGCAGTGTCTGGGTGATTTGCTTTAAAAATTTCTTCAAGTGGGACTTGAATTAGTGTGCAGAGGTGTGTCTGGTTTCCTTCTGTGTTATGCTGGAGCCTTGCAGGAAATAGCAGATCCTGGTCCTGCTTGTTCAGGCAATCATTTACAGAATTACTCCTTCGGAATTGTCTGTAAGGGAACAGATAAAGAAAAGGAGAGATTCTGGCTCTCACGAGTACTAGGCTAAATACAACTGTGACCTCTCCTCAGTACCTGTAGCCTTCCCTGGCTGCAGTCCATGATTCTCCATCTCTCCATCCAGGCTTCAGGCTGCTGTTCCCATGCTCAATCTCAGTGACTCCAGCCTCTGCATACATATCTTATTCCTCCAGTTCCCTTTTCTCTGGATGATAACACAGCAGTGCACACCACCTCCAGCATTTATAAGTAATGGAGGGCAAGGAAGTATGTAAGAGAGACAGAATTTAAACTAATGAAGGTTTTGCACAGGTCATAGGTATTTTCCCATGTGGGGATCCTTCTGGTCTACATATTTTCTACCTCTTTCAAACCCTCCTCCTGCTCTGCCTGGGAAACATAATCAGCTTTCTTAGCACATAAACCAATTGCCTCCCTATGAATGGAAACCAGCAAAGAAAAGCAACCAACTGGAAGAGCATTAACCCACAATGAGGTTAGCAATTTCATTAGTAGTTTTTTTGGGTTTATTTATTTAAACCAGGCCTATTTAGCTATGGTAAAGAATACTTTAAAAATTGTTACTTGTTTAAGCCAAACTGCAAAAGATCATATAAATCTCATTAAATTCCAGGCAGGGATTATTACCCTGGCTTTCTTGAAGACTTTCTGTCCTGTATGACATCAATGGAAAACTGGTAAACATATAAAATCATACCCAACTGAGAGAGGAATTATGTAGAAAAGTAGACAAGTTTGAATTACAGGGAAAAAAAAAGGAAAACCTCAGTGGTATGCAGAACAGTGAAGATACCCTCATTTTGATGGTACTGCAAGTATATTATTAAATTGGTTTCATGACACCCACTGTAGTTTGGGTGAACAGGCAGAAATTTCTGAACTGAATTCAATGATCTAATTTTAGTTAGATATAGCTGAAACTATATACATGGAGCACAAACAAAATTTGTGGGTTCGGTACATCTGGACTTGTGGATCCCACATGAAACACTACAAAATTTCACCTTGAAGAAAACAGTCCCTTAATAATCATGGAATCATAGAGGCATTTAAGTTGGAAAATACCTTTAAGATCATTGAGTCCAACCATTAACCCAGCACTGCCAACTTCCCCACTAAGCTGTGTCCCAAGTGCCACATCTGTACATCTTTTGTATACATATTTTGAACACCCTGGGCAGCCTGTTCCAGTGCTTGACAACCCTTTCAGTGAAGGAATTTTTTCTAATATGCAATCTAAACCTCCCCTGGTGCAACTTGAGGCCATTTCCTCTTGTCCTGTCCCTGGCTGCCTTGGAGGAGAGGGTGATCCCCACCTGGCTGCAGCCTCCTTTCAGTTGTTGCAGAGAGTGATGAGGTCCCCTCTGAGCCTCCTTTTCTCCAGGCTGAACAACCCCAGTTTGCTCAGATGTTCCTCACCAGCCTTGTGCTCCAGACCCTTCCCCAGCTCTGTTGCCCTTCTCTGGACACTCTCCAGCCCCTCAGTGTCTTTCCTGCAGTGGGGGCCCAGAACTGAGCACAGGATTTGAGGTGTGGCCTCATTGGTGCTGAGTACAGAGGGACAATCCCTGCCCTGCTCCTGCTGCCACACCATTGCTGATCCAGGCCAGGATGCCATTGGCCTTCTTGGGCACCTGGGCACTGCTGGCTCATGTTCAGCTGCTGTCACCAGCACCCCAGGTCCTTTTCCACTGGGCAGCTTTCCAGCCATGCTCTTTCTGCACTGGCAACACCATGCAGGATTAATAAAATTCCATCAGTATTCCTAGAATATTATCATAGAGCTGACTCTTGCTTTTTTTATTTTTTATAGAGATTCATTTTGGCCTCTTCCTTTCACATGAGAATCTTCACAACTTTAGTATCAGATTTTCCAGCATAATCAATCATGATGGCATCCTATAAATCATATTAACACAAAGAATCATTTTTCCAGGGAATGAAGTGCCTGCTAGATGCCAGAAAACTGTTCTTCCCTTCTTATTGTTTCCTTTCATCAGAGATTTACATTTGGTAAGTGATTCTCTAAATCTGTCCAAAAGTTTCATTGAGCTTGCATTCCTGGCTCTGTAATGCTTCTAAGAGCTGTGAGCACTACGAGCATCCTAGAAAGTTACTCCATTCCTCTGTCTACTGTGGAGACAGATTTTTAATAGCCCTTTTCCACAAATAGGACCAAAATAATGTTTTGAGTAATTTCTGGGGTCTCCTTTCTTGTTACTAAACATTCCAGATTATTTTGCTGATACAAAAGATGACTTTTACTGGACAGATTTAGAGGAAACAAGCCATTTTGACACATCTGATTGCCCCCAACTTCCCCTCCCTCTACCATTTCAGTCTACCATTGTAGTTCAGGACAGTTTAAAAATTTCTTCACCTGTTGAACAGAAGCTAAAAAACAATTAGCATGGTATTGGGTATATTCTGCAGCTGCTACAACTGGAGTCCCCTACCTCACCCTTGTCAGGCTGGTGCTGAATCCTGCCCTGGAGCAGATCACAACAAAAGTGTGACAGACATCAAATTATGATATTGTTGATACCTACCTATCACAAAGAACACACATTCAGGGCTCTAAATATGACATCTAAGTGAAAAGAGCACTATTATGCTGCTTTACAGCTACTTGCTACGCTCCTTACCATGGAACCAGTAGCTGAAGTCTGCAGGGATTCTCCTCCTGTTGGCAATGTGCTGTGCATGTCCAGGCTGCTTTGATTTTTAAGATATGAATGTCAAGGGCACAAAAACCTCAAGCACAATAAATCAATTGCCTCATATGTGCCTGCATCAGATGTATGAACAATCCACTCAGGTCTGAGGGGAAAACATGCCAAATTTTCCAGCTTTTAATAAAAGCCTTGGCAGCCTATCAGCATAGGAAGAGTAACATTTAAGCTTATTGAAAAAGGAAAGGATGTTTCAACAGAAAGCACTTTTTTAACCTTAATCATGGCAGAAAGTTCATTGTCTTCAGCTTTTCCTGACTGACATAACAGGCTGCAGAAAAAAGAGACAGGCTTTGTCAGCAGTGACTGAAACACCTGGAAACCCTGTATAGTGCAGGACATTTTGCAGAACCATATCATTATATCACAAAAGGAAATTGCTGGGCAAAAAGGAAGCACAATTATGTTCTTCTCAGCACAAATAATACTTGAGTAAAGGCTGCAATAAGGAGTATCTATTTCAAGTAATGTTTGTGTATTGGAATAAGAGCACCGTGAATGTGTAATGGAAGTAGGGGGGATCTCACTATCTGATCTTTCATATTTTTCCACCAATTAATATTAAATAAACAACCAGGCTTCTAGACAAGGCTTTCTAGTGCATTTCTAAAACATTATATGCATATGAAGCACCTCATTAGTTCTGTAGGTCTTCAAAGATGAGTTTTATTACTAAATGTTCTTTTCTTGCATTATTTAGTAAAGTTATTTTATAGCATTTTGTTTGTGTGATGAACACAGGAATAAACCAAGTCAATACTCATATTTCAAGCAGTTTCCAATTTCATGCAGTAAACAATGCCCAACAAGGCTTTCACTGTAAAATAAAATTTCTTTAAAAAATCCCATCAATGATTCTCATTGAAGTCCAATTACCTGTTTACTTTCTGCATAAACACAGCTAAATATATCCTGATACCAGCAGATGCACAATTGTGAGATAAAATGTTGTTTGTTTGCTTTTAAAATTTTTCTGAGTGTAACATAGTATTCCCACAGCCTTCTTTTGCTCGCTGGGTATGAGACTGAATAGAAAGTCTATGACTTAACAAATGCTTTTATTATCCAGGGTTTCAGTGCCATTAAGAGCTTTTCTAAAAACTACAGAGCTGTAATGGGGCCATCCAAAATCTCTTTAGGCTCACTAGCATAAAGCATACTGGCAGCAGTCTACTCATGGAACTCAGGCAACATATGCTGCCTCTTGACTAAAATTAGCTTTTATGTCCCATAACTGTAACACTTAAGGGATATGTAATACACTGTAGTAATACAGTTTCAGCTTCTGTATTCCAATTCTTTTTTCGCAGCAAGTTCATCTCTACAAAGAGTGTAATTCATACGTATCTGCATTGCATCATCCTGTGTATGTGCCATATTTACAAATATGTAATGTATCGTATTAGAAATGCTATCCATTATTAGAAAGGTACCATGATTTTGTATTACTCTGTCTACGTGTGTGTGTAGACAGTGACTGGTACTAAAGGGCCTCACTGTAGTCATGCTGTTAAACAGAAAAAAGGAGTTTGTATGCATGTGGCCATGTACACATTTATAAATAATTACGTGAGAAATTAATTGATAAGAGCTACCCACCTTTGCTCTCTCTACTCCCTTTTCCTCATCCCTCTTCTCTCTGGCTAGCAGTTGCCCAAGACTTGGTCAAATGTTTTCACAACACTTTGTTTCTGTCTTCACTGTCACCACCCTTAAGCTCAAAGCAGCTCCACAGAAATGCAGGAAGCCATTCAGAGTGATTCAGTGTGATGGTCATTAGGGGCAAATTCCATCTGTTAGCCACGTGCCAGCCCACCAATGTCAATGGAACTGCACAGTAGCAAGCAAAGATGGGGAGGCGGTCTAAGGGCTAAGTATTTCAAGGAATGAATCCCTGACTCATGACCTTAAAGCATGGAAGCCTTCACAAATCTCGTATCCCTTTACTGGGCTCTTAATATCTTGCCTTTGATGATTAACCCGAGCCACCTTTTCTTTCCAAAGGGGGAGGAAGGGCATAGCAGGGAAGAGTGGAAAAAGTGACATTTCCCTTACTCCCATAGCAAGGAGGAGTGGAAAAATTGACATTTCCCTTACTCCCCTCTCTAAGCAATATGGAAAACTAAGGGAAAAATTTGAAATTCCTCTTTGCTCATGTGCTTCACAGTACAGAGGAGGTAAAGTAGTTGCTAATTGTAGAACTCAATTTCAACAGCATGATGAAAACAAACAAACCCTCCCCTATCGAGCTATAAATCAATTCCCATTATAGGACTCATTCTAAAAATGTCACACAGGCACATGCACTTCCCAGTTCAGATACATCAGGGCAGGCCTGTGCCACTCGGGACAGAACTCCTACTTTACGTGGCTTTGAATCACAGCTCATCTCCATGTATAGGAAAATTCAGCATATTGATCTTTCTGCAGTAACACTGAAGATCATTTGTAATGGTGGCCTAATTTTAGGCAGTAAACAATTATTTTAGGAAGCAAAAGGAAGAGGCATACTCAGAAGGTCAGGTTTTATTGTCTCCTTTCACCTGGGGATGTTAAAGCATTAGTTGTTGCACTTGTCACATATTTTTGGCCCTTCCTTTCCAGCACCAGCCAAGTTTTGCAGAACCTGTAGCATCAAAATGGGGCAAAGCAACAGCAGCCTTAACTGTCTTAAAATCAGTCAACACTGAATGGCTGCTGCAGGACTGCTCTAGTAGACAAGTCTATTTATAGAGTACCAAATAGTGTTGGTGGCACTTACTACTGATACATCCCTCTTAAATGGTTTCTGCTGTATTATCCGTCTCCACTGTAAGTTCACTACTACTAAACATCAGTTCCCCTGGATTAATTCCCAGCTAAGGATATTTTTTTCTGTCCCACATTTCTGGACACTAGAAAGTCACTCAAACACCATTAGCAGCTTGTGCCTGGGTCCAGCAGAGGCTTTCCCCTGTTGACAAGGTGGTAACTGATGTCCCTTGCCAGGACAGCCTACTCCAGCAAACAGGCTTTTCAGGTTGGAGCACAAAGCCAACAAGAGCTTTGATTTGCAGTTACATGGAAACATGAGCTTCCTCAGAGCAAGCCACCTCAGTGTGCACAGACTGAGCATCTCAGGAAAGACTGCTGCTTTGCTAACTACAGCCTCTTGATAAAATCTTTTCCCCACCAGCCTTTTTACCCTGTGTAGATGTTGATTCCCCTTCCTTCCTACTCTGCTGTAAGTCAGGTGGGCTTCCTTTCAGAACTGACAGCTTTGAGAAGCATCATGACAAGGCATGGATGCCATCACTATTGTTTATTACTCCTTTTCTATGCAGCACACAATCCTTATGGCCATTACATGAAATAAAGGAAGACACAGAAAAAAAACAAACTTGCAGTACAGCAAAAGCACACACAGTGTCAGTGGGCAAGCTACTTTCATAGTCACTAAAATCTGCCTCCACACTCAGCAACCCACATGTCATACTTACAAAACTTAGGCAGACCAGAGCCAAATTTGCCAATTTATACATCTGTCCACAGAGAATACCAGTCTCTATAAAAGTCTGGCTCCCTTTCCTGCTCCCCTTTAGAGGATTTGAACGTGCAGAATGTTAAAGGAGAACACGGAATTGAAACTTCTGTAGTTATATATAATACAGAGATATTTTACAATATAATAGGCTGTGTTCTGGAGAGGAAAGATAAGACAATGAAAATCCTAATATAATTTTTATTTTTGCTCTTTTATGCAACTAATTTATATCTTTATGAGCCCTTTGGTAAAGATGTAAAGGTTTGTGATAATACATCTCTGTCAGGAGGAAACATTCTTCCTGGAATTATTACCTGCTCAACTACAGCAATTTTCCTTAATATATAAATGTCAATTGGAACAAACTTGTAACAGCAACTATATTAAAATTACAGCAAACTCTTACATGAAAAAAAAGAGCAATGGCTGTGGCCATTACACGTTTCACAGCAAGTGACATGATGGAATTGAATGTTGTTATGGTTGAAAGCTTCGGGGATCTCACACACTTCATTGAATCCATCTACAAAATGCTAAGTCCCACTATGTTCCCTCACAGCAAGATTCCCAGTCCACAAAATGCTCATCAGGCCCAGCCTCTGCAGTGCTCAAGGAGATGAGACAGAGCTGCAGTAAGGGAAAACACAGCAGCATTTTAAAGAACTATTTCTCAATTGAATAAGCGGTCACCATAAAAGCACTTTTGATACTTGTTACGAGCAAATGAAAAAACCATGTACAGACCATTAATACTGAACACATGGCCCAAAATTACTTTGAAAATATATATTGGAATACTTAATATTTTTACTAATCTGAGAGGAAATGCTGATGCTTTTTGGACAATGGAAATGAAAGAGGTGCAGTCTGTGTCACTGTCAACTGATATTTACCTACAGGAAAAATAATGGACTGCAGACATCCTACTTCCATCCCTACTGCCTGGGGGGGTCATCAGGAGGCATGAACGGGGTGAAGAAAGGACTCTGTTTTGGACATTCTCCTGCCACCACCATTCCACCACTGTGCCCACTCCCAGCCCTTGAGCATGCAGCTTCCAAGAATAACAAAAAGGGAAGGGAAAAGAGAACCATACAAAGGTACCTGGACAGTGGGACAAGTCAGAATGCCTAGGCTGCAGTGCTGTGTCCCTTTCTTAAGAATTTGTCCTCCAGCTAGCAGTAACTCTCAAAGTGGAAAATCTGATGACAGCATTACTGCATCATTATTGTCTAAGTGAAAAGCTTGTTTTTGTAATGTTTAATATTTCTGGTACTTTATGTATTGATTTGCAGTTACTCATGCTTCCTAAATAAACAGTTATAAAACAAATTGAACACAGTCAGGAGAAAAAGCAGATATTCTTGAGAAACCTGAACCACTGCTTTTTTTGAAGCCCAGAATGCTGAGATTGCTATATTTAGTGCCTAATTTGGTGGGAAAGAGCAAACCACTAAACGATTTCTTCCAGCTTTGATTGAATGCTACATCAAAACAAAAGTAATTTTACAGATAACATTAAAGTAGTCATAAAGTGATATTGTTATTATTGTTATTATTGTTATTTACTACCCTTTTGGAGGATCAGCTACTTGCTTTTATGGCTTTAAAGTATTTTCAAAAAGTATTTTCTAACCTGGAAGTGCGTTACGACAAATATTAGTAGTAACTAGTCTATCTGGTAATAACCATGGAAAATGACTTTTAAAAAAAGTTCTCTCTTTTTTTCTTGATACCCGGCAGGGGGCAGGGGGGAAGTAACCTCAAGACATGTAATTTATTCACAATTTGACAGTTTTATAGTGTAGGACTACTATACAGTTGGACTGTCTGATCAGAAATGTGTAAAAGGTGAAAAAATATATGTAAACGTGGGAACACCTTTGGGAAGACCCGTGAAGTCCTACCAAAATAAAATAGCAAAATAATGTGCTTGTCCCTTTAAGATACCAAAAATAAACACAATATTTTGCTCCTCTAAATCGTGATGCTGCACTCAGCTCTACAGTCACAGGAGTCTGACTGTGGGGAGTTCACTGCTGGATCGAAGCACTGAGGTGTAAAATAGAGACATAAGGCAAGACCCACATTAATGCAAATCCAAAGTGAAGAGAACACAAAGTTCACAAAGCAGCAAGGACAGAATATTATTCACAATAACTGTAGATTCCAGCACTTTCTTTTCTTCTGTTTATTTGCTGATCATTTGTATCTTTTTTCTCTTTGATTGTGCGTGGCTTCCACTAATGAGGTTTGTCAATATTCCAACTACAAATATCTCTGGAGGTACTTGTGCATGGTGTTTGAATGAGAAAGCAGGTGAGTGAACAAGGAAGTAAATGGAAAATCACATTAGTAACCATAGCAGCCAACAGCATTTCATCCCAGGAGAAGCTTCCTCTGCTGGAGGCTGGGCTTCCCCTTAATGAGTCTCATACAGTTTCACAGTGATGGGGCAAGTCTTCCAAACGGTCCATGTGACTGCTCTGTCTCAGAAGTAAGATATTCCTGATTCCTGTGCCTTTCATGATGAAGAGGATAACTTTGCAGCAGCCAGGAACTGGATCTGCATCAGGTAAAGCAGATGAACAAATCTTGGTTGTAATTGCAGTTGACTGCCTGAGCTGGCAGAAGATGGCAGCCAAATTATTTCAACTGATGTGCATTTGTTTGATTGCATCTGTTTAGAAGCCTCTGTTCTTTTAGAGGATTTTGTTAAGAAACTATTTAACAAAGGTCACCTTTGTTAGCAGGGATGTGGGAATTATATGTTGTCACAATGACAGTGCATTTAGCTTTTATAAGAGAAGTTATGCATTATTGCCAGAGGTTAGAAACAGAGAGGTCAACGAGCCAGAAATGTGTCTCTTTTTCACATACATGTTTTCTGGAAAAACAAACAAAAAAAAGATCTAGACAAATAAAGTCAAGCAAGAGTGAAGTGATCTTCAATGTCCAACGCTTTTTTGAGCCTCCCTCTGTCCCTTTGGGCTACTTTACTTCTAGTACAATCATCATCAGAGCAGTTTGAGGCTGGTCATTTTACTTGCTTTGTCTTTACCTTCAGTTTGTTATCTCTCCTGGGCAGATAGGTTGTCAGAGTACCACTGTAACTGTTAATTATATTCTTCTTCAAATGAAGTACATCTGTCACAAACTCCAGGCAGTGAAATGTTTTTAACATAAAGCATATTTCAGAATTATTGTTGGTATCTCTTTTCACTAACAATATTTAGAAGGATCTGAAAAAAATATTATTTCAGTAGATCAAAACACAAACATCTGTTCACTGAGGGAATAATTTCTCTTTTTAGTACCAATTTACTAGTTTAAATATATGGTGACTCAAGAATGACAAGTTTTCTTTTCATTAACTTTTCAGAACTATAGTAGATGGAGAGACATAATTAAGAAGTGATACAGGGGAAAAGCCAGGAACACTGCAGGATAAACAATTTCACTCAGCGCACATGCCAGTTTCTCAAGCAGGTAAGCTGCATACAATTAACAGCTTTTCAATCTCTGCCATTTCCCACTCCTCACACTATTCTCACACATGCCTGAGTTAACCCCTATCACCTATACACAGTTTTTCCAAGAAGTATTTAGTAACTTTGGCTAGAACTACTAGAGGTAAATAGTCACTACCATAATAGGAAGCAGGAACCTAAACAGATGATAAACTAAAATCTAGAACAAAAATCCTGATGTCTACCATGTTATCCATTTATATTTTATCACCAGCGTGCTTGTGAGAACTGTGGCACATTATTAGAGCCCAACTTTAAATCCTGCCTTCCCACCTTCCAAAATCAAGGTGGACTAAACTGCAAAATATCTATTACTGCCTCAAGAAGAGAATCCAGCATGTAGTGAGCTGCTGCCCTTGGACCAGTCTCAACATTTTCACTGCAATGATGAAATGGAGTGACTTAATAAGGGTTTAAAAGTAACAGAAAATACATCTGTACATAAGAAAAGTACATCTTTTGCACACTAACATATTCACCTTGATTTCTAATGCTATTATAGAATGAGTGGGATGTTTCAAGCAGAGCTGTACTGGCACAGTAAGTAAATCAGAAGGGGTGTGAGATTCTGTGGTAAGTAGTAGGATCTAGAGAATGTGGTAATTCAGCTGGGCAGGTAGGAGAATCCTGAAAGGCCAGTAATGGATCACAAGGGATCAATCAGAAGAATAGGAAGGAGAAACAGAGAGCAATGGAACAGGAGGGCAATTCTGCAGTCAGAAAAGACACAAGAAGTTTAGAAAATACAGCATACAGGTAATTGTAGGAATTTTTAAAATGAGAAATGAGGAGTGAAATAAATGTGATGGCATATTCAAAGACAAAGATGATTAGTTTAATAAATTGCTTAAAAGTGAAACATTGCATAATGGGCAGAACAGATCCATGACCAATAAGATCAAGGCTCCTCATTTGGCTTGACTGCTAAGTCACAACGTGACCTTCAGCAGGTCACTTTAGGATAGATCCAATAAAGGACTCAGGCACCTTAAGCCTGACTTAGGCAGATTTGATGTACCTAAGTCTAAAACTGTGACCTCAACACCCTCCTCAGTTGCCCACTGACCCTGGAGAAGCTTGCCACTCCAAAAATCAAATGTGCTGTGCAGTCCTCCCTGCACAACCACGGCTCAGTTGCCAAGGTCCTGTGCCAACTTTCAGTGTCCCACCAGTGCTGGCTTCTGGGCTGCACAATGAGGTGCCTTTTGCGGAAATATGGGCACAAATGTAGGATGGGATTTCACCTCAGTATGTGCCCAGAACCCAGATGTGCTCATTTTCTCTCTTTTTCCTGGCAGTGCAGGGAAGGCAGAAAAATGGCTCAGCTTTGCTTGAGCAGCAGCCTGGAAATGGCTGTGTCTGTGTGTCCTCGGCCCTGCACTGCAAGAGTCAGTGAGGACAGGAGCTTTTTGTCCCCTTTTCACCTCAGGGAATGCAGCCAATCTACATCTATGAGTTGCTTCCAGGCTGTGGATCTGAGGAAAATGCTTCTTGCAGCCCCACCTTGGTTACCTAAGCCGAGGAGAGAGCAAGGAGCTCAGAAATATCTCCATGATGGTCATGCTCAGAACTGAACCGTTGTTAACTGCTCCCAGCTCAGCAGGTGAAATTCCTTCCCTTCAGAGGTGCTCTGTGAGGTGCACCAAGTAACGTGGGCATGGCACACAGGGACACTCAATGAAATGAAAAAAAACAGATTGTGGCACCTGGATGAAAGAAACTACTGAAAGTATTCAAAGAAAGCTTTAGAAAGCAACTTTCTGCATAATTTGAAAATTTGCTTTCACTCCAAGCCCAGGTAAGAAGCAATGTCATTAAAAAGACTGGATTGACTAAATAGTACTGTTTGAATAGAAGCTGAATAACATGAAAAAATATTACAAAATATGAATATTCTGTAAGTTCTTTGAAATTGGAATAGCTAGACAGAGAAGTACATTAAATGGAAAAAATTTCCTGTTACAGCTTTGCAATGTGTTTGTTTTGAAACTATCTCTTTATGTTCATGAAGTTCTTCTGTAGTTTTTACTTGATAATAAACTAGTTTCCTGAAGATTGATGACATGCACGCATAATATTATTTTAATATGTAACTATTCTTGTAAAGAAACAGAAAATAAAGAAGTTTTGTGTTAATTCATGCAGAATTGCTAATTTTGGGGAAAACTCCTGTTATTTCATGGATCTTTTTTTTATTTTCACCTTTCAATTTCAGTGATGATTTCTTGAAGCTGAAATGCAAGTAAAGAAACCTATGTCACAGAAGTGTTATGTCTGTAAATGGGAGGTGCTGCAAAATGAATATAAATTATTAGTTGTAACCAAGATGAAAATTGGGGTTTAGACCAACATCCCTTTAGAGTTTGAACAGCAACATTAGCTTGACCACAGTGCACTTAGTGTTCATTAAATGACACATTTTGCAATCTAACCAGCAATAAAAACTGCTGAATTTAGAAAATGCACCTACATTAAAGGTGACCTGTAAAGAAACAGTCATATGTTCTTTCTGTTAGTATTTGTGTAATGATCTCAAATAGTTCAGTTTCTATTTTTTCTACGTGTTTGTTGTACTGGAAATTTGTGCGTTCTTTGTGGTAAAATATTTGACAGTCCAGAGAGCTATGTAATAGTGACAAAACAAAAGCCAAAATAAGCAAAAACTTCATTGTTTTAGCCATGAACTAGACAATAAGGGACAGCTTATGTGATTGCTGCCAAAGAAGGGAACGAATTTCCATAAGTATACAATTCTGATTTTGTTAAAATCGACTTTTATAGTAAAAGATTGACTTTTATAAAATTAATGTTTCATTTAGTTATTGAGAGAGTATTTGGTTTAGAGCCTTCGTTTTATATGAAGTTGTAATCTGAAACTGCGTACAAAATTCCTGCAGACTTGAGTGAGTTCCTCGGTATGAATGGCATGAACAAACAACAGCAGCAGAAAACAAAGGCCTAAATACCTAAAAGGTGTTGTCTTAGGCATCTAGGGGGAAAAAAAGGAATAATGATACGCTTTACTTCTCCTTCGTGCGCATTTTTTGCCGAGTTCTGCTTCTCCCTTCACTTATCCCCAAGTAGTTTCTCCAGTTTGCGGGCTCAGCAGGGCTTGTACCGCACAGAGGGTTCCTAATCTGCTCCCGCCGCGCTCCGCAAGCGGGCTCGGTCCCGGCTGTCCGCGCCGCGCTGCCCCAGCGCCGCCGCCCCTCGGGCCGGAGCGGGCTCGGCTCCAGCACGGCTCGGTCCCGCGGCCGGGCGGAGGGAGGCACGCTGCAAGGAGGCTCCGCCGCACCGGCACGGCGGGGCGGCGTGCCCGGGAGGCGCCGGGGCGGGCGGGGGTCGGCGCCGTCCCGCCACGGGCACCCCCGCCCCGGAAAGGCGCGGCGGCCGCTCCCCGCTGCCCGGGGCGGCGCAGGTGAGGGCGGGGCGCAGGGAGCACCCACGGGCACTGCTGCCGCGCCGCCGCGCTCCCGTGCCCGCCCAGGATCGTTGTCTCCCTCCACTGCTCCCAGTTTCCTCCCAGTAGTCCCAGTATCACTGCCCGACTCGCCCTAGTGGCCCCAGCAACATTGCCCTGCTCCATCCCCGTCCCCCCAGGTCCCCGTGCCCATAGCCGGGGGTCGGAATGAGATCCATCTTTAAGGTCCCTTCCAGCCCAACCCAACCCAACCCTACCCAACCCAACCCATTCTGTAGTTACGAGTGCTCCCAGCATCATTCACTAACTCCCCTTAGTGTTCCCAGTTCACTCCCAGCATCATTCCTTGTTCCCACTCTGTGCTCTTATGCCATCCCAGTTCTTCCCAGTTCTTCGCTTCGTGGCTACACTCAGTGCCTCCAGTGCCACTCCCTGGCTCTCCACCAGTGCTCCCAGTGCCCTCCCAGCGCACCCAATGCTACTCTCTGGCTTCTCCCTACGCTTTCCCTTCCCGCCCGGTTTCACTCCCTCCGGTGCTCCCAGTACGATGCACTGGCTCACGGCAGTGTTCCCAGCCCGTTCCCAGGCACGGGCAGGTTTCCCGCCTCCCCCCGCCGGGAGCCGGCACCGGCCGCTCCGGGAGCCGCGCGCGGGACGGGCGGGACGGGGAGCGGGCACGGCTGCCAGAGCGCGCACCCGCCGCGCGTGACGTGCGCGCCGCCGGGGCCGCCGGGCGCGATCAGAGCGGCGCGCGCCGGGCGGGGGCCGGGCCGGTACCGGGCGGGCCCGCGCGCGCGCGCCAGGAGCGGGGAAGGGCGGGGGGAGCGGCGCGGGGGCGGCCCCGGCCCCGCCCGCCGGATAAAGCGCTGGGCGGCGCGCGCGGCGGGCAGAGCGCGGCGGGCAGAGCGCGGCGGGCGGGGGCGGGAGAGCGTTCCCGGCAGCGCGGTCCCCTCCGCCTGCCCTCCCCTCGGCGGGACTCCAGCGGCGACGGCAGCGGCGGGGGGCATGCGGGGCCGCGGGGCGACGCGCCGCAGCGGCGGCGGCGAGCACATGGCATAGCCGGCGGACGGCGGCGAGCGCCGGGCCGGCGTCACAGCGGGTCCGGCAGGGCGAGCGCGGCTCTCTGCATGTGGCCAGTGAGGAGGCGAGCCAGGGAGCCCGGCGGCACCGGCGAGCACCCGGCGGCGCGGTCCTGAGCCGCCCGCCCGCCATGGATTGCAGCCTCCTGCGGACCCTCGTGAGCCGATACGTGAGTAGCGCCGGTGCTGCTCCAGCCCAGGTGCGGGGAGCAGCCCCGCCGTGGCCCCGGGCTCGCCGGAAGGGCTCGGTCAGGAGTTGGACGGTCCCGTGACCGGCTCGGCGGCCGGGGAGCTTCGGGGCCGCCGCACGTGATGCCCGGTGCAAGCGGAGATGCGGCGGCACCGGGTGCCGTGCGCTCCCCGCTGCCCGCCCGCCTCACGGGACCGTCCTTCGCTGAACCTCGGCGCCTTGACCTGAGTTCAGAGCGCGGTAATTCACAGTGTGCTGCCATACGTACTTGGCAGCGCAAATACAACCTCCAGCTCTCCAGCTGCCTTTTTTTAAAATATCTTTCTTTTGGTTTGTTCATTACCTTTCTCTTCCCTATATTGTTTCAGTCAAGCCACTTTTTTTTTTTTTTTTTTTGTGGAATTGTCCCATTTAAGTATACTGAGGAATGGTCGGAACGGTCCCAAGTTTTTGTAGGTGTGCGTAGTAAGAGTCAAACACGCGGGACTTGAGAGTGCTCCGGGGAAAGAGGGCAGATGTGGCTTGTTGGTGATGGGTGAAAACCCGTCCGCATGGCCCGAGAGAGCAACCGGGCAGCGCATTGGAGTGGGGCCCGAGTGTAGGCTCAGGTGCGTCAGTGAGTGCAGCTCCAGTTCCATGGAGCCCTAATAAATGCTCTGGATAATAGTTTAAGTAGATTAGCAGGATGCCTCTAAGTGTGGGGTTGTTCAGTACAAGGCATGGTGACCACCAATACTAGGAAAGGGCAAATTTCTGCTTTTGGGCATAGAAGTAATTTTTAAAAGATAGGGAGAGATAATAGCAATTTTCAAATACAAATAACCTTTCTATTCAGGAAATACTTTTGCCTTGGTCAGAGCACTCAGGTTTTCTCACTTACAGTAAATACACTTAGTTTTGTGTGTGCCAAGAGCTGTGTCCACCTAATACCGGCTGAAGTCTGTCTTTCTAAAGTATAAATGAAGAAAAGTAGCAGAGATGAAAATTGTTACTCTTTTTTCTTGTGGTTTACAATAGGATATATGTGGGATGAGGAGAGAGTAGAGAGGGGAGTACTAAAAGCAGCTATGTGTGTATGGATCTTTAGAAAGTGGTCCTAAGAAAACAAAGAGAATACTCCAAATAATGTGTAGCAACAATAATGATGAGGTACAAGAGAAGCAATGGTCTCTGTGGATGTAAAGACCAGGTGAGTTGTGCTGAGGTCTCTTTGGAAAGAGGTAGGATCACTTTGGGTGTAGAGATCTGTCAGTGCTGATATAACTGTTGGATTTAGTTTAAGATTTCTTCCTTAGTGTTTGCTCACAAATGGTGTGGTCGTTTTGCACAGAGCGAGCACACTGTTAAATCTCCTGTGCATCGCATTGTTGGTGACCTCTTCCAAGGTGGGCTTGAGAGCAGCTGCAGTAAAGATCCATGAGAAGACAGTATGTTGAAAGTGAGGCGCTTGAGCTTCTGAGTTGTGGACTGTCACCACCCTCCTGCACTGCTGATGAGTCTGAGGCAGCAGTCTAAAAGATAAATGAAACACTATTGTATCCCATGTGAAGAAGGCTTCCTATTGCCTTGGTCACACTACCTTCTGTACTGTGTCTGTGCTGACAGGCTGTGCCTAGATAATCGGGTAATTGCTTGGGATGGTCCATGCTGCCTTGTATATTTTCACCTGTTGCTTCTTGTTATTTTGCTTGGTGTCTTAACTTTGAAACCTTTCTTCCACGGAAAGGTAATTTTAAGGAGAAGGTGCTGTTAAGTAAATTTGTGTTCATTTCAGTAAGACCGTTGAGGTCTGGCAACCTTATGTTTGTGTTGCATGGTTTTTCTCATCTATTTCTCTTTTGCATCTCCATGGTTCAACTACTTTTGTACATCTACAGCAGTGAAAATGAGAAGTCCTAGTTTGACTGCTGGGCCTGAAACTGACTGCTCTGCGTGAGCAGCAGATGTAGATGTCAGGTGCATCACTCCAGAGCTGTTCACCAAAGCTCCGTGTGCACCAGCCAGGCACACAGATGTAGATGTGCTTGCCACTTTCCAAACTGCTTTTAATAAGGGAGACAAGGCAGAGACTTCTGTGGGAGAGCTGGAGTGGACAGTTACATCTTGTGTTTATTCCAAAGTAAGCTCAAACTTGGCTTTAGTTAAAGTCAATACAAAAACTCTTTCATGATCAGGGTCTTAGAACTATGAATTTTTGTTCTGCAAGTCTCCTGGACTTGTTCAGATTCATGTCTTTCCTAGAGAAAGACTGGTCTCTGGATTGTGCTGAAAACCTTGGCTGCTGCATCTGGAGATGCTGGGTTAGCTGGGAGCTCTTATGGTATGATGTGGGGAAAACAAACAGTTGGGATATGATGTGCTAATGGAGACTGCTAATAGGATGGTTTCTGATAGTTCTGTGTCCTTACTTTTTTTTCTTGATCCTGTTTGTTGTAGGACATAGAGGTATAAGCTAAATACCAGAGGGTTTGTTGTGATTGGGAAGTTCCCTCCCATTTCTCTTTCATTTACTGGACAGTTTCTGTCCTGACGCAGTGCAAAATCAGTGCACGTATTTCCAAGGCCCAGTGGAAGAGTAGTAATGACTGGGTGCTGTCAGCTTGCTGGTTAGCATTTTCAAATATTTGCTGCTTTACCTGCACTGAGTGTCCTTTTTCTATCTTCAAGGCATTCAAGAGTTTAGTGATGTGGGTTGAATAAGATATATGTTCAGCATGCTAGTCATACTGTACTTCATATTTCTTCACCAGGAGATGTTGTAGTCTCTTAGAAGGACAGAGGGAATTGTCTTTATCTTACTAAATTTTTAAATTGACATTATTTTGTTCTGCCTCTTAAGATCATCCTGCAAATTTTGGGTTCTTTTCACTTCACCTTTTGCTTCCTGTAACCATGACTGCAGCCATACTCAATTTATAGGACTGATAGTGAAAAATAACTTTGTTATGGAAAAAGTGTTTGTTTCACTGCAGTACAGCTGACAGGAAGTTCAGTTTTCCAAATCCTTTGGAAGCTGATAAGCAGCATTGTAATTTTCTTATTTGTGTATATTAAGGTTAATCTGTATATTTTACTGCTTTAGAATGCGTATGGTCTATATTAGAGGCATCTTTAAGTAACAAAATAGAAACACCCTAATTTACAGCTTTGCTTCCACATGGAATCATAGGAACTTAATAAGTCTTCTACATAAAGGTAAATAAGATACATTTTGAGACCAAAAAATTATTTTCCAAATAATGGAAATAATGGCTGTGTGTGGGCAATATGAACATTACTAGGTGGGACTATACTTTTTGTCACATATTCTATAAAAATAGAACCTTTTTTAGATGTTGCTTTTGCATCAGACAAAACGCTTCGCTGTCTCTCCCTGGATTCCCTAGCGGATATGTGCTACCCCAGGGAGGGCAGCTGCACAGCCAGAGAATACAGAATTAGCATGGGCTGTCCTGTAAGTGTCATGCAGAACCTGCTTAGTAACAAGAGAAACTTGTTAGCTTAATATTAAGCAGTACGCTATTTAGGGAAAAAACAAGCATACGATGGCAATTAAAACTACCTCCATACAAGATTAGCTTCTGTTTTGTAGTTAAATTATTTGGGACACTGTGGATATCATTAGGTGATCTGTTCTGCCTGTGTTAATGCAACTGCTTTAGTTTTCTCTGATCACTTATTTTTTGCTGGTAATATGACTTCTGCAGTCTGTCCCCATCACAGTCGAAAGTTGGTTAATAATATTTAAATGGGTTTTGGTGACATCTTTCACCAAATGAATACTTTTCTTAATAAAACATGGTCATGTGTTTTTTGTAGCTGTTCATGGCTGAACATGGATTTGGATATTCCTGAATATTGTTGATTTGACTGTATCTGGGCAGTCTGGGAAGATGTTGCCCTTCAGCATATGCCTGTTTGGACACTAAATGGTTGCTGAACATCTTGCTGCCTGTGGTGACAGTCTGTTCTGTATCTGTAAGACAGCTGGCCCTGGTCACTGAAAGCTCCTGCCCAGGTTGATGGCTTTAGGTTGTACAGTAAATGCTACTGGGTCAGAGGTCTGTACTACTGATGAGTTTTGCCTGTGTTACGTAGTATATTTAGAGATCTTGCTACTTTACTGCTTCTCCCCTTCTCCTGTTACTTTAGGATTACAAATCTGGATCTTAAATATTTGTTACCTGTGTAAGTATCTCTAAATGGAGGTAGTAGCAGGTAAGACATGTTTCCAGAAGGAGCAGGGATTTACTACAGCTTTGGTCTCTGGGGAGCTGCTGGCCTATTAGTTGTGCAAAAGATCTCTTTTTTTGGGAGGCTGGAATAAATTGAGTTTACAAATGGATGCTCTATTTTTCACTTTTGTGGAAGTGGGTCAACTTTAATTGTAGTTTGAAAAGACATTTGACTACCCTAACCAGGAAGTTATTGTAGGGATTTTTAGCAAGTTCTTAACTAAGCCTGTGACTTTTTTGTCATTGACTTAGATGATTTTGTTGCTTTTGATCGGCATTATAATTCTAAAACTGTTTTCTAATTAGATTTCCTAAGTATTTTACTTGTGTTTGTAGTCTTAGTAGATATAAATTAATATTGAACTTATTTATTTATCTAACTTCACAGTAGAGGTTGATAACTGCTTTGATTGGAAAGCTGGTGAAATTGTAAGCCTTGGTGTTGTATAGTCATTTGTGTCTTAAAGGACAGTCCATTTGTCAAGTGTTTCAGATTTGTTTTAAATCTAAATTTAGATTTCATATTGTTTTTAATCTAAATTTAGTTAATTCATTTGAGGATGTTTGGTTCTTGCTTTTGATTCTGAATTTATTCAGCCTCCTTTGCAGTCTTGCAGATGAGTATTAAACTGGTGCTGTCTGTTTCTTAGTCAATGTTCCTGTTAAACAGTTTTCTTCCTGGGCAAGTAAGTCAAAAGCATTTTTATGTTTTGTTTCTAAGTTCAGAGATAAAACAGCTTCAGATTTTGTCAAATTATAAGCTGTATATAAACACATTTATATGACAGACTTTGTCTGCTGGCTGTGTTGAGTGTACAAAAGATGCTCTCTGTAGTATCTGTATATGTATTCATGGGTCAGCAATTAGTAACTTGCAGCTCTTAGGAGTTTGTGTCTGTTCCTGGTATGTAATCCATTTTTGTTATCCCTTGTGCAAGTCTGTGTGTCACAATGTTTTTTTGAAACTTGCGATGCTTCCCATCTCTCAGCCCTGCTTCTCTGCAGGTACCAGTTCTTCCTGCTGTGGGAGGTTCAACAGAGGGCATCAAACAGCACGAGTAACTTTGGCATTCCTGTTTCCCTAAGCACCATTGCATTGTTATTTGCCTAATTGCCTTTTTCTCTTATTTTTTGGGGGGGTGGTTATCTGTATGGAGTGCTTCCTGCTGACTTTTCAGTGATTTATTTAAAAAGGGCAAAGTTTCAAAGCTTTACTTAAGTTAATCTTGTTGAATGTGGCTGACAGAATTTAGTACTCCCGCAAGTTTCGCTCTTCCCACTGATAGTGAGTCTTGTGTTCATTCTGGCTTGTAATGGACTTTAAAGATACGTCAGTATTATCTGATGCTCAAAAAGCACCCAGATATTCTCCCTTCCCTCCCTTCCCCCATCAGTTATTTATTGCTGAAGGGCAGTAAACATGGAGAATTGCATGAGCTTTGTTTTTTCCCCTCCCCCCCACTCCATCAATTAACTAATTTACATAAGAAAAACATAGTTTCCTTTTTCTTTTGAGAACAAACAAATGAAAATAGGACATTGCATATGTAAAACAGTTAACTTGCAGGAAGTCAGTGTACATGTTACATGCTGGTTGCTATTGACTACAAAATATTACTCATCTGCACTCATCAGATGTTCTATGATAGTAGAAAACATTGCTTTTGGAGCATCTAAATTGTAGAACTATTTCAGTGACTTAAAATAGATCAAGAAGTTTTGATCTTTTTTTAGCATCAAAAATACTGAGATGAGAACTATATAGTTGCTTTTGTCTCTTGATAACATGTTGTTTGGCTTAAAAAAAAGTTTGTTGTTCCAGTTTTGTATTTTCTCAAGCACCACTGAGTGTCAGTTCTGCAAGCAGGAAGCCTTTTGAAAATTATTTTTGGGAATGGAAGAGGACAAAGTACCACACAGCATGTTTATAGCTTAACATCTCTGATCACCATTTCTCATTGATTCTTTTTCTTCTGTCCTACAGTAGTGGTCATACAGCACTCAGAAAACGGTGACTGGGCTGACAAGTGAAGGATTCCTCAAATACCATGGCTGGCTACTGTTTATGGTCTTGAGATGGACATAATAAAACTTAGTCTGTTTAATTAGGTTGAAGTATGACTGGAACCCCATTGTGGTTTCTGAGGTGCTCCAGCAGGATTTACTGTGGGATGCCTCTGCATGTCATGTGCAGGTGTGTCAGGGAGCAGAAACAAGAGAAAACTGTCACAGAGAAGACTGAGCAGATGTTTCAGAACCTGTTACACAACTGGATTCAACTCTACTGGTTTTTTCTTTGGGTTTTTGTTGGGCTTTTTTTGTTGTTGTTTGAGCAAAATAGCATACCTCTGCTCCTACAAGTCTTTCAGACAGATGATATTTTTTTCCAGAATAATTCTGGTTATTCAAGTGGCTTACCATTACACAGGATAATACATTATTTTTATAGTTGTTGAGGAACATTTCAGCAGAAGTTCATCCTGAGCTGTGAAGTAAAATGACACTGGAATGCTATTATCTTGTCTGCTGTAATTACCATGGCAACAGCTGCAGGTAGACAAGGCAAACCAGGGATTCTTATTCTATATCATATGTACACAAGCTGCTTTTCTTCCCTCTCAGTAATGACTCTGAGAAGCCTGTGGTACAGACTCTTGAGTCGTCATTAGAACTGTTTCATTTGTTTTTTGTTTTTTTTTTTCTTTTCAATTTAACTTTGTAATTTTGAAAGTATTGAGTATTTGTGATACTATATTAAAAAATGCCCTCGTTTTAGGAAGAAACTGGCAGCCTAGCTTGGATTGTTTTAGGAGACTGAGGAGATGGGAGTTTTAGGAGATTGAGGGTTGTTTTAGGAGACTGAGGAGATGGACGGGTGGTCCGGTAGTTTTTTTGTTTGGAGGATCACAGAAGATAAATGATAAATCACCTAGATATCTTTCTGCTTCTGGATGTTAATTTCTATGTGCATTCATCCTTTCTTGGGACAGGGATGAGAGTATCATCCACCTTTGCTGTAGCAAGAAGTTGTAAGGGCAGCTGAGTGCTTCCAGGTAACAAAATTACTGTCTCACCGGAAGAAAACTGGGTGTGAACACAAGCTTGTAATGACTGTGTTTTGGAGTTGTTATTTTTCTTGTTACCTAAGTGTTCTGCGTTGCTTCTCATGATACCACCTATTTTCCTCTTTATTTCTCCATCTGCATTTATATGCATTCATGTGCAGATGGGTGTACGTGTGCTTCCTTAAATCATGTGCTATTCATTTAGCAATATCAAAAATTATGACAATATTTACCAGAGATACAGATGTGTATTGGTATTAAAATAAAAAGTTCATATGAGCTCTTTTCTGATTAATGAGGCATACTGGGAAAATGTGTTTTGGTGTGCTTCTTATTTGCATCATTTGTGTTGTTACTACTAGCATGGAAGCTTAACAATTTGGAGATTTATAGAAACATTTTTCCTTTTCTTTTTGGTCTTCCCTGTAGACTAATTTCCCTTTTTGAAATAGGAGAATCTGTTTCCTTCATTAATCATTAAGCTCATCTAGATATGGGCCACGGTGAGGGGGAATAGTGTTTCTTTTTCCTGGTGACACTCACTAATCTCTTTGCTTCAGTCCAAAGAGGATTTCATCTAACCTATTTTGAATAGAGGATTAAGGACAATTAGGCTCTTCCTCTGCTTCACCATTAAGATGGGATGTTGTGAAATCCTCTGAAAAGAACATCTGCTGATGTGCCATTAAAGTTTTGCAAAATTAATGTTAATAATCAAAATAGTTGTATGCAGAAAACAAACCTTGTGTATGAAGTACTTGTCTGGAGATAATTGTATGGATGGACTGGGGAGAGGGAAGGAATACTGAGCTGTTTGCTCAGTAGTTTTTTTGTCTCTAATGCTTCGAATTTACGCTGTGGAGTAGACATGCAGATGAACCAAAATGGATTTTTTGTTATCTGAATTGCATTAGTAACTTGCAGTTCATGCTTAGCATTTTACATAGTTCTTCACTTCTTTTCAAAGTCCTATTAATGAGCTGTTTGCAGAAATTATTTATGCTAGTTATATTCATTGTAAGTAGCATCTCTTGAGATGAATCTGAATCAGCAGTGGCATTTGATGGCTAGCAAGACACTTCTATATTTGTCAAGAGGTCATTAGAAAATAAAACTGAAAAATGCTGCTGTTACTGGAACATATATGATGTGCCTAAGACTGTATAAGGATTAATGTGAAGGAAAAATGTCTGTGTGTATTTTTGAGAAGTTTGGCTTGCAATTTTATACTGTAAATGATGGAACTGGTTGCCTTCCATGAAGCATGGGTAGTATCCTGTGAACCTACAAAGAAGGCAGTTGAATGACACTTGCCTCTGAGAAATTGCACTTGCAGTCTTAATTTCATTAATAGTAGTTGTAGGTAGGTTACTGAAACTCATAGCTTTAGGATTATTTCCTGCAGAACAGCAGAGACTCAAATCTAATCCTGTGTTTTGGGTTGGTAGTATATCTGAAGAAGGGTTGTTGAGAAAAAGCTGAAGTCTATTTACTTGGTCTTTATTCTTGAGGTGACTGTGAGTGGAATAAACTGTAATTTCCCAGGCTGGCATTATCCATGGTTCAGGAATGAGAGAGTGTTGGGCTCTGGGATCCCAAAGCTCACTTCAAGGAGAATTGGGTTCTGTTGAAATGTATCTGGTGTCTTTGCCTATGGCTTGGGCTTTAGGCTGTAATCATAGAGGGCATACCAGTTGCTGGATGATTTTTGGGAATGTGGAGGAAACGCTGTTAGGGAATTTGACACCTCCTTATTCAGTGAATACTTTTCCAGAGGGGGAAGACATTATTTAAAATTTAACTGCATGAAAGTTCTTAAAAACCAGGTTTCAATTTAATCTTACTGTAAGATGTGCCTGTGTAGATATACACTCTTACTAGGTGATATACAGTATGTATGAAAGAGCTTCATGTAGGCTTAAACCAGTTTGACTGAGTCATGGCTAAAAAAGTAAACTTTTATGCTGGTATTTGCAGAAGTGTAGTGTAAGTTCAGGCTAGAGGTTGTGCTTTGGTTGAAAAGACTCCTTAGACTCTAAGCAGATTTTGATAGATTAATGTTAGTCCGTTAGTTTAATACTCAACACTTTTTCTGTAAACATTGAATACACTGACATGCTGTTATTTATTGGTGTGTTATGTGTGTGTTACAAAACAGCTGTAAACATCTTTCTATTAAATTGTGTAGTTCCTTTTTGTTTTTTTTTTTTTTCTGTGGGATTACACTAATAGTAACCATGATGTTCAGAGTTACCTTAATCTTTCATATTCTAGTCTCCTCACCATCAGTATGAACTTTGGAAAGCTTAGCTCTGATCAATCAAACTTGTTGCTCACGTAGGCCAAGAAAAAAAGTAATAATAAAAAAGAAAATATTTCTCAGGTAACCTTAAGTATTAAAAAATTATCAAGATAATTTAATGTTTGAAATACAGTATATAGATTTTCAAATTTCTTATCCTGATTATTTTAAAAATGATTTGGTGTTTTTATCCTTTTTAACCAGAAGTAATCAGATTTTCAATTCCTGACTACCTTAAACAAGCAATTTTCAGAGTTCTAAACAAACCCCCTTTGTTTTTGACTTTAGGCTCTTTCTATGTTGTTGGTACAGCAGATACATATCTAGTTGAATATATGGTTGGTTGTTAATACCGTAGTGGGGAGGATGGGGGCAGGTGGGCTAAAGCTAGGCTAAGAACTTTGTTTAATGACAATTATTGAGCACAAGTACACAATTCTTTCACCTTCTAAGATTAAAAAAACCCCAAAAAGACAGCACAAAACTAACCCACGGGGTTATTTTAACTTCACCTGCAAATGCTGTGGTATTGTTAATCTCCTGAACAATGTTAACTGACTGCTTGCTATTTACAGCTGTCAAGTGACCAGATGGCCTAATTTGGTAGGAGGTGCCTGTGTAAGCCTTGGCACTAAGAGGGAAGAAATGAAGAGAAAAATGGGAAAAAGCTCTCTGCTTAGCCCAGAATGGCATGATTGCTTTAAGCTGATTCATGAATATGAATATGTTGACTTCTTGATGCTGTAAGCTTTCCTCTGACATAAGGAGGTTATGTTTCCATACTGTTGGCTGTAATGACACAGAAGCAATAGGAGAGCTTCACGTGGTTTGGTGAAGCAGTGCACAGTGAGCACAGGCAGGTACAAAGGCATGTTAATAAAGGGCAGTCTGGACTGTGGTTTTGCATCTCCTGCCTCTTTGAGCCCAGGAGGTCTCAAATTTAAAAGGTTTGTCTTTTTGTCTTAAAGGAAGGTTCTTAAGCCTCTGACTGACTTCCTAAGAAGTGGAGAGGTTACCTTGAGCATTTTTACTCTGTTAGTGATATTTGCTGTAACTTGTTTAAAGCCCTTTTATGGCAGCATATATATAAAAGAAGTTTTTTAAAAACAATTACTTGAGGCTACATTTCTGCTGGGCATGTGGAATTAAAATATCAGTATTCCTTTGCTATTTTCTTGCAAACTCTAAGGTATTTTTAGATGAAAATGATAATGCTTTTACACAGGCATTTGCTTCCTTAAATGTTAAAAATGGTGACAAAAGCCAAACAAAGTTTGAGTTTTGGCTTGAGTTCAGTCATTGAGAGAACTGCAAATACTTGCAGATCTTTAAGGCTGGTAAGTGGCATACAGTAAAAACAGGGTGGCATCTTTAAGTGGCATACAGTAAAAACAGGGTGCCCCTGACATAGGGAATGATTGGCATCTGACTCCGTGGATTCAGAATGCTGAACAATTGCTTTATTAAACTATATTATATTACATTACATTACACAATATTAAAGAGATACTATACTATACTTAATTACATACTAAAGAAAACTCATGACTGTCTTGAGACAGCCAGGACAGAGCTTTGAGTGATTGGCCAAGGAAACAAAACAATCCTCAGCAGAATCCAATTGTCAGGTCACTTCAGGTGATCTCGCTAACACATTCCGCATTGCAAAAACAACAGGAGCAGAGAATAGATATAAGAATTGTTTTCTCTTTCTCTGAGGTTCCTGGCTGCAATTCCCAAGAAATATCCTTGGGAAGTTGTGCTCTGTGAAGAGAGCTGTGGCTACAGTGGCATTGGCTTTTCTTGCTTTCTCCCTCTGCCCACAGTCAGACCACTTAATTCTGCTTAAATGGCTATTTCTTGCTGCAGAATAGCAGCTGCTTGGTTATGTGGCTTGCAGCTGATCTTTGACAGCCTATGATAAAGGGAAAAAGTGCTACTGCACTGTCAGATTCATAGTTATGTCTCAGAGGTGTGGAAAAGGAGGAATGTGGTCTTTCCAGCCCTGTGGATGGGAGCACAGGGAGCTTCCCACCTGGCACTGGGCACTCAGGTCAGTAGAGGAGTGAAAAAACATGTTTGTGGGGCTGCTGGCTGCAGGCAGCTGCATCTTGTCACTTCTTCCTAAAGCTGGTTAAAGGTGTGATCTGGACTTCCCTTCAGTTTCCTGCAATATATGGAAAAGACCAAAGCAGAAGCATTAAGCAAGCTGAGGCAGTGGTGTGTAGCTCCTGGAGCCTTGCAAGAGCTGACAGAAGGGACTCTGGCTGCACACACAGGTCTGTGCTTTTTTTTCCTCTTGGGATGTGCTGTTGGCTCGTTCATAGAGACATCTGTTTCACTTTGCTGAGTGACAGACCACTGGGCAGTGACTGTGTGGGTGCATTCCTGGAGAGGCAGCTCTGTTCCTCGGGGTTTGAAGCCGAAATGGGTGAAGCAGTAGCAACTTTTGCTGGGAGGGAGGGAGTGCTGCCAAGTGCCAGAGTTCTAGTAGTGCTTCTGACTGGGTGACATCCCTGAGTGCTGACTGATGAGTCAGGGGCTGATTTGGCAAGATGCTGACATCCATGGAACGCTGCCTTGTTTTGTGAGTAGCAGCTGGCATCAGAAAAGAAGTAATTGGGAGAGGGGTGGGAGTTAACAGTTTGTGTAAATGTCAAGAAGCTTGAGGACTTACAGAATGAGGAGAAGTATGTGGGGGACTACATACTGGAGAGGATGTTACTGAAAATTAAACCAACTGGGAAATAACTCCACCTTTTTCTCCCCAGACTAACTTGCTGATGTGTATGGTCTTGCAGCACTTGTGTCATGTGGCTTGACCTTCCTTAAGTTCTAAGTGCAGTCAAAGCATAGTGATGTGTGGGGGAAATGGAACAGCCCTTAAATGCCTAATGTTTCCTCCTGTGTTTATGAGAAGATGTTTTATAGAAATGAGGATGCAAATGCAGGAATACTTTGAGATTATGAAAGTCTATAGCACAGGCAGCTGTGGGAGACTGGTATCTTTGGTTTTATGTGAAGACCAGGTTAAAAGGCTTAAAAATTAAGGTTTTCTTTGCATGAAGGCAAGGTGTACACAATCTGTTTCATTAGTTATATTTGGAATGAGTTAATTCTGAACATATTTACTTAAACTCAGCATTGATAAAACAAGCAACAAAAAAAAATTGTTAATATCAGACTAGTCTGAAAAGGCTTCATGCTTTTTAACTCTCTTCCAATAAAATGTGACAAGATGATCTGGAGACGTCCCTTCTAACCTGCATTGCTCTAATTCTAAAGTAAGAAGTAGTGACTTCTGTTTAATTTAAATGAAAAAATACTCTTGCCTCTTTTGCAGCCATCTTGGTTTTAATCTCTGAGCCTGTAGTAGGAATAGGACACCCTAAAGTTTAAAACAGGCTTTGTGGGTAAAGCTGCATAACACCCTTAAGTGATAACCCAGAGGCTCCACAGCAGCAATTGGACTGTGTGGTGCATTTGTGCTTCAAGATCACTACAACTTCCCTTGGTTTGTCTGCTCAGTGAAAACTGCTGTAGGTGGAACTGAGGCTTTCACAGCTGTGCACTTGACCAGGGTAAAGTATTTCTCTTGGTTCCTATTTTTCTAGTCAAAGAAAAATTATTGCAGTCAGCCTGTACATGGTTATTATCATCCTTCCCTACTCTCTTTAACTCATGTGCCTATTACAAAAGTTTGTCCTTAAAAAAATTGATTTTTCTCAAAGTAATAAGTGTTAAGCTGTCTGATTCCTGTGCCTTAATTCAGATGTTTATAATATCTAAGGAAGTTCTAGCCTGAAAAAGGATGATGGTGAGTAGCTGGGTGGAGAGGGAGCTGTGGATGGGGACCCCTTTGAGAGCTACATGCCTAGAACTTAATTTGGACGCTGCTGTTGTGTAAGTGTGACCTGAGAGGCTGGAAAAGAAAAGCTACTAGACTTTAATTAGTAACAAATAGTGTGAAAATGCTTGTGCCCTTGAGACTTAAGCTGGCCTGTCTCAGTTTTCATGACGAGATCGTTGTCACCATGGAGCACTGATGGGTGCCTGTGCTCTGAGGAGTTACTCTGGGGCTCCATTTAGGTGCTGAAACTACATGTGTTTAGTTTTGGGAGTGTGGGAATGGTAAAAAGAAGATAGAAAATAGCATAAACTCTGGGCCTTGTTATAGAGTTACTTATGCAATGCCATTAATATAGAAAAAATACTGGATCATGGTAATGGGCATACAGCAGTAAGCTGTTCTTGAAAGACTTCTTACTGGGTTAAGAGATTACAAGTTTTGGAAAGGATCTCAGGCCTTAAACTGAGGAAAAGGTGAAGAGTGTTTGACTATTAGGAAGAAAAATATGAATGTAAAACCTCCTTGATTTCAGTGCAGTTAACATATTCTCTTAAAATAATTTGGGTTAATGCAATGGATTTCTATGTCTGTTTTAAAATATTAAAGAGATAAGAATGGTAAAAGAATATTCCATAGAAGAGTGGGAGTCCTTGACTGCTAGAGAAACTTGAGCATCCTGACTTGCTATCATGTGCTTGAAGTCCCGTGTTGCAGCGCGTCCTCTGTGGTTTCTGGGCTGGTGGCTGACGGGGAGCCGGCTATAAATACTTCTCTCTTCTCCACTTATGTGGTCAGTTGAAGCTTGATCAAACTTTTATTTAGAACTCGACCACTAAATTGGCAAATTAAGCCAGCTTTCCTGCTTCTGATTTTAAAAAAGGGCATAGTGAATCTACCTGCTCCTGTGAAGCGCTTTTTGTTGGGATGCACTCTTAAGAGGCATGTTCTAAAAGAGGATCTGGAAGTTTTGGTAGACTGTTCCAGGAAGATGATTTTTCTTCCTCTCTTTGGGGTAGACTTTTGAAGAATTAATGTTACTCCCTGGAAAGGCTGACCCCAGTACAATCTGTTTACATAAAACCGTTTTTGCTAAAAATGTTTATTTTTATTAGCAAATGTGTTAAAACATCTGGTCTTATTTTGCACAGTTCATGGATGTTTCCATTAGCCTTTAAAATGCTGGAGGTATTCCTGAAAAGGGTTAATACTGAGCCTAAGCTCAGAATAGATCCCAGAAAGTATACAGCCCTTGCTCTGGAAGGCATCTAACCGCCTCACTTGGCTTGCTAAAGCTCTGTTTGTCCAGCTTTTGCTTCCTCTGCAGATTGTTCAGGATGCTGTTTCTCCATGCACTGTGTCAGAATAATGAATTAATCTTTGTCCAGATGCATCTTAGTCCAGGACCTCAATTTCCCTTTGGTGCTGTTTCAGGTGATCTTACTGTGATTCTTGTTTCTTCTGTAAAGGCTTTCTCAAAGGCCTTTTCTGCTCAGATTTCCTGGTTTATTGTTCCACAGTTATTTTCCTCCTTGAGCCCAGATTGTGCCAGCAGGGTCTCTCTGCAGTTCTTTGCCCACCGTGTCTGTCTCCTTGTGTGCATCCCTACTGAGAGGGTACAGGAAGGAACACAGTGAACTCCAGATGAGTTCTCATGGCCTGACAGGAACAGGGGCTCCCCCTTCCCACAGTCTGCTCTGGCTCATCTGATCCCCAGCTGACCAGATCAGCTGCTGCCCTTTGGGGCCTTATACAGGAAGGATTAATTGACCCTTGCTTCCTTTGAAGATCCCACTGCTTTGGGTGTTTGGGAAACTGCAGCCAACAAAGCCTGCTTTTGTTATCTCCCTCAAACCGGGCTCAAGTGTATGACTGAAAGGATTATGCCACACTAAGCTACTAAATATATTTTTGCATGATACTCTTACACTAAAAAGAAAAAGACAATGATAGCTATCTCCAGTAATGACAGGAGTACCTTCTTTTAGTGGACATCAGTGCCAGAACTTTATTTTAGTACCTTCTAAGTCATTAGTACAGAAAACAGTGCTGCAGCTGTCTTGGCAGGCTGTGCTAGGAAGAAGTGCAGTTCCTAATTTAGTGTGTATCTGATTGATGCATTTGAAAGTGGCAATTCAGCCTGGCAGCAAAAGAGGATTGAAAGCTGGTGCTGAGCACAGTAGGGTTTAGCTTATGGTAGCTCAGGGCTACTTCATTCTGTACAAAGGGGAAATGTTAGGGTGCTCACCCTGTGCCCTCAGAGAAATGGATTGCAGGATGGTCAGTGTTGCAGCCTGGCTGCTTGTTGCTAGAAGGAGTTGGAAAATAAAGGTGTCTTTTGAAATAGGTGCCTTGCTGCCTTGAGGCTTTGGAGCTTTGACTGGCCTCCTAGCTGTGAAGCAAGTTCTGTACCTGGGAGAACCACCTGAAAACATTCCCAACCAGCATTATTTTGGTCACTCCAGGTCTGGTTTACATTTTGGGTTACCTAAATAATGATCTGATGCTTAGGCTGGGAAGCTTTTGTGAGGACACTGGTTGCTATTGGGTCACTTCAAATAAAATCTGGAGGCTTGTTCTTACAGGCACATGGTTTGCAGGAGCAGTGATATACAAACTGTCTGGTTGCAGTTTTACAGAGACAGCAAGAGCCTGGGGGAAGCATGTTCCTGTGGCCTCTTGCTAGAGACTCACAGGGAAAAATGGTTGCATTGCAGTGTGCTGAGGCCTGCCAGACCCCAGGAATTGTGGCTGTTGCTGCAGTGCAAGATGCACCTCCTTGATTGCAATCAATCTGGAAGTCACAGTGGGATTGCTGGGTCTGATTGTTGCTCTGTGTGCCTGTTGTCTTGACACGTATGAGACTATGACCAAGGCCACAGTGAAAAAACAGATTTGGGGTAAGCTGAAACTTTCCTTGGGTGACAGGGGATGGGCTTTTGAGGAAGGTGTGTTATGTTAAGGCTCCTGCATTCTTCATCTTGGGGCTTTTTTTGTAGATGTAACACCTAGTTTGGTTTGTTAGGTTTACTGTTCTGAAGATAGAACTGCTGCTGGCAGAGGAGGATAGATTCTTTCATTGCATGCATGGAGTTGGTAAACAGTTGTGACCTTTCTAGGTCTGTAACACACACCAGTGGAAAGCTTGGAAAAGCATTGGCTGTCTTTTTGCTTCACTGGAAATGTTTTCTTAAATTTTTTTTTCAGGTGGTGATGAATGACCATTTTGTGGAAAACATGCATTGTTGACCTTAAAGCAAAGGGTTAAGCTGTCTCATGAGGCTGCTTTTTGTCCTGGAAAGAATCAGCAGCGAAAGTTAGGCTGTCAGCTTTGTTTGCATTTCCCAGCTATTGTGCACTTGCCAGCATCTTTTAAATGTTTTAAATGTAGCTTTTCTATTTTTCTAATGCATAACATTTATATGCGGTGGTTCTTGTGAGGATGCCAGAACAGCCATATAGTAAATATTTAATAAGAATAGTAAAGATTTCTTGTTCTCAGTGGGCTAAGTTCTGATCTAAAGGAAGTGAAGTTGCCATTTTAAATTATTTATGAAATGCTGCACATAAGGAGACATGGTTTGTTTGCTTTATTATATGTAGATGACAGGAGTAAAGGTCTCAGTTTAGTTAAGACGTAAATTATGGGAGTGGGTTTTAAGCATGATAAAAACCTAAGTAATCCTACTTTTATGGCTGTGAGGGATATATCCTCATCCAACATGGTAGCTGTACTACAGGCTGGATGATGGAAATTATCCTGTCACTCCATACTTCAGCTAACTTGATTTTTGGAGGCCTCGCTATGTAACCCTTTATATGAAAAGCATGAACTGTTTGTTTTAAAGTTGTAATAATGGAACTGTCATTTGTGCTAAAAAAATATTTTTTAAGATGGCAGACATGTCTATCAGCTCTCATGGGAACATGGAGTTCCCTTGTGTTTTACTAGTATCACAAGAGAAATGATTATTGGTGTATCTGTAACTTCAGTGTAAGAGGAAAGAAAGTGAAGCAGCTGTGGTTGATGCTTTGGGCATCTAAGGAAACATGCAAGAAGTATTTTCCTCTTTGTTCAAATGCAAAAGTGACTAGGGAAGGAGTGAACAGGAGTAGTGACGTGTTGAAGGTAAAGGAGACTGAAGTTGTTACACAAGATAAAAAAAAAGAACCCAGTGTGGGTGTCCCTCTGTGCTGAGACATAAAGCTTCAAGTGCAAGTCCTTGTGTGCTCAGTCAGTTGAGGCATCCTGTATCTGTCCCTTCTCCCCTCCCTCACTATCAGTGTTTGATTTCTGATGTGTGGAATGAGGAGTCTTAAAATAGAGGAGAAATGTGAAAAATTTCTGAAGATTCTGAAGTAGGGGCTCACTGGGATTTCCCAGTAAGGGCCCACAACTTGAGGAGTTAGCTCTCTGGAGAGAGGGGGCTTTCTTTCAGCATTGTCATTTTCACAGGTGTTTGGTTTCATTGTGAATGTTTGGTTGTTGGTTTGTTTGTTTTCCCTGGGGACCACAGCTCTTTTCAGGGATAATAAATATTTATTTCAAAACTGAGTCTGTGCTAATGATGGGAGACATGTACTGAGATGGCCTTTACCCAGCTCACTGTAGACCTTTAAATGTGATGCTGGTCTGGTGAGAAGCTCCTGTAGTTTTTAGAGCATTAAAGAAAAAAAGAGCAAGATTGCCTGGCAAACAAATAAGGGTTGTACATGAGAGGAATAATACTTGAAAGTGAAAAGTTCAAATGTGCTTTTTAACATACCTCAACTCTGCAGTTTACTTTTGATGCTGGGATTTTCTTTTACTTCCTAGTATTAATTTTAGTTTTTGCTTATTGTGCTCCAAACAAGAAACTAAGTTGTGTTTTATAATCTTGAGTGTTTCTGGAGTGAAAACACATTGTTAAATTTAAAATCACATGAGTATCTTATGCAGCTTTTAGTATAAATTATCCAACTCACTTCTTTAAAAATGAGGGAAGAGATTCAAAGTAGAACCCATTGAAGTTAAGCTTCATTAAAAAAACAGGTCCTACTTTTATATTGCATCTCAGTGGGTTTGCAGTTCTCTCTTCCTCTGTTTTCTGTTAAAATAAACCCATTCTGAAGCCCTTACTATGTGCTTATATCTGGCTAGCTGTATTCCACTTCTGTAGAAGGTGAGCTCTCAAAAAAGAAGTTCAAGACAGAAACGTTATATTTGTGTTCAAATAATGCCTTCCCTGAAAATGCTGATAATTACTCTGTTTTTATGAGCATGTTATTTTTTTTCAGTTTGGGCAAGATAGAGTGAATCCGTGCTATTGAGAGAGTTATTTTTTTAGAGTATAAGATGGTCTTTATAAATCTTTATAAACGTTTATAAATGTTATCAAATATGCTATTGCAACATTAAAAAGGCTTTAATGATTGGGATTTTTAAAAGCACTAGTGTTTGGCTTAAATCTACTGTGGTTTGCTTTAAAATGTCTTGATGTCTTTGGGGGATTGAAATGGAGCCTGTGAGTTAACTTTCTGCTATTGTTGTGCATGCTGTACCTCTAATGAAAGACATGCTAGTAGATGTGTGCAGGTTATTCTAGTGGACCTGGAGAGAGTAAATGGACTTTTTGTGTTCTAAAACATTCTATGAATTAGACAATTTATTTTAAGCTGATTCTTTTTGGGGCAATAGAGATGTAATTGAATACTATGAGTTCATGTATGTGTATGTAAATATATAAAACTTCTTGTGGAAACAAATTGTATATTGTAGATACCAAGGATGTAGGTGTTCAGAGGAGAAAATGAAATGTGAGAGCTGTTCAAAGTCTCCATACTCCTCTAAGTAGCCCTTTCTATTTCTTTTATTTGAATTCATCAGTTTTGATTCTGAAATAATTTCTCCCTTTCCCAAATGTTTGGTTTTGCTTTGCATGCATTTTTTTTAATGTTGCTTCCCATGTCTCCTGCAGAAACAGCAAATGGCTTTAACAAAGAAGCAGCCAATTTTGGCTGTTTTGCAATGAGCCACAGACCTCACTCGTGTCTGGTTGAATCCACATTTAGGTTTTTCTGCTTCTGTGTCTGTGCTTCTGAGGAACCTGTTTCTTCCCTGGATTTCATGCTCAAGAGTCTTTCATAGGCAAATGTTTGCAGTTCTCTGCTGTCCTTGTCTGAATTTTGGGATCTCTTCCTGGCTTTTAACATACTGTATTAGTTTGGTGCTTTTGTAGGAAGGCTGGTTATTTCCTGTAGTTTGGAGGAAAAGCATTATCTCTTCTGTAGGAGCCTTTGTGTTCAGGACTGCCTCAGAGCCTATTTATCACCTGTTAAAGTAAGTTAGAAATCATCTGACTTAAGACCTTAAGCAGGTTGTTTTTGTTAAAGCACAGCTTGGTGTATGCCTGTGGTTCTTCAAAGTGCCAAAATGGTTTGCTTGTAGAGAATGAAGTGTTGAAACACTCATGATATTGAGCCAAACATAAATCCCACTAGGTTTTCTACTTATGTATGGAATAACTTCAGAATATGCTCTTCTTGCAGTGGAACCTTTGGGGTTTTTTTGTTGGGTATTTATTGTTTTTTGTTGGATTGTTTATTTGTGGTTTTTGTTAGTGTGGGTTTTTATGTTTTTTTTTTTTTTTTTTTGTGTAAGGTGATGCCAAGAAAGGAACGCTGAAATAAAGTACTGTTCTTGCTATGTTTCCCCCCTTCTTATTTCAAGGAGTTAAAGTTACCAGCTTAGATTGCTTTCTGATTAAAAAAAGTATCCTAGAGAAAGGATAATAAGGTAGATTGTTCCAAAATGGTTAATAATCAGCAAGGCATGCTTTCAAGCTGTAAACAGTATTGTCCATTTAGCAAATGCTGTTCTTGTACATCTTAGTACTCTTGAATATTTTTGACTAGTTGCAGGTGCATGCAGACTTGTGTTGTCCTTGAGAGCTCTGGATGCTTTCTGTGTTCTACTGTGGGTCATGCATTTACCAGTTCTGATATAGTAAAAACAGTCATGGTAAAGTAGTAGATAAGTGAAGACTTACACTTGAGTATGGAAGGGAAGCAGGGAGGGGGCAAAATGTTCAAATGGTGCAAAAGAGTTGTTTGTCAGAGCATATAATGTCATGGACTTGGACTTGAATTTCGTACTTCACCTATTTAAAATGTTTGAAGAATAAAATACTTGGCAGTGTTAATCAGCTTAAGTGGACATTTAAGAACTAAAACCAAGAGAATGCTTGAACCTGTTTCCATGGGTTGTTTGTTAGGACCCTTAGTGAGAGGTGCTGTTCCCTGCATGAAGAGAACTCTTTCTGAAACTGGGGAGTCAGGAGAGTACTGGGGCACCAAGAAGTGTGAAACTAAGAGAAGTAAGGATTGTTTTCCTGGTTGTTTCTGGAGAAGTCCCTGAAGGCTCCTGTTGCAGCACAGTTTGGAGAGGCCTCCCTGGTGTAAAGTGTGTTTTGTTCTCTTGATTAGCAATATTGCCATTTACCACAGTGCTAACATTAGACTCCTCTACTACTACAGCGATATATGATAAAAGCCCAATCAGTAGGGGCTCAGATAGTAATGACTCCTTGCTACAGTGCCATATTTATAACATTGATGACCTGGAGTAATGTGATTCTTGGACTGATATTGCTGCAGTAGACATGGATATAAATTAGGAAGGAAGGAAGAAAGCATTGCCTGCGTAAAGAAAATATTTTCTAAAATCGATACAAGTTTTCCACTACTTTGTATTTTCCAAATCTGGTAGCATTATGAATTACTATGTCATTTAGTAAGAGATATAAAGTTGCTCAAGTATGGTTAAGTAAATTATTTGAGCTTAGAATGGAGTTTTGGTAACTTGCTTGGCAGTTACTGCCCTTTTAGTACACTTATGAAAAAAGCCCCTGTGGTTTAATCTTAAAGGATAAATCTCTCAAAATGTATTGTGATGGTACATATAGATGTTAGCCTGCTTCTGTGTATTTTAAAAAAAATTTAAAAAAATCTCTTTTTACTCTTGAGATTTCAGGATGTGCCTATGATATAAAGCCTGCTTCTTGTGTGTGCATGTTTGAAGCTTTCATATTGTAAAGCATTCTGTGTGCTGCTGTAATGCATTGTGGAAAGCAGCTTCACTCTCTCCATTACTGGCACAGCTTTCTAATGTCCTGTGGAATGCCTTGCCTTTGTGTTCTCCAGCAGTGATGCTGTCTGTGAAGCATCCTTCCCTTTAACTGCTGTTACACACCAGCTGAGTCTGCTTCCAGGGAAGTGTTGATCTCATTTCTCCAGTCATCAGGCCTGTTACTGAGAAAGTGGAGCTTGACAAGTGTCTCCCGGTGGCAAGTAAACATTTGTTCATTGAAATTTTTGGGTCTGTATCTGAGTTGTTCTCAATTTTACTTTATTTTGTCTAAGACACCAAAAATGAAGGAAGGACATTTAATGAGGCCTAGCATGCAGGTTATACTTCTCAAGAACAAATTTTATACTGGTTTAAATCTTGAGAGTAAATGACAAAGGCAAAGATTGAATTATTACATCAGGTCACCTGGGCATCTTAGAGCTGAAAATGGCATGCAACTAATAGCTTTACTTTCCCAAGAGACCTTGAAGAACAGAGGCACTAAGAGAAGAAAATTGTTAGATATTTAGGTAGCAATGGTAATTTTGTTACAAAACAAGATTATTAATGGCATTCTTTATTTTGGCATTCTGACTGTGTCAAAGTTCATAGTCTGAATTGTAAGAAGGCTGCTATTTAGCTATTCATGCTGGGTTGGTAGGAGGACCAGCCATTATACAGTTGATATCAGATGAATTAAAAGCTTTGTACAAACAGACGTGTAGTGCCTCACCCCAGTTCAATAAGTAAATCATTTAATACATTCAAGAATTCTTGTAATTTTGACCTTGGGAGATTAGCTAGGTCAGCACTGGGCATGCTTGACAACTGACCAAAGAAATTAACGCCAGTGAATTGCTGTCTCTGTTTCCAGAGCTGGTTGAGCTGGAGGAGTTTTTTTCATATGCAATGTCTACAGAGTGTCCTAGATAGGATAAACAGCCTAGGCAGGGTCCCTCAAACATAGTGGTGACAGTCAAAACTAGAATTTGTCTACTGAATGCTCTCAGTAAGACTAGGCTTTCTGATAGAACTGATAACCTAAAATGGAGGTTTTAATCTTTGAGCACCATCTGTTGTGCAGGGCAGCAGCAGGTGGTCTGCCTATGGAGAGGACTGGCACAAGTGGCTGCTGTGCTGCAGGGTGGGTGGAGCTCTGGTGGCACTGAAAGCTCTGGGCAGTTGTTTGCCTGCTAATGCTTTCTCCCTACCTGATTTCCATTCAGCAGTTATCCAGATGTTGGTTTTGAGAAGCCTGTACTTAGAAGACAAGTTGAGAAAAGACCCATCTTTACCTAATGTTGTAAAATTACTTAGTGTGTTCAGGCTGAGATTTCAGATCAGCTGCAAGTATCCTCATTTCTTGTGTTTACTGCTGTCACTTTCTTTGAAAGGCTCAGGCATGTAACACAGTTTAGGCATAGGATGTCTAGCTTTGACTCCAAGGTTTTCAAAGGTAGGTGATGTGGTACTCTAATTGCTTATTGCCTTGCACCAATGTATCAAAGTTACTACGCCATTCTTAACTCACACATTATTTGACTTCAACTGTATTCAGAGATGTACATGTGATACCTCTTGTGGTTGGTGAGAAGGTAATGCACAGCTCAATTGTAACATCGTGTGGAAAAAAACTGGTAAAAACAGGGAATGCTTATGTGGATAATAAGTTTGCCCTTCTTCAAAATCAAGTAGTTGATTTTAACTAACAAATGAAAGCAAATTTGTGCTACTACTTTTTAGCTATTTTTATTTGGAGGAGCAGCATATCTTTGGGCTTGTGGATTTCCTTAAAGACACCTCCCTGCTAGGTGAGAACCTGAGTCATCTGATTTGTTGTTTTAATTGTAGGGCCTACAGTAAAAGAGTTTGTCCTGGATGGGTGAGCAGTCCTCTCCTCCTTCTGTGTGGGTACTGTGCAGGGCTGGTGAGCAGTCTCTGGCTTTACTCATCTTTTAGGTAGTGCTAGGACTTCACTTCTTTTTTTGTTCATGATTTCACTAGCTCAAATGCAGGCTTTACATGCTGGGGCATGCTGAAGTGTGTGTATCACCAGCTATGCTTACAAAGGTGTTTTTCCCATAGAAGAGAGGAGCAAAGACATTGCTTTGAGCAAAGCAGAAACTGGCAGGGTTGAACAGTGTCAGAATAGCAAAGGAACTCCTCTAATTTTGAGGTTGAGGGTTCTGTTTGATTGCTTTCTGTACCTTTAGATACTCTAGTATTTCTTCTAATCCCAAGAGAGTTGAAATAGAACAAAAATTAAAAACTGTGAGTAAAAAATGTACTTCTTTTTAACAGCATTTTTATTAAAGGTAGTTTGCTAGTCATGATAGTTTTGAAAACAATAAAACCAAGAGGCCTCCAAACTCTTGGAAAAATTATCATGCTTAAAAAACTAGATAAAGACTCTAATTCTGTGTCCTTCTAGGAGCAATGACTATATAATCTGACAAAAAATGAGCGTTCTGTAATCTAATATGTCATTTTTTGGTGTAATAAGAAAGCTATTCCATGCTCTACTTCCTTTCATGCTATTAATAAGAGGCTGCCACATTGTATTACTTTGTTCCTAAGCTGTGACTTAAATTTTTCACCCTTCAAGCAGGCCAAATTCAGTGATCTGATGTCCACTACATTTATTTCATATACAAAGTCAGATGAAGTGACAGAATAGCTGCAGGTTATGAAACTTTGACATTTCAAGAGGAGGCAACAAAAGGCTTCAGACTTTGACAGCTAGTGAGCTCCATCAGAAATGTATAACAGAATGTAAAGGTTGCACTGTAGTTTAATGTGATGTGTTAATAAATGGAATGCCAGTAATTTGCTGTGTGCTAACATTTTTATTGGCAGCATATATTTAAATATGTAGAAAGCATATCCCACCCAGAGAGCATCTGAGCCAAAATCAGGTTGAGACCCAAAGGGAGGATTGCCAGCTGCCATATTCTTGCTGAACTTTGGGCATTTGTTAACACCTACTGGCAGTGTAGGTAGCTTTGTCTGCTGTTTTGTTTCAGCCAAGTCTGGTTTTCTCAGGACTATTATGATAAGATATGAGATGATAGAATCACTTAGGATGGAAAAGATCAGAGAGTCCTGTGATGAACCTTACACTGCCAATCCCCTGCTAAGCTGTACTAGTCAGGTTGTATTATTGCCATGCTGTTAGTAATTTCCAGAGCCCAGGAAGTTTATACAGACCAATGTGCTGGCAGGTGTCTCACTTGCAGTGAGAAGGGTTAAGTAATGATGATAGAGAAGGGGAACTGGAAGAAGCCAATTCTGAGCAAAAGATATGCTTCAGGTGAGCAACAAGCTTTTTAGGCATTCCCATTCTCAGCCTAGTTGTGTCAGAGAGGATGAATGCAGAGTGCTTGGGTGTAGTGGCACTGCAAAGGTTCATGAAGGATGTGGCTGAGACTCATAGGGCAATATTTGAGAAGCAGGATTGCTGTGTGATGGTGGTGAGCTGTTAGACCTCCCAGGAACTGCAGAGGGGCTAAAAGGTTTTTCAATGGAGAACTACTGCAAAGTGTAGGAATGGGCAGGTGAATTAAAAATGCAAGGGTTCCTTTTTAGTCCCTGGGATTGGAGATGCACTCTGCCTGTTGTCAAAATCTGTAGTGAAATTTCAAAAGTATACTAGCTTTATTGTAATAAATTTTTTATCATTCCTTAAACTGAAAGCTGTAGAAGAAAAGAGTTTTATTTGGATAGTATTTCACTGAGTGATGAAGGGCCAAGGAAAGTACTTCTGTCCCTTTTTTCTTGTTGCCTCTTTTCTGAATTTTAATGTGTTACCAATTTAAGTCCTCTTCAATGGTATATGAAATGATATATAACAACAGACAGGTTGATAAAACATGGGATCTTGTGTGCCCTTACTAAAATGCCTTACTAAAGTGCCTTTTGAAGAATGTAGTAGACTGAAATAGCTATTTTAAAATGAGCTTACTCATGCTAGAAGTGTTTTGAGAAGTTTGATGGAAGAGAGATAAGCAAAGAGACTGCAGTATCTGGGTGTGAATATGTAGGAATTGCATTACAGATGAGTTGCTTTAGTAGAAAGATGCTATATTATTAAGGAAAATGGGATAAAGTAAGATATATTAGTTTAAATGGTTTGAAATACATCTTAAAGGGAGAAGAGTGTTAATACAGTTGCTGTTTTGTTGACTGATAGTGGAGCTGTGCTGTTTAGGTGCTTAATCAGAACACTGAAAATTACAAAAATGATAGAAGGCATGGAAAAACCAAAAGGCAGAAGTTTTGGTAAAAGTAGTACAGTTCATTTACTCAGGACTGAAGAGGAACAAATCTTAATGTGATGGAGACAATTCTTATTTCAGCTGTTGAGGATGGCTTTTGATCATCTACCTTAATGCACAAAGAGGCAATGTTTATCTTAGGCAATGGAGGAAGTCTGATTTGAGATGTTACTTGGCAGTCATCTTGAGAAAATTACCTGTGTTGTATTGGTAAATGGCATTCCTATATGAACAGAAGTGCTGCCAAATTTTTAATAAGCCTTTTTCTTCTCCTTCCCAAAACCTAAGTCAAGTCTCAGACTCAGTGAAGCCAAGTAAGGAGAAATGAAGAGGTAGAGCTGTGAAGGTGAGTCTTGCACGTCAAGACAACAGATAGGAGATTTGGAAGTAACATAATTTTCAAGAAATTAAATAAAACCCAAATCCAACAGGTTGAATAGAACGAAAAAAAGCTAATGGTAGTAATCCTTCAAAGAGCAGAACTATTTGAAGAATGGCAGGTTTACAATTAAAAGCCCAAGATAATTACTGATATCACTGACAGTGGGGAGAATGTGAGGAAGGTTGTTGTCTATTCTGTAGCCAGCACATCAGGGAATTCTTACACATGCTGCAGTTACAGCAGACAAGCCACAGGAGTTTTTTGCAGAAGTGTTCACTGTTAGAAGACTCTACATGAATTCTCAGACTGAAGAATTTCTTACAGGCATGGTCAACAAGATCTTTTTAATTAATGTGTTGAGAGGCAATCAGTATAAATGAGTAGGACATCATGCAAACAATTTAAAACTTAGTCGAGGTGTAAAATACCTCAGACATGTAAGTATCTAGTTTTTCTGTCAGAAGTATGTAATCCATCCATTACAACAGGCTGTGTGTACCAGAGGAATGGAAACTGCAGACATGATACCTCATGGAACTGAGTGCTTTAAGAAAGTAAAGTACCATAAAAAATTTTTAAACACATCAAGTTAAAAAAAAGGGCCCTTTTAAGCTAGAAGTCATGCATCATGAAGCAGTTAGAATCCTTGGAGGGTGCAGGGAGGGAGAGCAGTAAGTATATGGCTGGTGTAATGCACTTCGATTTACAAAAAGCATTTGACAAGACCTCCTGCCAAAGGCTTTTAAGGAAATCAGCTGCTGTGGATTAAGAGGAACCACCTCCTGTTGTATTAATAACTGACCAGAAGATGAGAAAAATGTAAGACTAAATGATCAATTTCCACAGAGGTCTTTCCAATGGGATCTTCAAGGATATGTGCCCTCAGCAAATTCATACATATTCTAGACAAAGGAACAAAATGTGCTGACATTGAGCTAGGAATAAAAATGACACAATCCAAAGTTAGTTGTGAGATGTTCCAGGAGAATTTTAAAATAAACAGATACTGGAAAATAAATAGCTGGTGGGATTTTATATCTGCTAATTGTAATGTAATACCTACTGCAGGAGGAGGATGAACACAGTTCTGGTTCTATGTCTGCTTTAACAGAATCCTAGTTAGTTATGAACCTTTGGCAGAAATGTTATTGTTTTTTTGGTCAACTCTTTCAAGGTATAAACTTTGAGGGCAGAAGTGTTTAGGAAAGGGATAGGAAGTAGAATAGAAAAGATCATTATTGTTCTTCCTTGGTGTGCTGTATCTGTCTTTGGTTCCTGTCCATGAGTAACACTTGTAATGGTGACTGGGATAATCACCGTGGCCTGGCTTCTGTGTGAGAGGAGGCTAAACAGGATTGAGCAGTAAGAGGAGACTTTGTGGGTGAAAATTAAACATGAGCTTCTTCTGGAAAAGGGACCCAAAGGATGTGTCTCTCTGCCTTTTTTTTTTTTTTTTTTTTCCGTTCTCTCACAAGTCCCACCACTTCATTGCATGAGAATTTCCATTATATGGATGGATTACTGTATGGTACTAAAAGATGCTTTGGGGAGGAGATTTTGTAGAGGAGGTCGCAGAAGACCTTGGAGAAGAGTCCTGATCAGTTTAAGAATTAATGCTAAATATAAAAAAATAAAGCACTGCAAATACAGCTGACTTTTCAAGGCTGTCATGTAGAGTTTGTAGTTCTGCTGTCTCTGAGTGACTGGGTCCTGTGTAAAACTTAGGAAATTTGGGTTTCTTTTAACTACATATGGGAACACAAATGTGGACTAACTTGGGCATGTGAACTTTGAAACCTGAAAAACAACTTTGTTAATAGAGGTTTTAATCACCTACAGCCCTGATTATCTACTTCAGGAGAAGCAGAAGTGACTCTTTAAAACAGGAGCAGCTTTAATTTAGTCACCTTCCTCCAGGCCCAAAGTAGCAGCTCTGGTCTCCTCTTCAGAGACCTTGGTGAGTGTTTCTGGGTCAGGTTGATGGCTGAAGCACTGCTGCTTTTGTGAAGAATGCAGGTGCTACAAATTCAGTTGCCAAAATATTCCTGTGTGTCACCCCTGAGTGACTCACCTAATGGACTAGCAGAATAGTTGCCTCCCTGTGAGCTGTGGTGGTTGATGACCACCTACTTAAATTGCTGTCAGATATTATGGGTAGTAGAAGAAAAAAACTGATCATCCAGTGTAAGCTGCCAGGACTAATTTTCATTTTAAATTTGATGTAAAGCACTGAGGTTACTAACCCTGCCTTTCATTTCATTCCCCAAATTGCTAATAGAAATTTCTGAACAGTTTTTAGTCAAGTGTAGAAAGGGAGATAAAATGGGGGTCACTGAAGTGAGGAGGGAGGCGGGGGGAAAAAGCTCTGAAGTTTTACCTTGTCAGAGACAGTCTGGCTATAACATTACTCTGGTTTTGCACAGTGGTTGGTGGTGGTGGGCTTTTTGGTTATTGTAGAAATGTATGCTGAGACACATACTACAGAATTACAAAGGGAGATAGATAGAAATTGAGAAAATTTTTTTATTTACTGAGTTATAAATTGTATCACAAGACAACTGCTTTTGAAAGATTGTGGGTTTTGTTCTCAAATTAAAACCAGTAGAAAAAAAAATTGTAGCTGAGATTTCTGGTATGCTTGAATCTACTAGAACTGAGAATCATCTGACATTATGTAGAATAGTTTTTCTCCATGTAGAATAAATAATCTAGCAGTAAACTTGGATTTTTGATCTTGCATTTTTTAAAATGGTAGTATAATTTTCTGACCTAATGTTGTTAAATTGGATGTCTGTTAATGTTGTATGCCTGTTTTTTTTTACTTAAATTTTTGTTGAACAGAGAGAAGAGTCAAATTTTCTATATGGAGAAGAGAATTGACTACTCTCTCCTCTTAATAACTGATGTATTGGACTCTATATCTTAATAGTGAAAGTCACCTGAATATTAAGCAAACTAAAAATGAAGCCATCTCAAGTAAAATTTTTTGTGGACTCTTGTGAAGTTTATTCTATATAAAGAAAACAGCTTTCATAAAAGCCTGTCAAAAGTTTCCTGTTAGCAGTCATGATTGGACTTCTGGAGCATTTTGAAGAACAGTGTTGCCCTAGCACTGCTCTTAAGACTTTGAACTTACAGAATTTCTTCAAGGCTTTCTGTAGAAAGGAATTTTTAAGCTCCAGTTCAAAACAGTCTAATCCATACCAGATCCAGATTTTTTTGGATGAAGTTTTGCAATCTTAGTCTTGGTTGTTTATATTGCAGAAAAGATTTATGGGTATTTCTGGATGTAAGTTCAAGAGCTCATTGTTATTCTGCAAGTACAACTTCAAAAATTATTCTTATAGGAAGATGTTAGTTTGTGCAAAATTCATGTGGAAATGAGCTATGACAGGATTAGGTCTGCAGGGGGAAAGAACAGGTTCTCCTTTAGGGACTATGACTGTTGAAAAAAATTTCTCTAAAGGTAAAAATATTTGACTTCATTTGCAATTTGTATGCACATGCCAGTCTTGTCTCTAGGCAAAATACTTCATTTAATCAACCCCTGATAATGCCTCAATTTTTGGAAATGCCCAAATCTGTTTAAATACTTAGCAAATAAAACAATATGAATTCTGATCTGACAGTGTACTGAAACATGACCACTAAATTGCTTCTTTTCATTTTGTCTGTCTTTTTTGTGGTTTACCATTTACATACTTATTGGAAAAAAGTGGCTCCCAATATTACCAGTTAGATTGTGCCTGGGCCAGTCTGACCCTCGCTGCTGGGCCAAAGGCAGCAACTGCGGTGTGTCACCCCAGAGATACCTTGGCTTGCTGGTGGTTGCAGCTGGGCACTGAACAAGTCCAGGCTTGTTAGGAACCCCGTTTACCTCAGGAGGGAAGCTTCAGGCGATGGTGAAGAGAAAAAGGAGAGGATTCTGCTGGAGGGTTTAATGTCCAGAGGTTTATTCCATGGTTACAGAGGTCTGAACGTGAGCAACTGCTCCAACAGAACCAATCGACCGCATGGTCTGATTCACCTTTTAAGCTCAGGGACCGGGGGAGGGGAGGTACAGGTGAGCCACCAACCAGGTGAGAGGGGCAGGGTCTCAGGGGAAGATGACACCCAGACAGGCCAATGACCTCTGGGCATAGGGGCATCCTTTAAACTTGACCAACCACACGACGCCTTGCTGGAACGTTAGGTCTGAGTGACAGGACTTACTCAGCATGGGGGGAAGGGATTAGACTTATAGGCACACCTGGGAAAGTGACCTGGAAGGCCAAAATGGGACAATACAGCACACCACAACACATACTAAGCTACTTCAGCCCTTTTTCTACTTAAGTATTGTTAAACCAGCTAATGCTGTGTAATGTGGGTCACTGGCTACTCAATTATCTGAACAGAAGGAATAATATGAGGAGGGGAAGACTGATGTACTTCCTGAAAAGTTGGGTTTGTCAGTTTTTGCTTTCTTAATGTTTGGGATTTTTTTCCTGAAGACTTAGCATACATTGAATAGTTGAGATTTAAACCTGAAATATCATCCTGTAAGGACAAGGTTCAGATTTCCCTTTTTTTTTTTTATGACAAAGTCTTGGTGATTCTGTCAAGTTTAGGTGGCTCTATTATTGGAGGAAGGAGGTTTGCATGATGTTTTGCTCATTCCGGTGCAGCAGAAATTGTCTGGAGAATGGTGTAGTTCATAGAAGGATTAGTATTTCCCAGTTAGAGAATATCATCTCAAAGCTAAAATCATTGTTCTCTAATGTGTGGGAAGAACATGGTTTCAGATTGTTTGGGGAACTTATAGGGCTTGGTTTTAAAATTAGGTACAGAAACATCTGTACAAGTGGATTGCACTATTCGTATCAGTGCTTGCAAAAGAAAAAGCTCTCCAATTGTGGCAAAAATCATGTTACGTGCTTATTTCCACAAAACAGAAAATGCTATGGAAAATGACAGATAATCTTAGAGATGCTGATGAGGTATGAAATAAATGCCTGATCTGTGTATTGTTTGAGTGTCAATGCTGCTTAGCAATTTGCTAGTAGAGCACATCTTTCCTAAATGGATTTCTGTCAGGAATAGAATAGCTTCTCTATTTGTGTTGTGTGTAGTTCCCTTTTGAATGTGGAATCATATTTACCAGGAACTTCATTTTAGTGACATTGAAGTGTGTCAGATGTATTTCAGAAGAAACATGTTTTTTCAGAGGACTTGTGCCTATTTGCTGTTTTCATTTTCATGGCTCCTCTTTTCCTTTAGAATTTTTTTCCCCCCTCTTCCTTCCAGCCTCTCTTGCTTCTTGTACTCAGTTACATGGTGCTGTCTTGCAGATATAAGTGTTGCCTGGAAGGGCTCAGGAGTTGTGTGGAAAATGAGAATATACTGATCTTCTTATGCTTCGGACACACTTCACCTCTTGAGATTCTCTTCCTCGATATTAATTCTTTTGTCTTTCTACACATGATGTATTTTTGTTCCTGTGCACATACTAACCTAATTTCTTTGCTCAGAATGTATTTTGTTGAAGCTAGATTTGAATGTCACATCTACTTCTTGTTTCAGAAGAGTGAAATTCTTTCTTCTGATGTCTATCTCTGGTGAACAGTCTGAAGAATGCTTTACAGTGCTTATATCATCAGGCAGGATTTTGTGAACTTTGTCTGAATACTAAATAAACTTCTGTAGAAATGTGTTGAGATAATTTTTATATTTATTGCCATGTCCTCACAGTAAATTGTGTGATTTTGCTCTCTTCCCAGCTGCCTTTGTCATATGTGTTAGTACAGTGCCAGGAGTCCGGGTGCCTCACGTATATGTGTTTGCAGTTAAGCTAGAGTTTAAAGCCTCCTTTTTACATCAAGACAAATTCTGACACAGCTGCTTTACAGAGACTGTGTGCAGTCAACCTCATGTTAGGTAATCCTTTGGTGTAAACTCACATTTCTTAATCTCCTGTCCCTTTTGTCCCTCATTTCCTATGACCCAAGAGTTGTCTGCCTTGCATTGTTGTACACAGTTCAGCTTTGGCAGTGTGGGGCTCCTTATACCCAGGGAGCCATCAAGGATGCTTAGCTGTGATTCTGTTAGCACTTACCAAGCATGGTTCTGAAGTTTAGGGCTCACTAAGACTGCAGCTCTAACTGCCTGCAGCCACTAGATAGCTGGTGTTTGGTCTGTGAGTCAGACACTGTTAGAAGCCATGAAACAACTTGATCTGGCACTTAGTGCTGTGGTCTGATAGACAAGATGGTGCTCAAAGGTGCTGGACTCTGATCCTGGAGGTCCTTTTCAACTCTAGGGAGTCTATTATTCGAAGCCAGCTATAAATATTTCTAGCAAACTGGTTATATCTCTTGCTACAGTTAGGCCATTATTATAGTGGAGACTTTTGTGGGAAGTTGAATATGTTAATATTGTATGACAACCCCCCAAATACTATTTATAGGTCTTTCAAAGGCTGAAGTAGATGGCTTTCCATTAGCCAGAGCTTAGGAAGTTTAGACAGCTGTGCCATTTTTTTGCTGTAGTTTCCTTCATCAGAATGATCTGTTATACTTAAAAAATTCAGTGAGTACAGCACACACAAAGTGCTTCCAAGGAGCACCATCACCTTCTGAGGCAGAAGATACTTCTTCCTTATCTGTATCTTGGGGCAGCAGCTCTGTAGTCAGCAGCAAGATGACTTTGTGCTGACACTGTGACATAATGTTGACTTGATCATACTGAAGTGAGAACAGAAGTTGCTTCACTTACCTGTGTTGTAGCTATGAATGCTATTAACAGGGAATTAGGAGGGAAGAACAGGTTGCCTTACAGACAGTGATGATTGATTGCTTGTTGCTTCTAGTTCATCACCTTTTTAGCCCTAAATATGTTTTGTAGAAATCTTATTGCAAAACTAAGGTAATTACAGTGTAAGTGTAATTAAGTAGGATGTTTATGAGACTTCTGACATCATAAGTCATCCCCATATAATACTATGGGGATACTCCCAGTTTCAGCCACTGTTTTCTTAGGCAGGAGTCTGCTGGTACCTTATGGACAGGTTTTTGTTTAAGCAAAGAACAGCCATGCCACTTGGACTTGATTTTTTAACTTGGTGCTCTGTTGTTCACTTAAATACTGCCACTTACCCAGAAACTTAAAAATAATCTCTACAAAAAGGTTACATTTAACTGTGGTGGCTCTTATCCCAGTGGAGTATCCTCAATGGTAGGCAGTGATATTTTTATGACTGTAGTTATGGTACTGCAGGTTGAAGGTTTGAGCATTTTAGGATTGTACTGTTCCCCTAATGTATTTTGCTAGTTTTGTTTCCAGAGCTGATCCATAGCAATTAAAAAAGGCTCTTTCTATTTCTTAGTGTTGAGGTTTTGTTAATGTAGGTGTAGTGATCTTCAGCTTTGAGGCTACAGGCTACTAGCCTTAGATAATTGAAATAAGCAAAGTCTGAGCTTCTTCCATTTGTTTGGCAACTGCATTAGTTTTCAGTTCTGACTATTGCCAGTTCTGTTAGCTGCACTATATATATATATCAAATAAATACACATGTATAGGTGTAGTCATCTGTCTTGTCATGATTGTCAGCAGAAAGTTTTCTGGGGTGGAAGAACATTTTAAGTATAGACTAGATGAGCAATTAGAAATGCTAGGATTGTTAGAAACTTTCCAGTAGAGCAGATGGCAGGTGATGTTTTTCTAAGCCCTGTTCTGAAATACTCTGTATAGACTGAGTAAAATAAAGTCTTGTATTATTTCAAGTGAGTATGTTTCTGTAATGAACAATATCTTAGGATTTAACTTTTTTTTGGAATGTTAATACATTTAACAGTGGAAGAAATATGCAGATTGGTGGTGACTTAAAAAAATCTCAATGAGAGATCATGTTTTTGTGAGCAAATGATGAGCAGTGCCTTCCCTCTCCCAGATGCCTTTTGGCATTTATTCTTTCATATAAAGTTCCATATGCCAGGCAGCCTGCCAGCATTTGTGTCATCAGTTTGCCAAGCTGGAGAATTGTTAGAACTTTTTTCCCATTGGAAAATTTTTCTTACTCTGCTTCCAAAACCCGCCTCTACAAACAATCAAAATTTCACTGCTTTCTTTGGAATCTTCATTTTCAGTCAAACTTTACAGACAATTGGTGGATATCTCTTAATGAGCCAAACATTTGTTTAGTACTGATCCCTTTTTATTAATTTGTATTTTAGAGGAAAACTAATTTTTCACACTTAAATGTAATGGATTCCTAGGTCTTCCTAGACAAAGAACGGTTAGGTTCTTCTCATCACAAAGGCTCTCTGATTATTGATATAGACCTGCTGTGTGCCTGGTTTGATTTAGATTGATCTTTTATAAAATAAGGAGGACCAGAATAGTCCTTTTTTTTTTTGGATGCCACCCATGCCCTGTAAAATATTATCAGTACATTTCTTTCTCTACAGGCCTATCCTCTGGCCCTCTCCCAGCTGATGAGCTGCCAGTTTATTGCCACAGCTTTTGCTTTTAGTCCTTAGAGGTGCTTCAGCTTATACTCTGGTTAAATTCTACTGCTTTTTTTTTTTTTTTTTTTACAGTTCTCAAGGTGTTCTAGTACACTATCCCAGTCCTCTTTAGGTGTCCAGTTTTGTGTTGTCCTCAAAATTTACCACTATTCTGTAAAACTTTCTTGGGGCTTCTGTGCAGTGGTGTGGGTGATCCCCACTTTGCCCAGGCCTTAGTCCTGTTTGGTCCCCAGCTGCAGGTTTGCTTTGCTTTAGTGGCCTGGCTGCATGCTTGCTGTGCTGAGTGTCATCCAGACATGTTGCAGCTTCCATGCTTTCATTATCTGGCACTTCCCCACCAAAAAGCAGATTTGTTGTTCTACTCTGGATTTTATTTGCTTCCCTGTAGTACAGTCTAGGACAGTGGAATCATAAAATGGGTTAGGTTGAAAATGATAGCTGAGATTGTCGAGTCAAACACTAACCCAGCACTGCATAATATTGTCCATATGTATGTCTTTTGTTCTGGTTCAAAGGAAAAGATAGCAGACTTGAGAATCTCTGTTTGTGAAATCAACACCACCCTGCCTACACACACACATTTCCCTGCACACCAGGCCATGTAACATTCTCAGTCATTTTTGGGGGACTGTTACAGAAATAACACATTGAGCTGCAGTGCAGTGTGTGGTCCTGCTGCTGGGTTGATCTTGGACCTAGCTCATGGTTGTGTTATTCTTTAATAAAGAATAGCCTAAAAGCTACTTTTGTGTTGACTCACACTGATCTCAGCTGGGAAGGTTCTCAAGGTAACGTGTGTTTATGATCAGATTTTTTTTTCTTTTGTTAGAATTGCATGTCAGCAAAGAACAGGATGAGCCAGCTTAGTTTCAGGAGCACAGTAAGAGACTTGATTTTTCGGTGGAAGTCTTTTGTCAGTATGAATGTGAAAAAATGCTTTCCCAGGAGGAAGACAATAGAAAGCAACTTTTCATGGCTGAAATGGGTAATATAAAGAGTGGAACAGCAGAGAAGGATCTTATTAAAATGTTGATACATTTTAGAGAAAAAGAGTTCTCATGTATGGCAGCCTTGAGAAAACAAAACTTAGAGCTGGAACTGCAAGAAGTGTTTAAAGATCTTGTCATATGTCTTACAGTCTTAAAAGAAACTACTTTTCTGTTAGGTTACAGTGTTTGTTTTATTTCCCCTTCCATATATCCAGGTTGTGGCAATGTAAACAGTGTGAAAGGTGGAGCAGGAGACACATTGCATAAGAGGATGCTGCTTGTTATATTATGTCTGGGTGACTTAACAGCTTATGCTATGACTTACTTTTCCTTCATGGAACAGGAGCTGTTTCAATTAACGAAGGCATTTTCTTCTAGAATAATTCTGTATCATTCCCATTATAGTGTTTTAGATCATGTTGTTTTGAATGCAGTTAGGAATAAAACTGTATAGGAAACCAAAGCCCTGATTTTTTTTTTTTTAACTTGACAGCACTATATGAAATATGATAATCTGATTCATGTTTTCCTTTGTGATGCCTCGAGTAAAACCTACAGTATTTGAAATTTGCAGATCAGTAGATTGCTTCTCTTCTTTTTGCAGATTTTTTTAGGCTTTAATATTAGTGGATATTAGTAGATATCTTGTTTGTTCCAGCAAGTAAATCTTACTTTCTGTAACATTTGGTGCATTGTTAAACTTCTAATCTCTTGTTAGCAGAACGCAGATACTGAAGCTTGTAATTCCAAGTACTTTGCTTTTTCAAGAAGAAGAAAGCCAGCATAGCTTTATAACTAAGCATTTTTATTTTGTTTGTGTCAACATAGAATGTAGGGGTAGAAACTTTTGTAGTTTTCTAATTGGAGCAATATTTCAGAAACACTGTATACACCATAAAATAACAGTGCACGTGTCTTGAAATAGGACAGTCTTGTGCCTTTTGGACTCATCAGGCAAGCTACAGTGTTGTGAGTGAAGGATGGTGGGGCATGGGATGGTAGCGAAGCTTCTCAGAAGGAACATTGCTTTTCCTATAGTATGGTCACAAATATATGAAAGTCAGTTGCTACAGTGCAAAAATTTTTGATTACTGGCTGTGTCTTTACTGCTTCAGAGTTAGTAGTTTAACTGAGGGAGGGAGGAATTTATTCATGTATATAGCAGGAAAAATCTGAGATGCAGATTGCTTTGTATCGGTATGGGTTGGGTTAGGCACACTGAGAGAATCTTACAAGATTTTTTTTTTTTTTTTTGCTTGTTTATGCCATTTTTAAAGGAAGACTGTTACAGTTAGGAGTAAGCATGTGTTATGTAGAGAGAAGTAATGATGGAGGGAAGTTTAGTGGTAATTGTTTGTTTTATGTAAACAAATTGAGATGGGTAGGATTTATGAAGGCCTTGAATGCCTGACTTGTAAAGTGAAGTAGTTTTGCTGACTGGTATGTGTCCTACATAAAAGGAAGATTTTGGTAATGATAAAGTGGCTGTCAAGTCACTGTTTATCCTAAAATTACTTGATTTTTGTCTGTTTAGCTTATTAACTTAGATGTGGTACAGAAAACATAGCAGTTACATGGCTTGTTTTATGCCTTTGGTGATGTGCACTGGAAAGTTGCCTATGTAGATTGGATTTGTGGAAATGGTGTTACATAGGTAAGTAATTCTGATGACTTCTGGTCTGGGGAGGAATGAGGATGAATATTGTGTCATTGGTGGGCTTTACAGTAAGTTTTAGTAAAGAACAATATCAGATTTAATTTTGTCTAGTGGTATATAATTCCTAGTAGAAGTCAGAAGTGATGCTGAAGGCAAACATTTCTTCTGTGCTTGAGGCTTTTTGTGCCTTGGGCTTTTCTTGGTTGTTCCTCTTTTCCTGCTTACAGGAGCAAGCCAAATAGGACTTAGGGAAGCGTGACCTAATGTGCCCTTCCCCCTATGTATGGTAGCTCTTAATTCTCAATGGATTATGAAGATTACCCATGTTTTGTCAACTTCAAATATGTTTGTTATGCCTAATGTGTTCAGAACCTTCAAAGCTTTGTGTTGAAATAGACACATTGAGCAGAAAGGATTTACCAAGCAGCATAAGATGTAGTTTAACAAAATCCATTGCTTTTTTGAAATTTACAAGGTTAGCAGTGTTGTTGTAGAAATCTGTGACCAGATAACCTTTCTCCCTTTGCCTTTTTCTGATGGATTTCTGTTTATGCTTGAAAGTTGGATATTGAAGGTCTTCTGACCTTGGAAATTGATCTACTCAAATTCTCTAGAGCCCGAGCATAGGAACCTTTTAGATCTTGCTCTGAGGTTTACTTGCTCAGCATGTATAGTTCTTTTCCTGCTTTGTTTTGACTTTCCATTTTACTTCAGTTGATAGTTTGGTTTTATATTGAAGGGGGGAAGCATTTGTAATAGGCTGTGCTGAACAAGTTGTTTTTTTTAAATGCCAGAAGCTGACATGTAGTGTTGGTCCTTGGCTCTGTCTGGGAGTGGAAGAAACACAGGAAAGTTCACTTGGGCAGATCTAAGTGATGATGAAATTGGTTTTTTCCTAGGATTTAAACAAGGTACCATGTGTTTGCCACTCTCACAGTAAGTACTAGAGCTCAGAATTGATGTGTAAATAATCATAGAAAACACCTGTAAAGAATTAACTTGTGTATTAGTGTCATTCTTAGCAAACTGAAATACCTTATAGTGCTTTTTTTTTTCTTCTGCTCAATTTTTCTGAAAGGAAAAAGCAACAGCTTGTGTGTGAAAGCACCTTTGTTACTGTATTTGGCTCACAAGACACAGCGCTGACCTGTAATCCTGGGATATTGGTATTGAATGTTATTCTAGAGATGTTTAAAGAAAAAGCTGACCATTTTTAGGGAGCTGGAGCAAAGCAAGTGTCAGGAGAGGATGTGAGTTTTAAAACATTGCAAAACAGATGTCTCCTAATCGATTTTTCAATTTTGGGTCTTGGAAAAATAGTAATAATATCCTTAAAACAGCTTCACATAACTTTGATTTGATCTTATTGGCATCACTGGAGGTAGTTGTTGTAATTAGAGCTGTGATCTGCTCTCTTATTGACATACAGGAGAATAGGAAAAATAATTAAAGTAATAGATTTGATGTGTATTGACTTATTACTTGCTGTAACTTGAAGGGAAAGTATGGACCTTCTAATTTATTTATTAATTCCAAGGAATTGCCAAGGTGATTTCTTTTCTTAGCCTAGCTTTGTTCTATAACCCAGAGAATTTTTGAACTAAGATGATGGGACAATCCAATACATTACATCATTTGACTGAATTTAATGTAAGCTCCCTGGAGTGGAACTTGTTAAATCAATAACATTAGAGCCACTCATTTTTAAAGGAAATGGCACAAGCCAATAATGACAAGATAGCAATAAAGGACGAATAGCCTTTTTGGAGGCATTTCAAAAGAATAAGTGCGTTCTTAGATCTTCTGATGTGTGATCATTTCAGAGACACTGGAACTACTTAGCTAATGTTGAAGAGTCCAAATCAGAAAGCTGGCCATATGTTGGCTCTGTATAAAATGGGAGAGATCCGAGATTCTTGCAATATGATCAAAGATGTTATTCACAGTTAGATGTGTAGTACTTTAACACAATTTTAGACCACCTTCAAGCCTTAATCAAGGGAGTTCATTAGCTTGTGGAAATTTGAGTACCAGTACAAAAAACAAAGGTGGTTGAAGAGTAGTTTAAACAAGTTTTAAATGGCTATAAGTACAGTTTAAATGTATTGCTTTAAAAATCCAAACCAAATTGTTCAGTTGTCAGTTGACTTAATTGTGATTCTCCTTAAAGGAAAGGACTTTTCCAAGTGTAGACGATGCTGATTTTCCCTCAGTTTTAGGATAGAAAATAAAAAACGGTTAAATCAGTGCAACAGCTAGTATTGGCATTGTCTTTTTCAGGTGCTGAGAAGGGGCTGCATTGTTTCCTGTTCTCTTTTACAGTACTGATAGTTTAACTGATTCAGTGGTGTGAACTGATCCACAGTATTAAAAAAACTTGGAACTGAAAACACTGATAGATTAGAAGGTTAACAGGGTAGCATTAAGGGACTAGATTGTGTTTAATCTATCCTGTATAACTCTGTATAAACTCAGTTTTAACAAAATACATAATTTAGAGCAAATATTCCAGAGATGAAGTCATACCAAGAATTAGATGTGGGAAAATACCTGTGTTAGAAGATCAGAATAGCAAAGGGGAAGATACTTTTGTGTCTTTCAGCAGCAAGAGGTTGTTGTGACAATCATTCTACAAGACTGCATCCCCACTGCAAATCAGTGTTTTTTGTACAGGTTGTCTCACTGGAGTTTTTTTTTGTGCTTCACTGGATGAGACGTTCTCAGGTAGATGAATTTCCTATCTCCATGCCTATAAATAAAATTTGAAATTCATTCTCTTCAGTGCTGTTTTTTTTTTTTTTAGAAATTTCTTTTTTGCTTTCACAGCATCTTATGGAGATGTGGTGAAGACGCTTTCTTAGCTAAAACTTATCTTAATCTTACAAGGTATGGAATAACCAGCTTGATTTGTGTTGCTCAACTCTTCTGGTGGTGATGGCATTACCATGTGGCCAGAAGCTACAGGAAGGCCACTAAGGTGGCTCTGCTGTGACAGGGGGAATTTTATTGTGTGCCAGCAGTTTTGTACTGAAAATGCAATTTCTCCATGTCTTTTTTTTTCCCCTGAGAGAGATGAATGTGCCTGTACACTGGCATCTGTCACATGTTTGAGGCAATGGTGACTAAGTTACTTGTGTGCTTGGGGCTGCCAAACAAGGATTAGATCCTCCTTAAGTAGGGTCAAGGCCAGGGTTTCAGCAGACTCTGCCAAGTCATGGCATTCTGACACTGTAAAGTAGTGGCCACTGTGGTGGCCCTGGGGACTGGAAACATCAGTGACATTCCACTTTGTCTGTCAAGCCCGATTTTAGGAGCTTTGCTAAACATGGTGGCAGCTGTGCGGGTACAACAGGGTTTGATTTTGCTAGACTTCCAAAATAAGTCATTTGGAAAAATATGTTTGATGTAAGAAAATATGAAATGTGAGTATTATGTGACTCAAATTCCTTCAACCATGTGCATGCACTTCAAAAACTTCTGTCAGTGGAATGTGAAGGCTCAGGGTGTCTGGATGGTCCCTTGTGAGGTTGGGCTGCTCGGCCTTGCAGCGGGGGGCTCTGCAGCCATTTGGGAGCAAACCGTACCAGCTTTACCTGCGTGTGCCCCCGGTGCTGGGCAGAGCCTGCCCTCTCTCAGTGCTGCCCGGCCTCCTGTGCAGGCCTGGCAGTGCCCGTGGCTCCTGCCCTGCGCTTCCAGCCGAGCTCTGCCTTCCCTCTGGTGCTGCCACCATGTCCCTCAGGGTCAGGGCCTCGCAGCGCTCCCCCAGGGCCCCGCCTGGCGCTGCCATGATTAGTGGCTCCCTTCGTGCTCCGTGCCTGGAGCTTCATCCCCAGGTGGGTTCGTCTCTGCCTCCTTGGGCCGGTGCCTTTGTGTGCTGCTTGTTTTCCACTCCTTTGGCCTGTACGGACTTCCTCCATGCTCCTTCCCTTTTTAATTTTTCTTTTTTTAGCAGTTCCTATCATCTAGAATTATTTTCATTTTATTTTGTAAGTACGAAAGAGCATTATGGAATCCAGTGTCTTTACAGATCGCAAAGGTTTTGCTCCCTATTAAGTCTAACCCCTTCAGTATGTACCCCTCTGTTTTACCAGACAGTCTTCTGTTTAATTTGCTTAACAAATCTCATGATGAATAAGTAAGAAAGAAATATGAAGTGTAGGTGCTTCCTGGAGGGCTTGCAAGGGTCGTGGTGTGGCCTTTGCTGTCCCTTCCTCTCTAGGATCTACCTGAGGTACACCAAGCTTGTACCTCATAAAACATCAAGACAAAACCATGGTTTTTCATGAGTATTCCTAACTATTGAATATTTGTTAAATCTAATGTTGAATTAAGCTTTATAATATTTAGAAATGCCTAGACTTCCACAGTAGAGACATCAATGAGGATGTTGATACTAAAGTGAGGGATTAAAAAGGAAACAAAGCTGAAACCAAAACACTTAAGAACTGGAATTTGTGTTTTACCTGTAAGATTTCTAGCTGACATCACATTTAAGGTAATTTAAGGTAAATCCTTTTCCATGTGTCCAGTTTCATATCTGTGCAGACTTGTAAACAAAGCACAAAAAGGTGTATAAATAATATTTCACTTACTGCAAGTAAGTATTTAAAATTAAAATGGAAACATTAGGATTAGGCTGATTACTATATACCAATAAGAACAAAACCAGTATGCTATTTCTTCCTTGTGCTATCTAATTGTAAGAAAACTGGTTTTTTGTTGCTCTCTCTCCAACACTGACAAAGACAAGGAGAGGGAGAATTACTTTCTTAAGCATTAATTGGAAGACATGGGTATTTGTTAGGTGATAGAAATTTTCCAGCTTTATGGCATTTGTCCCTCCCATATCCATGGTCTAGCTCACTTCCCTTTGCATACACGTACAAAGAGAAGACACTTTGTGAAGTGCATTGTATTTCAGGTCTCTGAACAAGGGTAGAAGAGCTCTCTGAGAGGGTGGTACTTGTAAGGGTTTTTTCTGCAATAAGGCAAAGTAGAAAATGTGATTGTAACCTCTGTGCTCTGAGTAGACCTGAAGTAAGCAGCTTCCTCAATTGGATGCAGTGCTGTTGTAGAGACATTGTATTTTTTTTGTTGGTCTTGAGTGAAACGCTAGTTATTCCCCAAGTACCAAGGTCAAGGTTTTCTAAACCAGCTAAGTTTGATACTGAGTTTACAGACTTATAGCAAAGTGCCTTATAAAAATAATTACTACTAAGAAAATCGAAGCAGCTTACAAATAGTATTACAACAGTTCTTACAGGGGCACTCTAGATCATTGTAACTTTTATATTTGAGTTAGCAAGCCTTTCTTTTCACAATAGCTTCATTGGAACAAGTTGTTTTTCCTCTCCATTAACAGTGCAATGTTAGCATTACTTGTTACAAGGACACACTTTCGGTTTTATGTAGAGCTGAGGCATCATTTTATGGTCTTTTTATAGAGTATATGGGAGGGAGGATATAGGTTCTAATACAGATGATTTAACGTATGTACTCAGATTTTATAGTACTTTGTTTTCACTCAAGATTTCAACTATTATATACAAATAACATCATGGTGGTTTTGGCTGTTTGTACCTTTGAAATAGAGCTTAGAACTATGAGTCAAAGAGAGGATGCTGAGTGTGTGTATGGTGTGTGTGCAAATGAAATCTGAATTTGTCTCCAGGAAGTATTTTTATAGCATATTAAGATTATTTGGAGGTGTAGTTTTCTGATGGGATTTTTTCATAGGACTTCAGCACTTCTCATTTGAAAGGATTTATGTTAAGTGCAAATACATTTTGGCATAGCTTCTATACTTTCCTTTTACACTTTCTGTAAATGTGAAAATTTACCCAAACTGCAAATGAAACCATTATCTGTTTAATAGGTTTCTGCTAGTGTCCTCACAAAAGCATCTGGAGGTTTTGTTACTAGAAGTTTGCAGTTAAACTCAGTTTTCTTCCTTTTGTAATGTTATATCGTCACTGAAAGAAGAAACCCCAAACAAAAACCGCTAACAAAAAAACCCCATTTAAACCCCCGTGTCCTTGACTATTTGAATATTGTCCATAATAGATCTCCTTAAAAGTTACAAGCTTTCTTAACAATAGCAGATTTACCTCACTTGTGATGAATTTGGTGCATGATATCGTTACTCCTTGCACGTGCCAGAGCTTGTCAAACTGTGTGAACATTGCTTTCCTTCTAATGGTGGGTCCGGTGCCATTTCCACCTCACAGTGCCCCACTGAGGAGAGGCTCAGCTGAAGTAAAAATGTTCCAGCTGCCACCGGATAGCCTCTTGCATAAGCACATAATCAACTTACATTAAGAAACAAAGTAAGTCATTATCTCCTCTTATCAGAACACTTGGTCCATTTGAATTCAATGTACAGTGTATAATTGACCTCTTAGGAGCCATGTGGACTAGAAAAAAACGAACAGATTAGCCGGTAGGCTCACAATCTTGCTCTGCACTAGACCTACAGTATCCATTTGCTTTCAGGGGTGTTCTTGTAGGATATGGTAACTGATTTGGCTGCTGTGGCAAGGCCTCAGATGCAGTCATATTCTAAAAAGTAAAATAAATGTGAAAATATTTTCTGCTTTCCTTGATTTTAGCCATAACTGCTTATTTATAGGAAAAAATGTTGTTTGTACTGTACTTTTCTGTTTGTACTGTGTCTCCTGTGATGATCAAGTTGTGGTCTGTGCCTGATATTCCCTCTGTCTTTACTAAATGTGGTTGTATTTTATTTCTAAGGAATTGTCTAATGGCATGCCTCCTATAACCAAGAAAGATTAATTGTTTCTAGATGGCAAAAGTAAATTACTTTCCCCTCCTGAAATTCTCTTACTTACAGATTGTTTCGTCTTATATTTAGAAGAAGGGGAAAAAAGGAAAGTATTAGGAAGTGGGCAGAAATAACTCCTGTAAGACATTGTACTGCCAACCAGGGCACTGACAAAGATTACTTATCTCATTTGTAGTAATACTGCTTGGGCTATCACCTGAAGTTTTATTTATGGCACTGTCTTTTTGGTATCTTGCCCCATTTTTGTTGCCTACAGGACGGCCGATCCTGCCTGTAGGATACATGTCCTGAAGAGTGCCCCATGTTGTCAAAACACATTTGGAAATGTGGATTTTACAAAACTGGTCACGTGCTCTTCTGCAGAAATCAAACATGCCTCGTTCATTAACAGCCTGTATTTCTGTCTATGGGTGACGTAGGATTTCTAGAATCTTGTCACTTTACTGCGTTTTGGGGGGAACAAAGAAGTTAGTATAGAACGAGGATATCTGATTTGATTTATGGATTGACTTTGGCTTTCAGCATTTTTAAAGGTTTAAGGTAAAGAATTACCTAGTAGAATAAATGTCATGAATGGTTAGGCTTTTGTTTACAAAACAGAGTGAAACAGACTTCTGTTTGCAAACACAGTTGTGACTGGAATCGGCCAGGTAATCCATGACCTCATGTTAGCCAGTTTAGAGAGAGCATAGAATTGCCTCTCCTAAAATCACGGAATTCTAAGCATTTGTCTTTCAGTTTATGCAACCAGCTGATACCTGGAGGTTATTTGATCTAAACCTCTGCTCAGAATATGGGCAGTTTTATGGTTCATTGAACTTGGAAGTCACTCAAATCCGGTTCACTCTTCCTTATTTGTAGATAGGATCAAATGATTACAAAGTACAGAACAGCTGTGTACTTTTGAAAGAAGCAATATCTGGAATATATGTTCCAGTGTAATAACAGCATTGGATAGTCGCTTTATAATTCTTATTTCTTCTACACAGATGTAAAAAAAACCAAAAACAACACCTCATGACAAGCTAGTTTAATAGTCCCCATTCTTTTTCCCAGCCTAATTTTGCAGCAACTGAGAATTTTCAGTTTGGGGGCTTTTTTCACTTGGATTGATTACAGGAATTTCTAGTTCAACAGGAAAAGACACATGAGGGGGCATGCTGTTTTCTGGGAATTAGTTTTATTAAGCATGAAAGCTGAAACTTTAAAAGAACATTTGTCTATTGGACTGTTTTCAAAAAGAGCACTAGGGAAAATCTATTAAAAATATTTCCTTTGTTATTGTATCTCTATTTCTTAAGTATGTGTATTCATTTGAAACAAAAATAATTGTTAGCAAATATGCTTTTTGTGATTATTTAGCTATTTCATTTCGTAGGTTCTGCCTGTCATACAGAGCAGATTAAATTAGATAATCCTGATGATTCTGGTTCAGTACTTTTTTGATACTTTTTCAGATACTTGAAGTAATATCTTTCAGGTGTTATTCTTCTATTATAAAGGTGAATTCTTAATTTCTTGGCTTTTTTTCTTAAGATAATCTGTCGTACAGGCTATCCAAGAGCCGCGTTTATTCAGTTGGTTTCTGAAGGAGCTGGAGGGCCTGTGATGCCCTTGGGTATACGTATGCTTTTTCAAATTTGCTAAATAGCAGTCTTTCCTGCCAGCTTGTACTAGGAGCTTATTTCTGTTTGCATTTCCCAAAATGTGGGGTACAGAGACTCCTTTTACTGAGAAGAAAATTTGTTTAGGTTTTTTGTTGTTTTTTTTTTCTTTTGCTTATCATTAAAAAGGGAAGGAGTGGCAGATCAGCCTTTGAAGTCTGAGAAACGTTTCTTCAGGAAGATTATTAAAGATGTGAGTTGATGTTGTGGAGTGTATTTGTCTAGGAGGAAAAAATTGGTGATTTTTCTTGGATTCTAGAGTCCTGAGGTAGTTTTATGGCAAAAAGCAACTATCCCATCACAAGTTGTTTTTAGGGGATGATGTATTGTAACTACTTGCCTCCATCCCTTCCTACATCAAAGAAGTCACAGCAGTAAATCAAAGCCTAGAAGTCAGTGACTTCTCTTAGGTTTTTATGTATGCTTTTGCTGCTGCGTAGAAACCAGCAGCATCAAAAGGTTGTTAAACCTCTCCTCTGTATCACTGAATGACAGACATGTGGAGGTTGAGATTACACTTATCATCTCATCCCAGGCAAACCTGCATAACCTCCTTTGCCTTTATTACCACAATCATTGCAAGTCAGAATATATTAATCTCAACCTACAGTACAATTCTAGACTTGATAGAAAACTCTTTCTTTAAAAATCCCTTTCCTTTTCTGCATGAAGGACACAGCAGTTTTGATATATTGAAGTGCAATGTGGACATTTTGTCTTCCACATATAAATAAAAGGAGGTGTATGGATCACTGCAAGCTTAAAATAACATCCCCCTTATTGTATAATTATGCTGCTAACAGTCTCATAGTAACATTTTAAAGTGGGAAGTAGCTACAGTTTTGCCAAAATAAAACCATTTGAACCAGCCTTGCTTCTGACCAAGATGGTCTTTCATGTTGTGCTTAGTATACTGGAGCTTGACTTAGATGTGTTGGCATTACTTTGAGTTCTCTGGCTATTATTAATGTTTAATTAGTAGTATTTTATAGGTATGAAATGTTTAATCAGGGTGGCTGTTCATTGTAGATCAACTTGTTGTAACTCACAGGTGACTATTTGTTGAGAAAGTGATTTTTTTTAAATGTTCCTCACCTTTGCTGTATCACAAATTTCCTCTGAATTATTAATGATATCCTGGTTTAAAATTCACCCTGTCTCCACTGAACTGTTTAAGATATAAAAACTGAAAGTCTGTCCTTGAGTTCTGGTGTTCTGCTTGTTGAGGGATTAGTTAGATACTGGAGTTTCTCTGACTTAGTTCCCAAAGGGTTTAGTTATAAACCTTGATTTTCACGGTTTTAAATGCTAAGCGTTTACTATTTTGATTTGTCAAGTTTGTGATTTAATTACTTGTATAAGAGATATTCTGGACTTTCTAGTTTGTTGGTTTTTTTTTTTTACTAGCAATTGGCAACTAGCTTCTAACTAAGCAGTCAGTATTGTAATGAATTTTTAAAATGTTATATATATCTTATTCTATAGGTGACTATATATGACAAAAGAAATAGTTCTAATCTATTAATATCTGACTTCTAAAACACAGCTGATAGCAAATGCTAGTAAAGTTTATTTTTTGTAAATATTTGACTGATTACTGTAGAATTTCTTGAAGTCTTTTGATGTTTGTAAAAGTACAGAGTTGTGAAATATTTATTGTACTTCAGATTGTTCTGTTGCAAGTCATTAAATCCATTCTTTGAGAGTAAAAGTAAATATTAAAAAGTTCACTGCATCAAAAGAGTTGTAAAGTAATGTTTAATCTTAATGGAATTCACATTCCTTAAGTGCAATGAAAACAAAAGGGGTTCTAAAATCTTGTGGTTATTGGTGTCATAAACTACTTATGCATCATAAGTAGGTTTACTCATACTCCTGATATGAACACTCAAAGCTGAATGTCCTTTGTGTCATTTTATAAGTTTAAAACTCTTGTGATTCATCAATGTAGATGTTATCTGAAGTCAGATTTATCACCCTGATGCCTGCTAATTTTGGGAAATTTAAAAGATCTTTGCAATTATGCATGAAGGATGAATGTGACATTTCATCAGTAACACCTATGTGTTAGGAGATAAAACTGTAAAATAGTTTGTGACCTCTTACCAGAATCAATTTATGTTTTTTTCCCCTGAAGTACTTCAACATGTGGCATTGCTTTGCAATATAGGTAGAAGTAATAGCTTAAAATTTTATTTTCCTTGAATATAAAAGAGACCTGTACTTGAATACTGTTGTACATGTAAGAGTTAGAAGTACATTGAAAGTGTTTAAAACAGCTCCAAATAAATGTTATATTAACCTTATAGCCATCTGTAATTAGGGTCCTTCCTTCTATCAAAGTGTCCCTGTGTTCACCGAGCTGAATTTGCGTAACATCAGATTTGGTGCTGATGTGCAACAAACAGCGTGGAAATGAAGGAAGAGGATCAGAATATGCCCTGACTCCCCGTGGGTCGGGGTGGTGGCAGCAGTCTGAGTAAATGGTGGCTGCAGTGCTCCTGCAGTGCCAGGTGTGGTTCTGTTGGAGCAGTGGTTCTCTAGAAGGGTGGAGTTTTCCTCTGAAGGTCCCGTGGTGCTGTACATGGGCCTGGTCTTGCTTTGGGAATCCAGTGGAGAAGACAGCTGCCCCTCTGGCAATCCAGTGGGAAAAGGCTGCTCTGGTGTTCCAAATCTGGGACTATATCCAGGAAGGAATTCTTGGCTTCTCCCCCTGGGCATCTCATTATGAGATTATGTAATTTTATCAGTCATGCAGTGACACTCAGTGGCCCATTAACAGAAGATATCTTCTGGAAGGAGGATTGGTTTGTGGAAGAGATAAAGGAAACTGCCCAATTAACAGAAGGTAACTGCCCCACCTCTAACAGATGGCAAATAGAATACATACATATCTTTCAACCTAGGACAGGTATCATAATCATAATATAATACAAGAAGGTGGTCCCATCTTCTGTCTGCTAGAGTCATAGCTTCACTAGCTCTGTGTCCTTAGGAATGAAAATAATTTTGAAGTCTAACAGGCACTGACCATTAGCATAGTGAGTAGTTGCTACTTGGCAGTGAACGTGTTTTACAGATTTAAACATGATGACAAAGGTTGACAATGGGAGGAGGTGTTTTCTTGACATCTAAATTGCACCTTTTTGTAGTAAAAGTAGGAATAGAGATCTGCTTCTCAGCTGTGTGTCAATAGACCACAGAGTGCAATAGTTAACTATCCTTTTTATTTTTTCATCCATAGTTTACTTGAACAATTTAAAGACCAGCAAACATGTAGATGAGGCATTTTCACAGCCCTTGTACTAAGTATAAAGAAGAATGCAGAAGTCCATATATTTTAATTATCTCTGTCATGGAATTCAGATGGGAAATTTGACTCTTCCCCTTTTGTTTGCTAAAATCCTAGTGGAAGGTAGTGTCACTCTGGCTAGTTCTGAGAATGTCTGATGGTAATTTACTGTTCTAAATGTAAAGCATATTTTTAGGGTACAGTCCCTTTTGAATAATCTGAAGCTCCTGTAAGAACACCATTTAGGAATGGATTTCATGTTGTCTGATCTTGTAAATCTTGGTGATGCATACCATCTCCATATGCATTATGTTGTTCCTTGGAAAAAAATCACAACAGGTATTCTTGCTTGATTTTTCTTAATAACTTAATTTAATAATTAATAATGTTAATTTAAAAGAAAAGAACTAGTGTGGCATATCTGTAGGTTTATTACTTATTTTTGAATGAATGAATGAAAGCAATCTGCTGCTTACTTCCCTCCGTCCTCCTGTTTCTTTTGAATCTGTAAATATAATTTAAAAAAAAAATCCATATTATGCCCTGAAAATTTGATAGCTTTAGATTTTTTTTCTTGTTAGATTACTGCAAACTGAAGGAACTATTGACAGCAAAGTAAAAGAAGAAAATCTGCATTCTGAAGTATCTATACAACTCTCTTGAAAATATCTTTGTTAGTACTCTGAGTGACTGGCACTGTGTGTAGATCTTAGTGGCCTTCAGTTGCCTTAAAAAAATGAAATTGCTCTTCTTTTACAGCTTTTCTTGGCACCAAAGGAAGTTGTAAATTTCTTCCACAAAGCTTAGTTTCAGATGTTGGTCTGGAGCTACTTAGAAATAAACTGGATTTTTAATTAATTTAAGTACTAAGGCTGTCAAATATCCTGTGTATTATGTGACACTTCGCCTTCTAGTTTCTCTTACCACTGCACTTTGCAGTGTAGTTTTTTTTCCTCATTTGCCTTTCTAATTGCAAGTGAGACCCTTGAAAGGATTTCCATGTAGAGGCGGTCCCTGACTGGACCTGGGCAGAGGAGCAGCAGGCACAGTGTCCCTGTCCCACTGGCAGCAAGGGGCAAAATGTGTCAAAACTGGTGCAGTGACAGGAAGGAAAAGTGCAGCAAAAGCATTTTTCCTGATGCCCTTTAACTCATGTACATCACAGATCTATTTTCTTACCATTATTGCAGTGACTCCATGAAACTAGATGATTGTATATTAGGATGGAATAGGAGACTTTTATCTCTATCACTTTTGTTGTTACTTTCCATAGAAAGAAACAGGGAAACTAGAGATTCACCTGCAGAGAAAGCACAGACATCAGAAATAGCTATACCTAACCAGCCAGTATGTCAGCAGTATTTGGAATTTAAATTGCTTAGAAAAGATCTCAGTCTTCTTTGAGTAACTGAGGTGAGTTTTTATGTCTGTGAAACAAAGAATTACTGTAACCCTTTTTAGGAGGAACACAGATCACTGGCTTTGTCATCCAAGAGGTCAAATTATTCAACCATTCAAAGTACAGAGTATGGGGAATTCAGATAAAAATTATGTTCCAAACTGGAAATCAGAAAGGAGAATTAGACTGTCTTCAGAGTGCTATATTGCAGTGTCCTGGTGCCAGCTCATGTGACACAACTGGAATATAGTTTTATTAGGATAGCTTCAGAAATGTTTTACCCTAAGTATGACGCACAAGAAGGCATTAACCTGAAGGCTGAAATAAAATTTATATGAAGGGCACACATAGAAATGTTAGGTATTTCACAGAAACTGGAACATTTGCTGTTGTGACAATATCTATTCTAACAGCTGTGAATTGCAGGACTTTGCATCATTTTGTCATCATACTTTTCCATTTCCTCTATAAACATGTCACACAAACTTAATTCATCCTATTGCTATAAATCTATTTCCCCTTCTGTCTGCATACACAAGACCCTTGCAGGAGGTGGAAAGAAAGATCAGAAAACCAGGATGCACCAAGTAGTGGAGAATATGGCTTGGTTGGGAAACTTGTGGGCCTGGCACCATTTTCTGTAGTTAAGATGTACCTGCCTTTGCTTCTAATCACAACTTTTCCCTGAGAGTTATAAATAAAGTAATCTATTAGCAGTTAAAGAGTGTTAATATCTTAAATTTCTTTTTCCTCTGTGTACACTTACATCCAGTATTCTTGTAGGCAATTGATTGGCAAGAGTTTTGATTTCAAATGTTATTTCTGACAAAAATCCTCATCCAAGGATTTAAAATTCATTTGCTGAAATGAAATACATTAATATTCTGTGGTAACAGATCCCTTTATGGGTGACCCACAGGAAATGTGTTAATTAGTCATAGTTTCTGGGAGAGAGTTGTTCTAGATTATTTTGTTTGGTTTGTTTTTGGGGTTTTTTTTTGTGGTTGCATCTGAAGAGCTGCATTTTGATATTCCATTAAATTAATTATTTAATGACATGTGTCCATGACTCGTAGGTGAACGAAGTAATTTCCTTTCTGTTTACCATGTCTTATATTGAGGTAGTCCTTTTTCAGAATATGAGACTTGATAGGGTATTTATCTGATAATTATATCAATTCTTCTATCTGTACTATTCTATATTCATGTGAAACATAACAACCTGAACAGCTTTCAGCGTTATACTCTTCATTCTGAGCTTGGCAAATTCATATCAAGGGCTGGTATAATGCTGTGCACAAAATGTAAAGCTTAAGTGCTCTCTCTCTAGGTATTTGTGAGTTGACCTATAATTTGAAATCTAGCTAAGAGCCTTTAAATGGATAAGAATTTCACCCTTTATCTCCACAAATACATACGAATTAGATTTTTTTTTGTAGAAGTGGACTTTTTACAAGCTTAATATATTTTACTGGTTAGCAAGTTTAGGAAATATAGGTTATTTAAAAATTATTATTTCTTTAGAGGTATTTTTGTTATCTAGAGTTAAAATATACCCTTAAAAGGACTGGATTTGGAAAGATGACATAAAAATCTGTACTCTGTGCCATTGTTTGTGAAGGGAGATGGCTGCAGGAAGGTGTCAAGTGTAAAAGAGCAGGTACTCAGAACATTTGACGGAGACAAAGATGAGATTATATGATCTCATGGTTTGGTAAATACTGCATGATAAGGATAGTCTCCTTACAGTATTCGAAAGGAAAGCACTTTTTTTTTGTCTTCACTTTAGTGAATTACAGCTTTGAGATATTGAAGTTGTTTCTCTTCACTGAATGAGAAATTGGAAGCTGAGAGCCTTTAGTGCAGAGCTGTTGTAATGCGTGAATGTTTTTTCACAGTGTGCACTGTTAGTTCTTCCTGGAGATTCTGAGTGATAGTGGCTTGGCAGTATCTGATATCCTAAAACTCCAAAGTGGTTGAGCAGCTGTGTTCAGTGTGTAGTTTTAACAGTAGTGCTAATTGTTTAATTGACATCAAATATTCGTGATTCAGTAAAACACGAGGCTGTTAGGAGAGCCTGCCTCTATTGGTGTAAAGTACTCCTGTGTGGAGGAAAGGAGTCTCAGCCTGGGTGAACAAGGCCATAGCTGATGCTGAGAATTTGTTGCTGTCAAATCTGTGGTTAGAGTGCACTATCCCTTTTAATCAAAAGACATAGACATTTAGAAAAAAGTAGAAGAGAATACTGTTCAATGAAATGTACTTTGAGCTTGGCCAAGGCAGATTGAGCTTGGCCAAGGCAGATTGAGTTTTCAATCTGCTGTACTTAGTGCATATTAACTTATTTGAGTAGTGTTTGTATTCATATTATTTGGGGAGAAAATAAAATATTGAAGATTGTTGCTGGTAATTATGCCTGAGTTAATAGTTCAAGTGGAGAGTCAGGAAGTGTCAGTGTTTCCACTGATTTCAAAATCATGTTAAATCTCTTTACTAAAAATATGGGGAAAGACTTGGAATCTTTCAAAGTCAGTTACTTTTCCAGCAACTACCGCTAGCATCTTCCTATCATCTTTTTGTTGTCAACCATTGAATACCAAACCCCTTGTCTTTTCAGGCAATACATTTGTTTAAATTAAATCTAGATAAAAATTAATGGAGTAGCATGAAGGTGAATCCCAAGCTAGTTTCAGTTTGGTTTTTTTTTAATCAGAAAAAAATAAGCTGCAGAAATACTTAAACTCTTAAGGTAAAATCCTGTTAAGTGTTTCTGTCTTTGTGCCTCAGTCTTTTGCTGGTCTTTGCTTTCGTGGTTGCTGACAGTGCTTGAAAGAGTAAAAGCTATGTAACATTTCGTTGATGTGTCAATAAAACCAGGTCTCAGTACATTGAGCTTTACACTATAAATAGAAGCAGATAATGCTGAGGTATATTTATGGTTTCTTGGACATATTCTTAATGGGCTTAAGCAATGGAACTTAAAAAAAGAAGTTAATGTAGTTTGTTGTTCTGGCAGTGGCATCAGACTGCTTTCTTCAGTGACTCTGGTGACATTCTTTAAGTTGTAATACCAGAACACCAAAAGAACTGTCAGATCTGGGTGTTTGGCTTTGGAGGTTGGCATTACAGGGCATTCAGTTGCTGTGGTTGGATTTCTCTATGTGGCCCATGTCCTAGCTGCAAGTGCTGTTTTTCTCAAAGTATCTTTTTCTGCTTCACGCAAGTGTGGCCTTATTGAGCAATGCACCTGACTTTGTGCATTGTAGTTCTACCTCGCTGGCAAAGAGAGCCTTACTCTCCCATGCTTAGTTTTTTACACTTGTACTGGGAGTGGTTTTGGAGGTTTGAAGTTGTTGATTTAGGTTGGTCAAGTGCATTTATTTTCTATAACCTATTAACATAGTGAAAAAGAAAAAATGTTCTGTGCTAGCAGATAGTTTAAGTTAGATATGGTTTTATACATTTGTGGTAAATTTATCAATCTGTGATAAAACCAGATGAAATTAAGCTAATAAAGAGATTGTCTTTTATTTTATATTGATGCTTAAAGTAATGCCTTGCTTTAGGGACACAAATTCCAGAGTGGTTGGCTTATTTAGTGTTGACACAGTACTCCAGGGCTATCAGACCTGTAAATACTGACAGCAATGGCAGGAGGGTGCTGTTTAGAGCTCTATCTTCCCAGGTTCATAGGTAATTTTGGAGGCCTGTTTTAACTGAGTCATGATGAAGACTCAATGTATGCAGTGAAACTTTAAAAAGTGCTTTTTTGAGCTAAGAGTGTTGTCATGCTGTTTGGGTTGGTTCATCATAATTGAGAGATAATTGTCAAGCTGGGAGGAAAGTAGAAACTGAGGAATTTCTTCTTGGTTTTCCAAGTTTATGAGGCATTTCCATTAGCAGTTTAGGTAATCATCTCTGAACTTAGGAACTTCACTTATCAGGAGTAATCTTTGTGCTGTGTTTGTCTGGAATGTTCTTCTTAATGAAAAATTTTAAAATGTTGTACAAGTTGATGTATTTTACAGGAATATCTCACATTCCCTTGTATTTCTAGCAGTATTAAGTGATGCAAGTGTCAGTAGATAATTTCTGTGCATTGTACATTTAGTGCATTGACAAGATAAATAAGTACTGTGTACTGATAAAATGGTAAAGATACCATGTTTTGTTATTGCCATAGAAGTAAGGTGGAATATAGAAACATTGTCATGCTTTACTTCCTTCCAAAATGTTTTGGCTTGCTCAAAGAATGTTATCTGGCCTTCAGGAATGGGCTGAATGACACTTGACTTTTTGACAAGTCCACTTGATGGTAAGGGAGAGGTTGTCTGACTGGAAAGTCAATGGAACTTTTATGCTGACCCACGTCCTAGTTTTGAGCCTGTGCTAGCTGTGGCATGGGAGAAATGTGTGTGCACTCCCACTGAGCCAGGGGCACATGCAGGGCTCAGCATGAGTCCTGACTGGGCTATTGGTATGTTTTAGGAGGGGCTGTCATCTTTACTTCCTTTGTGAACAGCTTCATATCCTGTATTAAGTGACTCTTTCAAGTTACTGCAAGGAAAGAAGTGGGGTTTACTTTTGGCTTTAGTTTTATGCCTAGTATTGAAATTTTGTCCATTGGTGTCTTTTGAACGTAATGCCTTCATTTTTCTGTCATGTAAGAATCAAGTAATGATTTTGGGTCCTGTGTCTGCTTCTAGTATCTACTTCTGGGATGGCAGAAGTTACTTTTCTTTAATCCTTCTATTTCACTTTACATTTTACTTGACTTCTACTCAGCTATTTTGTGGTTAATAGTCTGTGTCCAATAGGTTTTCTTTTTATATTTTTGATGTTCTCTCCAACCTCGAGAAAGTCATGCACATCACAAAGATAATTGTTTTATTAGCTTAACTGCTCCAAACCTGCAGAGTATTGCAAGATTTTATATGTCTATTCCCAATAAATTATGTAGAAAATGATCTTCGGCTGTGTTGCACTTAAGGGCAGTGGAAAAATCACAGATGTGAATTGATGAAGAAAATGTTATGGTGAATGTTCAAGTTTGAGGACTAAATTTTGTTTTAGGCTTAGTGGCCAAGTGTGTATTAGTAAAGTAAATGGACCTGTTGACATGAAGACTAGCTAGAAAAGAAGGAGCCATGTCTGTATGACTGAATTCTGTCAAGAACTGCACAGGTACATCCAGCTGCTGTGGGGAATGATGCCTTGCCTGTGTAAACTACCAAAGACACACTGTTTGTGTGGGGTTAGTTTGCTCCATGTCAGTCTGACAGGTCACCTCTAGAGGCAGACAAGCACCGGTGCCCAGGAGCACTTTCAGGATGTATTTAATGTATTAAATACCATGTAGCTGTTGAGGATGCAGAAAATAAGCTTCTCTCTAATATGCTTAATGAAAGAATGTGTAAATGCCTCAGGGCAACATAGAGCAGAGATTTTGAGTTTAATTTATGACATATCTAAATTACTCCAGATTTGACCATATGATGATGTTAAAGTTGCAGATGCCTGAGCTTCTCCAAGTGTTAGGGATATGTTCCGTGGTTCAAAAATGTTTTTCATAAGATAGGTGTGAATTAGACTGTTGACTAAGGGATGGTAATTTTATAATCTATGTCCTCAAAAAATTTACTTCTAAATGTTAAAAATTGGTTATTTTGGTTTCGTGTAAGTACTTTTTTTACAGTGATTTGTACGGTTTTTACAGTTAATAGAACACAGAAATAGTAATTTTGGGGAAGCTGTAGGTGCGGTAGAGTTTGATGTGAATGTGAGAATTTGGCACACCTACTTTTTTTTTTCTACAACTTTCATAGAAGAGGAAGTGCTCTGAGTTGACAAGCTGAGGTCTTTTCCTAGCAACCTAAGAGTCTCTAGGCTTGTTCATGTGTGGAGAAATGGTTACTACTAGTATTTCAGGAGAACAGAGTTTCACTTTGCTGCAAATGAAATTCTGAGCTATGACTGGCTAGTCTCAAAATTGTGAAGAATTTGTCGTATATTAAAATATTTTAATTAGCACAGATTTTTATTAGTGATGAAAAGAGAAACATATGAATACTTACTGAATACCTAATTTGACTGGGGGTCTTAAACAATTCACCCTTGTTTCACTTATAAACAAAAAAGTCAGAACAGTGATTTTCATGGCTGCTCTTTCATTGCGTTATGGGACAGTGAAGTGCAGTTAAGGAAGAGTTTTGACATTTGACTTGGCTTTGGGTGTTCTGGTGATCTTGAGCTGATAGAGAAAAGTGTGAGGGGTCATGTGCTGCTGGCTGTGTATGTGTAGATGGTCAGGCATGTGATTAGTTAATTCAGTGTGTGACTCATGTTTCTGCAGGCATACTGAGTGAACTGACACAGTAACTCTTTTTTCTCCCATAGTGTGCTGGAGAAGAGAATTGGGTGGACAGTCGGACTATTTATGTTGGGCATCGTGAGCCACCTCCAGGCGCTGAAGCATACATTCCACAGAGGTTTCCAGATAATAGAGTAGTCTCATCAAAGGTACCTATATTGTCATTCATTCATTTAGATAAATCAGCTGAAGCTATTATTTCTGTTTATTTTTTTCAAGTTTTTTCCTGTATATTTTTTGCTTTCCACAACCAGCAAAGGTAAAATCAAGATATCTCAGATTTCTTCTGGAGAAACTAATTGCTCATTTGTCTCTAAAATGAATAGAAATTGAATAATTTCTCCCATGTTTACTGTAGTACCTGGTATAGTACAATCTTTGAGTAATAACGAGCTTTTCAACAAAGAAAAAAACCAATTTTCATTTGAGGCAATCCTGGAGTAAATAAAATCATCCTAAAAAAAGACTGCATCCTTTGTACTCAAAAGCAATACCTCAAAGTACTAGAAATAATTTAATTTGTTGAGCACTTAGATTCATCATACTCTCTACCCTGAGTGTCATTCCCTTCAAAAGCTGTTTCTGTGGGACTTTGTCAACAGTCTTCTTCATTCACATGAAAGTGCATCATACTTAAAGTCTTGGCAGTGTAATACATTTGTGCTGTTTAGAAATCTTCTAGTTGTCCCTTACCTCAATTAGTAAGTTTTAACTTCCATAAGCTCCAGCAGCTTTTTGTGAGCAGTTGGGATGTTGGTGCTTTCCAGCTGACTTTCTTTAGCCAAAAGTTTTTACTGCAGTGGCATTGAAATTTGAATGCTTGCAGGTGATGTATGGCTAACAACTCAAGAGCTCCCAAGTTTGCAGTATACTTAGATTTTAATCTTCATGAGCTCTCTTCAGCTAATACAAAATAATCAATTCAGAATTATATCTCCATACTGAGAATTTGTTTTTGAATAGTGTCTCAAATCCTCAGCAGTTTTCAGAACCTTGGTAGCATTGTGATCTCAAGGAGCTGAGTGATTACCTTTGTGGACCTGAACACTTGCCAGCCATTAACATCATGAAAGCCAGACTTTTCACAAATGGTGTGTCAGTTCTCATGTGAGATCTTCTATTTGCGACCTTTTTACCATACTTCATTCAAAGAAAGTGTACTAAGCAGAGTGTAGTATTTAGGCATCTTTAGATAGAATGCTTGAATGCTAAGTAAGATGAAGTACAGTCAGACTGGTGCAATGGGAAATCCTGTGCTCTGCTCATTGGTTTGTGTTGTGTTTTGAGTTATGGAAGAGTAAACACACTTAATGCAAATTTTGGTATTCCTGTGATATTTTTTTTAATTGCATTTGAGATGTATGTAAATAAAGCCGTTGAAGTTACTGCTGATAGTTGTATTGAAATAAAAACATCCTGTTCAACTATGTTTTGACATATTAAGTTAGTGGAAGCAACAAGTTGCTTTGCTTTGCAGAGTGAGATTTTTAAAGTATTACTTAAACATGTGTTGAGCTAAGGAATCCTTGCCAGCAATTAGTAAACATATATGACTTCAACCAGTTCAGGATAGAGACTTTACTAGATTTTTATTTGGATTTACAGACTATTCAGTTAAATATTTAAATGTTAAACTATTTAGCTGTGAACTGTATCTGTAAATAGCCTTTCGTAAACAAAAAGTATTAGTGGAAGTACATTTTATATATATAAGATGTTTCTCAAATTTTCTGTTTATTGATTAAACTTGCCTCCTTTAAAAAATAAAATGTAGGCTGTCTTTGTGGAAGTAAATACAGTGGTGATATTTAGGAGGGAACAGAATTTGTGTAAATGCTTTATAATATTCAAGAGTTCCTCAGATTGATGAAAGCTGTTTGATGAAAGCTGTTGCCTGTGTATGAGACCTTCCTGTGCTGTCCCTCTCAAGAGAACTCTGTTTTTCCCATGCTCCATCCCAGACAAGCTGAATAAGGCACTGTTGTGGCTTGACTAGCATTCATGCTGGTTCTCTGAGCTGCTTCCTCTTCCCCTTTCACCTGTCCTTGTCCCTTGCTTATGAACCCTCAGAGGGGGCACCTCTTACAATGTGGGGAGTGCAGACATTACATTCCTTCTAAATGCTCAAATGTGAAAAATTAAGATGGCAAATCCGTAATTGTTAGAGTAAAGGTACATGCTCACAAGCACACTGTATAGTGTTACCTCAACCATGAAGGATACTTCCTTCATCTTTCATCAGCAAGACAGACAGTAACTTTCAGCTGGGCTTTTATAGGTGTTTAGTGCTTATGTAAGAAGGTCTGTGATTGCTCTTCAAGGATGAGAAACTCTAAACTTCTAAGTACAGACTTTACCAATTTAAGACAAACTGAGTTTCTAAAAAGGGTAGTTGAAAAGCATGAGGAAATGGCATCAATTTGTCTGTATGCTGCTTTACTAAAAATGTCATGTCATAATGCCCTGAAAAAGACATCACCTTGCAGTAGTGTGAACCTTAGACCTCACTGGTCCTTCCAAAGGTACACTTTGCTCTGCTTCACCAGAGGCTTCCTGGTGTCAGCCAGGCAATGCTTTGATTCAAGTGCAGAGGGATAGCTCATGCACATTGCAGTGTCACTGTGGAATGTGGTTAATGCTCTGTCTGCCTAATGATACATTCCTGATTGGGAAAAATGATACAGGGAAGACCTTGCCTAGACAAAAGTGTTCTTTTTGTTTGATGTGTCAATTTAATTACAATATTAACAATGTATTGCAAAAGGTGTATGCTGAAGTAGTAAAAGACAAAAACTCATGTCTTTTGGATAGTGCATGCTGTTCCTTTTACCTTCTACAGACAGTGACCTTTATAACATGTATCCTTTTGTTGATTTAACTTTCAGCTGCTTCAGCTGCCTTGGGTGTTGGCCTTTGAAGTGGCTGTTATGTACCCTTGATTGAATTTGTCACATGACAGTGCTGCAGCATGGAAAAATATCAGCTAGTAGAAAAATTCCAATGTTTCAAATGTAGAAGAAAGAAAGTAATTGAATTGGCAGGGAGGTGGCTTGCCTTTTTCTGAAAAAAATTGACATTTTGATACTATTTACTTTTTTGGTGGAATTTACAAATTAAATGGAAACTATGTTAAACCAGGGAGCCATAGCAGCTATCAAAACTTGGTGAGAAGCAACCTATTTTCCTTCTGAAACAGGATTTTACTTTTTGAAAAAAACTGATAAATTATAAAATAACTTGTTAGTACAAACCTTCCTTAAGTTTCAGGCTTCATGTTACTGTGCTGGGAATATGATTGTGTATTTAGTGGTCTTGCATTAATTTCTTCTCTGTGAATCCCTTCAATACCTTTTAAGCCCATGTAAATTCTCAGAATAAAGAACAGTTCAACTGTAGAAATGTTTGCCAAAAGAAACTCTCAGCCTTCATTTTCAAACTTTCTGCTAATTTGAGTTAGTAATTTTCAGATTCAAGGATTTCGAATACAGTTATCCCCTGTTTATAATCTTGTTTCTGTTGGTGATCTTCCATTATATTTCCCTTCCAGGAGGAATAGCCTGAGCCTGTTCAATAATTGTTTATGTATAAGCTACTGCATGCCTTTGCTCAGGTTTGGTCTGTCCCTTTTCCTAAACCCGTGCAATCACACACTTTTCAATATTCAAATTCCCTTTTCCTGAAGTTAATCTAATACTTTTCTAGAATTGCTATGCTTCAAGGAGCTGATTTGTTGACAATGTAGGGATTTTCACTTCTTGTTCTACTGGAATCAATGAATTGAAGACTGAATGCATACATTTCTCTTGAACAGAGGGAAAAATTGTATTGAAAATAACATCTTTTTTGAACCAACAATATGGAGTTCAGAGGAACATGTTTAGTTATAGCTGCTTATTGCTTTTGGAAAAACAAAAACACCAACCCCCTCCCCCCCCGCCAAAAAAAAAACCCCAAACCCATAAAGAAAGAACCACAAGAAAGAGTCAAAGACTTCAGAAATTCCTAGATAGAAGTAATCTGTTAATTGAGGGGCAAGCGTTTTCTGTGTGTCAGAGATACCTGGCAAAATTAGAACATCCACAAGGTTTAGGCAGGAGAACAGATTTCCCCCCATACCACCCATAGAGCAGGTTGGGTTAAGGAGACTTGAAAAGGCTTTTGCTCTTCATTTCAGTCTGTGGATAATCAACACACAGTATTTTGCCTTGGTGGTCCTGTCCAGCTGCAGACTTTTACTGTCATAATTTAATAAAGAGAAATTTTACAGCTACAGAACCCACCTATGCCTGGGTCACCGAACAGAGCTGGAGACAGGAGGGCTTATGCTCCTGGAAGATGATACTGAAGAGTAGTAGGATATGACTCTTGCATGAAATGCAAGATTGACTCTACAATGTATGCAGAACTGTTACTTGAAGAATTTGCCCTAAAGAGATGTCACTCTAATTAAATTATACATGAAATTACAAAGTGCTCATTTGTGCTGTAGCTTTATTTCCTGTTCTTCCTTATAGAAAAGCAATCAGTTGAACTCAGGTGGGAGACCTGAACCACTGTTATTTCCTACTTTGTAATGCTGTATGATGTATTCATGGATCAGAAGTGATACTGGTTTTGCTGCACAAATAATGCAGTCTTCAGTTGTCTGTCTGTTTCTTGAGGACTTTTCATTAAATACTGATCCTAACATTGATTTCTGTGGTAGTGCCCTGAGATGGTAGTGCTGTGTTTTTGGAATCCTATACATTGCAAGGCAAAACTTAGCTACCTTCAGTGCTAATCTGATTGAGATGACTCACAATTAACCACAGTGACTAATAGTTTAATAAAGTTTAGTAATTCTGACATATTTCAGCAGATGATGATGAAATATTCCTTTCTTTCAGCAGAAGTTCATGCCCTTGTACTGTACCTCTTCCCTGCAGCACTTACTCATAAAAACATACAAAGGGTCTGCTCTGATTTCTCATTTTGTTGCCACATTTAGAAGAAATATTAATATTTATTGAAGCTAAAGGAAATACTAAACCACCTCTATCAAGATGAGCCTCTTGGAACCCAGCAGAAACCTCGGCTGTCCCACACTTTTCAAGGTGCAGCTTCACAGCTGGCAGCCTTTGGCCTGTCTAGGGCTGTGACATAGCAGTTTCAAAATGAGGAGTTCAAACACAGCCCTGAGCAATATTTGAAAGCCAGAAGAGTGTCCAAAGCCCACAGTGGAAAGAGGCATGGCCATGTGTTTGTGAAGCCAGAAAATGATTGTGTAGCATACCCTGGGGGGCAGAGATGGTGGGTAGGCAGAGCTGTGTATGGGACAGGGACTAAAGCAGGGAGTGCTGTGTGTGCCCTTTACTGATGTGCTCTGAATGCAGCTGGAACACAGAGCTCTCCATTTCTGCCCAGGTAACCCCCTGCCTCCCAGCCACACTGGGGGCAGCAGGAGGTCAGATCCATGCTGCGAGGGCTGAAGGGTCAGGTGTGCCCAGCCCTGCCAAACACTGAGCAGGGCAGGAGCTGTTAGAGAGGAGAAGAGTAAATGGACTTGGCTGGCAGTAAAGCTGAAATGCCTCTGAATCAATTGGGCTCTCAAAGGGGCCAGCTGAGGGATTTCAGTACCTGAGCCGTGATGGGAGTGGATGAGTGTGCCCTTCTTCCAGGCACAATAATACACTTTCCTTCTGGGGATAACTGTCAGTGCCTAGAGAGAGCAAGGAAAAGCTCTTCTTTGCTCTTGATGATCCTGCTCAGCATGGGATTTCCAGGTCAGAGGCTCTTTGCAACCTCCCTCATGTTCCCAGGAGAAGCCATTTACCCTTCCCATGGCTCAGTCTGGGGTTATTAGCAATATTTTATCTTCTGCTCTGGTACTGCCCTTAACAGAGCTTTTAAAGTTTTTATGACAGTGTGGAGTGTTCATGTAGTGAAAGAGAAGCAGAAGAAGAAAGGAAAACAACAGATCCAAACCTAATGCCAGGGAAGACAGGTGTAATTCTTTTCTCTTTTTAAGTGAGAAAGTCAAGCTTCCTTGCTCTCACATGCTCTTTCTTCAGTTTTCTTAGTATTCTCTGTGACTTCTGTCTTCAGTCAGTCATCCTTGCTGTAAGGTTTTTTTTTTCTTTTTTAGAATTATAATTACATAATTACATGTGCTGGAAGATTTGTTTGTCAGAGGAGTTCCTGAAGTTAATAGCCTCTATTTAATAAGACTGGGAGTTGCTGAACAGAGACTACTGAAGATAGACTTGTTTGTAATAGAAATCCTGTTTTATCAGCAACTGGTTTTAAGGAATCCTATGCCAAAATATGTATCTTGGCTTATCAAGTGTGCCATTTGATGTAACTTCACCAAATCTGTTTCATTTTTGCACTTTTTGGTGGTTGTTAATCACTTGTAAAAGCCCTACATGTAGCAGAGCTTTCACTGATCCTTGTGTTGTGAATGACTTGTGATGTGGAGAAACTGGAATTCCTCCCTCAGTGGAGTGATACACACTGTGCAGATGGTGCATATGTTAATGTATTGTTTTGTCTTTCTGCATTCATTCCAAATTGTCATAAATATGGCACAACCCTTTTCAAAATATTCCAGTTCTGTTGAGTAACATATAAGCACAAAGTCTGAATTTTTTTTGCTTCGAGTCAAATTATTAATTTAATACATTAAAGAACATAGATGAGTTCTGTTGTAAATTTCCTTTATGTTTATAAGCAAGTCACTTGAGTTATACAAGGCATACTCTCAACTTACTTCTTATGATTTCAGATAATTACTGATTTCCTGGTTTTTTTATACCCTTTGCAATAGTTTTCTGTACCAGTTCTCTATATAGATATACAAATCATGTTTCCAAAATAACATTTTTATAAATAAAATTAACTTTAAAGAAATTGCAAAACTTTTGATCAGACCTTTTTCAGCTATTCTATTGAAGAGGATTACCTATACATATATAATATATGTAGTATTTACGTCATTTTAGTAATATAATACTTTGTAAGGTGGTGTTATAGATAAAGTGTTATGTTCAGTACCTAAAATGAGACTACAAAAAAAGCTGCAGAGGGACTTTTTACAAGGATGTTAAGTGAAAGGACAAGGGAGAAGGGCTTGAAGCTTAATAGAGGGTTCGTTTAGATTTACCTTGAGCATGGTGAGGCACTGGAACAGGTTATCCAGAGAAGTTGTAGATGCTGCGTCTCTGGAAGCATTCAAGGTTGTTTTAGATGAGGCTTGGAGCAACCTGGTCAAGTGGAACATGTCCCTACTCATGGCAGGGAGGTTGGGGCTGGATGCTTGACAAGATCTGGAATGTCCTTTTCCACCGAAACTGTTCCATGGTATGCACACATGCCTGCAATCTAATTTTTAAACTGCAGCTTTAAGCATGTATTGTTTATTGAAATTGATATAAAAATATGTTCATTAAAAATACTGAAGTCACCATGGACACAAATGAATGCAAGATCAGCTTTTCTCTATACTACCCTGATTTTATTATCCTCAGGATGGATTTTGTTTTGTAGAAGGGATGAGAATTATCATGGGAAGATGTCTATGAACCAGGGCTAAACCAATACAGTAGATATTTTTATTGTAGTAGTTTTAAGCATTTATAAGAAGCAGTCAAAAAGGTTGAGTGAAAAGAGTGAAATCAGAGTGTGTTAGAAGAGAGGTGGTGACTATTAAAAGCAAATAATCTGTAAGAAACTGAGATGTTGACAAAACTCACTGCGAAGTGCTTTTTCGTATAGCTTCAGCTTTTGATGTAAAGTGATTACTTAAGAAACTCTCCTTTTACTTAAGAAAATACCTGCCTCTTAGGGTGGAAAGAGAAGCTTGAAATATGAGCCAAAATTCTGGCATGTGGATACCAAATTTAAAGGTCAAAGTATGGTGTCAAGAACCTGTATTTTATGCCTTGGAATTTGTGTGACTGGCTGTGGAGGTGCTGAAAGCACAATGGTATCAGTAAAGAGCAAGATGGAGCCAGGGGTGTGGGTGGGAATACTGTGGACCTGCTCATGAGTGCAGAAATACATCAGCGCTGCAGCTACTGCAATTATAAATGGGAAGAAAATCTACTTGCATGATGCTGTTTTGTCACCAGATTTATCTCACAGACTCTTGCACAGTGCTTCAGATGCATCTGTTGGCACCATGTGTTCTTCTTTTGGCTGGATGCATAACTACTACTACTTTGTGTCTGATGTGTTACCTCCTGTGAGCACAAAGCAGCCGTGCACTCTGGCCTGTGGGTCTTTTGCAGCACTTGGAAAAGATCATTTAAGCCGTCTCCAACTCGAAAGCTTATCTAAATAATATTTAACTGTTTGGATAAACTTATATCATTCAAGTGAATTATAGTGAAAAGAAAGTAAATATACACAAACCACTTTTTAAGAGTTTACAAAGAACATGACAAGAAATTATCTGAAGGAGAGAGATGATAGTACTAACTCTCAGCAGAGTAATCAGATGGATTTAATATGGTCAGTTTTAATGACTTCCCTTTAATTGTTTTTGGTTTTTTTCTGCCTAGCTAGGGTAGAGAAACTGCCTCAAATGTAGCAGTCATGAGATAAATCTTGTTCTGAGTGGCAGCCCCTCGGTTGCTTCTGTGAGGAGTGATTATGTTGGTTAAACATTACTTGCCCATCTGTAAATACTGCTCTGAGCTACTGATGGCTTGGGTAGGGGAAGGTCTGTCTAGACATCTTAGTGTTCTTGCTTGCCTAAACTGCAAAAATCATTACTTGTCTGTTGAAGATGAATGTGCAGAATAAAGACATACTTAGTATGCCTGAAACCCAGAGTCGTAAAGTGCTAAAAATTTGTCAGATTGAAAATAAAATTTTAAGAAGTAGTCTGTGTTGAAGAAGCATCCATTTTAGGAAGCACTTCTCACCCATTAAAGTGTTCCCATGTAATTCCCTTTTATTCACCTAAGAGAGTTTCTGATCAAAGGTGGAGCTGTGGTAGACCACAGCTTGGCAGGGAAAGGAGTGAACTAAGGTTGGAATACGAGGAGAATTTGATATTAAGGGTAGAGGTGAGCAACCTTTTATGGATTATTGTTTTAATTGATTTACTTGATTTCTCAATCAGATACTTTAAATATCTAGTTCAACAGTAAAATTCTATTACCAGATGTTTCATCAAAAACCCTCTAGGAGATTTTAAGTAGAAGTTATTACATAAGAGATTACATTTTTATTTAATGAATGGTGATTTGGGGGACTTGTGTAAATAATTGAACTTTTAATGGTCAGAAGACCCTTTACCATGGAAAAAATAGTATTTTTATCAAAGGAGGTAAACAGGAAAATGGAAACAACTGTTTTTCACTTTTGTTTCCCAGCAGGCAGGGATTCTTAAAAAAATAAATGGATATAATTAAAAAACCGAGCTAACTTACCTGATAATGATGAAAATATGCAATTATTGTCATTGAATAGAATCCATACGGTCATCTATCATAACAGTAGTTTTGAATGATCAGCATTGTAGTGCAAGGAAAAATAATCAAGTCTAACTCCTTGTCTCTGAAAATCCCATGTAGCTGGATAATGAGTAGTGCAAACTACATTCCTGTCTGATGAAAAGTGTTCTGATTGCAAGACTAGAACACTTGATTTTCTAGCTGTTGCATGTCTGCATGCCTGAGTTTTGGCTTGCTCACAGGTGATTTAATACTGAACTAGCTATTATGGAGGATTAAGTGGTAACTTAGGGCATATTTAAGATAGATACTGATTCTTGGCACACAACAGGAAAAGAACATTTCATTCTTATGTCTTGCACATGTTCAGGATTTAACACCCAAGTACAAAGATTGCTGTATATGATGGGATTTCTTATATGTTCAAAGCATATTTATCCTGGATACTTTTTGTCTGTAGTTTTAATAAGAGTACTTTCCTTCTGGAGCTCTGTCTTTTCCTTCAGGGCCAAATTCAGAAGATGTCTAGCTCATGGAATAATTTGGTTATCAGCAAGTATAAGTGCAATCTGCCAAGAGGAGACAAGGCACATTTTTAACAGAGCAAATAAATTAGGATAAGCTTCTTACCCCATCTCATTTGAAATGAAAGTTTTATTGGAGTTGTCATTTTATTATGTGTCAACGGATAATTTGGATAATAAGATGGTGCAGTGCTACTTTTCTCAAGCCATTTTTCAAACCTTTTCACACAATTTTAGCTGACATTTTTTTACATGTGTTCCAATAAGCAGTCCTTGCAATGTTTTGCTGGAGCTACAAAGTGAGCTGTGTAAAAGCACTGTAGTTGAAGCTGCAGCAGGGGCGGGCATGGGGACTAGATGATGTTAAGGTCCTTTATCACTTTTACATGACTTTTTACATTTGAAGTTTTCGCATTTACTGTTTGCAGCTTTATGTACTGTTTTCTATGTCATTTTACAGCACTTAGGGTAATTTGTAAGATCAGTACAGAAATATGCAGCCACTTACTCTTATTCACTACTGTAGTTTATCTTGAGTAGTATTTTCATCCCTGCCAAGGAAGAAAAGAGCTGACAGCTTTTATTTGGTTGTCTTGCTATTACTGTGTAGTTAGCTCTGAGTGCCACCTATCTCGAGTCATGAACACAGCATAAAAGTGAATTAAAAGTGCTCTTTGAAATTAAGGTGCTTTTAAAATCCATTAACAGCTTGAAATAAACCATTCCATAACTAGCTAACTCTGGACAAGTATTGTTGCTAGTTGAAAAATTATTACAATCCCTAGTACAAAGATTATCACGGTTCAGGAAAACATTCCTATTGTAAGAATACATGATTGTTGATTAAGATTAAAATTCAGTAAATTATTGAACTAACAAAACCACTCCTGCTTCTTTAGTTTATCTTGAAATGTGAATTATAAAATTGAATGTGACTAATATTTTCTTCACAAACGTTCATAATCTGTGCATTTGTTTTCAGTACACATTTTGGAACTTTGTACCAAAAAATTTGTTTGAGCAATTCAGAAGAATAGCTAACTTCTATTTTCTCATCATTTTCCTTGTTCAGGTAAGTGCTCCCCATTTCACAGTAAGTACTGTGCTCTTTCTAAAATAGGAAGAAATTGAAAAAAGTTTTAAAATTACCTGATTTTGATGACCATAGAGGTAAATGGTTGCACGTAGAAAGCCTTGAATCACTGATGATTTGACAAAAGGGGTTTTATTTAATTTCCAGGTTGTCAATGTGAAATTAATCTGAAGAGAATTCGACAGCCGCACTAGCTGGACGGCAAGACCTATGTCTTGAAAAAATTGAAAAGAATGTCTGTAATTTTTATCTTGTAATAAACATCCAGATCAGTAAAACTGTTACTATAAATTCTGTTGATGACAGAGTTTTCTTTGTTCTGCAAAAATACTATATTTTATAACAAAATCATGTCTTGATCGCAGTTTTCCAACTCTACTGTGATCAAAGCTTGTCAGAACTGTTATAATAGGTATTGATAGGATGCTTGCTTAGGGAGGTACATAAATGCTTGCTTTTGAAATGAGTTCCATGAATATCTAGTGTGCTGCTTTATAGGTGTCTTAATTCTGAACCTGTCACAGTCACTTATTGTGTTAAATAATAAAAATCTTACTAAGTGAAGAGCTGTATTTCTTTGCAGACCAGGTTCTGTAGAAAAAAAGCAGTGCAGATTCTCAGCACAACTTAAATTCTGTCATTTGCACTCCCTCTGTGAATTCTGCCTTTTTGTTTATATTTGCAGAAGCCCTAGCTCAGTATTTCAGAATTTATTCTTTGTGTGCATAAGAACAGCTCTTTTGTATAACATGTAAAGCCAGTGCCATGCTAATTTCTAATGGTGCTCCATAATTTTGCTTCCAAAGCTGCAGCTTTCCAGTCTAATACTTCTCTAAAGTCTTGCTGGCAAATATTTTTACGAGGCATTAACATCTGCTATTAATGTGACCTAACTACAGTATTGTATCTTCTTATAAAATCCAATTTTCAAATTTTTACCAGTATAGTACACATTCTTAAAGTTTTATTGAAGTACTGGGTTTTTTTGATTAAAATTCCTTGATGTCTTTTAACATATTGAGGGAATTGCTTGAAAGATCTTAATTGAAAGATTGACTGCTAACATTCACAAAAATATAACCAGAAAATACTTGTTCTTTTTGTTGCAGTTAATTATTGATACACCTACTAGTCCAGTTACAAGTGGACTTCCACTTCTGTTTGTCATCACTGTCACAGCCATCAAACAGGTGAGTAATGTAGGGACCAAAGAGAGAGCTGGGTCAGTTTGGGTTTGCTGTCCAAGCATTGCCCCCTCCCAGCCTCTTACCCACCACAGCCTGCTGGTCTGCTCTGGGAGAAGGTTCAAGAGAAAGCCTTGATGCTGACACTCTTCAGTAGTAGCCAAAACACTGGGGTGTAAAAAAGACTGGATTAGCCCCAAGTACAAAGCACAGCAGCACAGGACTGTTGTGAAGAAAGTTAACTCCACCCCAGATGGTCCCAAAACAGAGGATAATTTCAGTTGTCCCTTAATAGATAACTTACTGCCTTCACAGTCTTTATGCTAAATGCAGACTTAATGATTCTTCAAAGAAGCTATGGAGAGTTCTGTTTCTCTTTCTTTACAGTGGTAACTATGCATAATTGAGTATATTCTATACTTAAATTCAGCACTTCTTGTTGAGCAAAAGTTGTGATACATGCAAGTATGCAAGTTTAGTGTGACTTTCCCACTCTTAAGATTTTAAATGTTACACTTTTAAGTGTTACTGTTAGTAGTGACCTACCAAAGCCTGGGTTATGACAGGCTGTGCCTGGTACTGCAGTTCTGTGTATTTCCTTGATTTTTCTTCCCAACAACTTGTGTACATTTTGGGACCTTCTTGAGGAGCTGTACCAACCCCTGGAAGTATATTACACTAAAGTTATAAAGTCTCTATACATTCTCAGATTATTTTTGAGAGCATCCAAGGTAGTGGTACTTTTGTTCTGCATTGAATTTTCAAATGTGCTCAAGAGAGTTAGATGTAAAAGTACTGTGGACTACAAGTGGTATTTTCCATCTCAACCACTGATGACTTTGTCAATCCCATCTTTGTCATATGGCAGGACCTTTTCAATAGAAAGCTGCAGATTCTCTATCCTTTAGTTTGTCTGCTTGTATAAAACACAAATTCATAGGGTAATTGAGCCCTAAACATAGGGTACTCTGCAAAATTTCTCAAAACAAAATTGTTCACAACTGTATATTGTATATAGGGTTAAAAGGTTTGACTTCAATATAAGACAGTCATCAAATATGACAGCCTTTTGTCATGTCATGTCTATCATCTTACAGGATGAAGTCCCATTCTTCCAAAATATATTGCCTACACTACCACCTTCTTGACAACTGCTTTTATGAGTACTGTGCACTTACTTGAGTCAAGAGAGCATGAGCAAGAGATAATCACTTAAATACCAGAAACTGTTGTACACTTTTGAAACCCTTATTCATGCAGATGTCTTTATTGAAATACATGGGTTTGTTTGACTAATTGTAACCATGAATGCTCTTTTTCATACATATCCAGCACAGCTCTGGTACTGACATGGATCACAATTTCATATTCTAGTGAGAATATTTTTCCCTTACAGTGATCAAGGATAATTCTTAAAATTTTTCTTACAAGCTAGAGCTATTCTGTGTCTTTATAGCCAAATGTGCATCACTGTATCATTCAATTTCACTCTTTTCTAGGGTTATGAAGATTGGCTGAGACATAAAGCTGACAATGCAATAAATCATTGCCCTGTTCATTTCATTCAGCACGGAAAACTGGTTAGAAAGCAAAGCCAAAAATTAAGAGTAAGTAACTATGACTTAACAGGTTTTGTGAGTCAGATTTTACTTCACCATTCTTGTACACTTCACACATAAAACAAGTTATGCAGATATGTACTATGATGATGCAGCATTTATTGCATTTAATGATTAGATCTACTGCATACTAATTTTTAGTTTTATGTTTCTGAATAAAAGATTTTTATAAAATTATAAAATTAATTAGTATTTTTATAAAATTATAAAATTAAATTCCTAATGAGATTAGATAAATCTCATTTATTAACATCATTCTAAAATTTTGTATTTAGATGCTACTATTGCCGTTTTTTTATCTGGCTATTTTGCTTAACTGGCATTAACTAACCCCTTCCAGAAATGTTACTTTTATTTTCCATTTTTAACTTGGAATTTCTGTCATGATTTATCTTTTCTCTATTTTCTGTCCACTGTGATTATTGCAGAATCATAGGATGCTTTGGGTTGGTAGGGACCTTAAAGATCACCTAGTTCCAATCCCTGTGCCATGGGCAGAGACACCTTGCACTAGACCAGGTTGTTCAGAGCCTTATTTGACCTGGCCTTAACACTCTTTGGGATGGGCTATAATTACTATTATGCACATTAATAATTTATTTAAGTCAGATTGTGATAGTCAGTGCTGTGTATAGAGATATATGCATATGTGCAGACAAAACACATTCTAAATATTTTTCTCAAAACCCATCAATTCACAATCTCTCCATTGACCTTGTGAATGCTGCCACATTCCCCTTTTGGCATGTTTTCAGAAATTAATTTTTGCTGCTTGTTTTTTTGGGTTTTTTTAACATTATTTTCTTAACATTATTTTCTTTAGAATTCAGAAAATTTGATAGATATTTGTTTGGAATTTTCTTTTTTTTTTAAATATATTTGTTTGGATGTCTTTTTCTGCTCTGCTGTTTTTGGGCATAAGTGTATCAACAATGTTCACAGCCTTTCTGCTGTGACCTTCCATTTGAGTGTGATAGCTTCTGCCTGGGACTTCCTAGTAATAAAAAAAAATTAGGACATCACATGCTTGAGAATTTCAGGTGTGTTAACTAACCAGTTAAATATACCAAACAAAAATAGTCAAGTACCATGCAACTAGATTTTGAATTTTAGTGGTTAATATGTCACCCATATTTTCTTAATTTCTCCCCTGTTTATTACCTTTCATAGGGTGTATATTGAGTGACTGAATTACAGGAGAGACAGACCTTGAAAACATTTGCATAGAAAGGGATACCTGTGTCTATTTGGAAGTGGGTGAAATTCTCAGATCTATGTTACATGACAAAACAGACTCGGTTGTAAAAAGTAGGCCCCTCTGCACCTAAAGCCTGAGGACACCTCATCATAAAGAAGGAAAAAAACGATTGCTAAAAAAGGAAGTTTTTTTCACACAATCAGAGAATGGGTGAGGTTGGCACTGACAGTGGCTCTACTTCATTTTACTGGAGGTTTTCTGGTGCAGCCCCCAGCTCCAGCAGGGCCACCAAGAGCTGTTTGCTCAGGATCCTCTCTAGACAGGTTTCAAGTCTCTCCAAGGATGGAGACCCCACTGCCTCCCTTGGGCAGCTGTTCCAGTGCTCAGCCACCAGCGTGGTGAGAACGAGGTGCACCCACTGCCTCAGGTCCTGTCACTTTCCACCAGAAAGAAACTGTCCCTGTCCCCTTTGCATCCTTAGCTGACATACTGGCAAATAGTGGAACAGCTTTTAAATTGTATTAAGATGATATGTACTAGTACTGTTATTTGGTTCGGTTTGAGGAAAATGAGAATTTCATACCTGATTGTTGCAGATATGCTTAGAGTTTGTGTTCTTCTGTGCCATGTGTAAAATCTGCAATTTTTCATTGCTATTGGTTAAGGAAAAAAAAGCCTTTTTCATATCTACAATTAAATAAATATCATTTTTTATAATAATGTTAAAATTTTATTTTTAGATGTTACTATTGCTGATTTTTATCAGACTGTTTTGCTTAACTGGAATTAAGTGACTCCTGCAAACTGCAAGGATAGTGGAATTTAGCTTTATAAAGATATAACAAGCAATAATTAAGCTGGTTCTTATTATAATAAATTACAACACAAAAGTATATTGAACAGATGTTGACCTACATGAAAAATTACAAAAATTATGTATTTCTGATGGGATTTTTATTAAAACCCTGATATTCTTAGAACATGGAATATGTCTTTGCTACTTGTTTAATCTCCAGAAATGTAGAAAAACTAATTTTTCTTGAATGATTTGCATGGATATTTTGAATTTGTAATTGGTTGGCTGTTCTGTTGCAACATTCTAACGTGATGTAAAATGTTGCCTATGTTTCCATGAATAAAAATTATTTTGCTCACCTTTAAACGTGGATAAAAATAGGATGGACCTCTAGTCAAAAATTCTGCTAAAAATGTATCCTGTTTTCAGCAGCAGATTAAATTGCTGGCTTTTTCTGACACTTCTTAATCTGTGTCTAAGAGTAGTTCATATATCTCCTGCTGTTTTTGAAACAGTTTTGTTGCATTTAGTCTTAAAACAAATATAATATCTTCCATCTCTCAAATAATGTTGCAAAACTTAATAAGACAGTACTAGCAGGATGGTTTTCCTGAGAGGAAAGCCAGAAACAGTAGATCTCAGTAATTCTACAAGGTATAATTCAGTTTTCCAGAGATATCTCTGTAGTTCTTTACTCTTGTGTTAAAATGGTGGTGTAAATAAAAACTGCTGAATTTTCAAAATATTTATGTTAATCTAGGAAATCTGAAATTGGGGCTGCTACATACATGCATTTTATTTTCTTGTGTTTTTTCCTTAGGTTGGAGATATTGTAATGGTAAAAGAAAATGAAACATTCCCATGTGATTTAATATTCCTATCAAGTAGTAGAGGAGATGGAACATGTTTTGTTACAACAACTGGTTTGGATGGTGAATCCAGTCAGAAAGTAATTAAATATTCTACATTTTCTTTCTAAGGCAAAGTTTGCTTTTAATTTTTGACACAGACCACAATATGACTTCATGCTTATATGTGTAAGCAGGTACACTGATTTGTGTAATTAGTGTTTCTACCATCTGACTTCATTTTTCTTAAAATAATATTATTTTATAAAAAGTTCTAAGACATTAATTTGTGATTTTGTTTGTGTCCAGTATAGGCATGCAGATTACAGTGGTAATACACTAATGTTTTGTACTTATATGCTTTCATAGTGACCTGATTTATGAATACACTGCAAGGTACTTTCACATTTCTGTATAATCATTAAAAAAAAAAAAAGGTTGGAAAAGACCGTGTAAGGAGATGCCAAAATAGGAGCATTCAAAGGTGCTTTGTATTTGAATTATGAGCTCTTACATAAGTTAGTAGATTTCATGCTGAGCTGCAGTGTATGTACAGATTAATGTCTTGTGTATCTATTCTTTTTTTATTTACATGTTTTTATTGATTCCAGACTTACTATGCTGTTCAAGACACAAAGGCATTTCACAATGAACAGGAAATTGATGCACTACATGCTACCATTGAATGTGAACAACCTCAGCCTGACCTTTATAAGTAAGACAATAATTCTTACCTGTTTCATTTAAGGTACCTGAGCAATAAATCATAAAAAATCATAATGAAAGGATACTGGCTGCATCTCTCTGGTTAGAGTGAGCTTGAAGTAAGGTAGGTCTTCCATTCATACTCCTTTTGTGGAGGTGGCTCCCTAGGTGTGCTCTGGGGTAGTGATTTCCAAAGGGGAATGGCAAAAAGCAGTTCACTGAAGAATGCAGTGAAAATTTTAGAACTTCAGTTTATTTTTCTTTTAATACAAAAATAAGGAAGAAGTTAAGATTTACTAATACTTAGTATAGGTCTTGATATTGGCACCCATACCCTCTCTGTGTGTCACACACAGTTTTGAGGTTCTCCAGAGGAACAGGGTGTACCACTATATGGAGAAGTTGCCTGTGGCACTCGCTCCTTTACTTTCAGCATATTGTGAAGTATTGTCATTTATGTGTACCCAGTTAAATGGATTTACAGATTATATTACCTAGTTTTAACTAAAATTACACTCACAAAATGCTGAAGTGGCTTAAAAAGACTCTTGCAAAGATATTGCAGATTGAAGATAATAGTAACAGTCTAGCACAAATGCACAGCAAGTAAATGACAAACACTTCAGGTCCTGGTACAGAGCTTCATCAGTCACATTACAAAGTAAAGCCACTGTCAATCTAATCAGATCTGAAAGGATGTCAGCCACAAAAAATTTAAATTGTCAAGACTATTTGAAATACAGATTTTCATCTGCTGTTATTAACCATGAGCCTCATACCACAGGCTTTGAAGTACTGGCTAATGACAGCATGAAGCCATCACAATTAGGAAAACACTTTAGTGCAGAACATGAAGAAAAATATCTACAGTTGCATAAAGTCATACAACACTCAGTATTTTACAAAAAGAACTGTACACAATTCCACTAAGCCTAATGAGAAATCTTGAGAAGCCCCTTTTGAAGTTTCTTAATAGTAATACAAGAAGTCCTGTGCCATTGGGAAAGCACTTATTTTTTCTACCACAGTAAAAAATGGCCGAAATAATATAATACACAGAAAACAATATTATCTGAAGCTGAAATGCACTCTTTTGGCAGCAAATACTGTTGGAAGATGCAGAAAAAACATTGCTTATTTCTGAGGTGTGAAGGCATCTCTTTTCTGTGATCTTGGTGATTAAGAAGCTGGTTTAGAAATCTGCTTGAGAACAGGTTCTTCAGAGTATCAAGTCCATCACTTGCTTGATCCTTTTTTAAAATACTTTGCTCTCAAAGTGAATGACTGCAAGTTGAAACTCATGCTATTATAGGTGGTGAAATTCTTTGGGATAGCTGTTGACACAAAATACTGAAAATGTTTATTGGTAGTCAGCTTGTATCTGCTGATTCTAACTTGAAATTTTACCTCCCAACAAAACACAGTGGTGAATCTTCTTTTCCAAAGGCATGTGGTTATTTTGTATCATAACCAACTGTACATTACTGTCTTCAGATGTGGCCCTACCATGTTGTATGTTCTCTCAGCAGACAGGTTACCACTCCTGTGAGCCTCAGAGGTTCCATTTTGGGGTAACAGGCTCACCAGCTCCCCACAGTTTCCTCTACAATTGAGAACCCTAATGTCCAGCTTAATCCCCTTTGCATTAGGTTATCCACTTGGACAGTGGTATTGCAAATACAGTGTACTGATTATGTCTGGAATGAAGTCAGTTCCCTTCATAGCAGCCAGAGTAGCGTAGTGTTGTTGCTCTGAGACTAAAACAGCATTAATTGCACACCATGGTTTTAGCTATTGTTGCCAAATTTTTACAGTGTCGAACTTTTTGTTCCTCATTTTGCCCCTCCAGAAAATGGGGGGTGGGCAAGAGGCTGGGGATGGACAGAGCCAGGATAGCTGACCTCAGTTGACCAGAGGGTCTGTGCCATGTAGTGTCATGCTCAGCAATAGAACCAGGGCCAGGGGACAGTGTCCCAGAGCAGCTGTTGCTTGGAGACTGACTGGACATTGGCAGGCTCATGGGAGGTGGTGAGTAGTTGCCTTTGTGTCACTTGTTTTTTTCCCTTCACTTATTAAACTGTCAAGATCTTACTTTTGCTCTTCCAGTTCTTTTCCCTGTCCTGCTGGGGAGGGAAGGAACTAGAGGCTGATGGGTGCTTAGCTGCTATCCAGGGTCAAGCCACCACATACAGATAAAATGTACTGACAAATACTATGAGGAAGAATTACTTACTGGCTCTAGGCTTTGGTTTGCTTTTGTTTTAATTTAGCTGTAGGCTTTAGCTGTTGTAAAATGCAGTAATTGCACTGACTTATCTCAGGTAGTTTAGGGAATAAGACTTTTTATTTCTTTTTAATGAGTCTACTTAGAAGATTTATTCCTATTTTTTACACCGCTTTGTTTGCAAAATTTATGTCAAGTTACCATTCTATGTGTTTTTGTATTTACTTGTTTTAAGTGTATATCTATATGTATCTCTTACGTTCTTGTTCATGTTCTGGATAATTGGAGCCTGTTCAGTTGGAAAGTGTTCTCTGTGATACATACTTTCTAGAAAATATTTCTTAAATAATCTATTAGCAGTACTGTTAAACTACTTGTATATTTCCCTTTCAGATTTGTTGGTCGAATAAATGTTTACCATGATAGGAATGAGCCTATTGCAAGGTGGGGAAATCCAGAGTTTCTACACATTTAAATATTTCACAGTTCAATAAGTATCAATAATGAAAATTACCTTTGGTTCACCAACATTGTGCTGCTATGTTTTAATGATAAAATATTTTTCTCTTAGAAAATTCCAGACTGCTGTTTCATAAATAATTGATATTTTGTCTTCTAATCATATTTCTCTTTAGTATTTTAATGTCTTTATTCAACTTCAGTTTTATCTGAAATGTATTTAGTTTGTAAATGATGTTGATAGGATTTTGACAGCACTTGTACAACAATGCCCCATTAGTGTGAGATCTTGGTAGTACAGTAAACAATATAAATAGTATCATGTGTGTTTTTCATTTTTCTTAAATTTTGAAGGGTTTGACCATGTCAAATATTTTTTTACTGTAATTTTACTGAGTGTGTTTGTACTTCTGTGTAAAGTGTCCATAATGCTGTGTGTTCAAGGGAGACAACATCCAACTTGCTGTAGCTGATTTTATTCTGATTCTGGTCACAAAGAGGCAAAGCAATAGGAGAGAAAAGCTGCTTGCTGAGGTGATATTCTAGATCCCAGCATGTGGGGAGTTAGGCAGTGCTGTGCTGGCTAAGTGCCCTGCTATCCTCCATGTGTCTTTAGATATGTTATTTTCTGTCTCAGTCTGCTATGGAAACTGTTGATTGATCTGGGTCATTCATGTACCATTGTTCCCCCAGTTTCTTGAAAGTAGTTTCGGGTTTTACATCAGCATTGTGGCCCTTTTTGGAGTTTCTTGATTTTTGGGGGGAGTTTCATACCACAAGTGCACTTCAAATAACATTGGAAAATGCCGAATGTGCTTCTTGGTTTGGTTTTTTTTATTGCTGTATAGATAGAATAACACTTCTGCATGCAGTCTGCCTGTAAAGTAGTCCTTGGCTTTGAACTCATATGATGATTAGTGTACATATCATGTTCCAAAATGTTATTTAAACTTCATTGCAGTCCTTACATTAATTCCTGTACTCTTCAATAAATTATTTTACCTATATTTATTGGCATTTTGAAAAATGTTTACAGCAAGTATCAAAAATATCTTGTATGCTATTTCAAGTAAAATGGAGGATTGTATTGTCCTTAAGAAGTTCTAACATACAGGACACTATCGTTTATATAAGCCTAAAAAATAATAGAATTAATATTTTTAAAAATAAGTACTGTGCAATTAGGATGGTGAGTCTTTATTTGGGTACCTACATATATGGGGTTTAGGTGAATTGGTTTAAGACTTGAATTGTGAAATTGTGATCTTAATTTTAGGCATATATTCATTTATTTTTAATTTTCACTTAAAAAAATTTAAATATGCCTTGTAATTTGTGAAAATAAAAGGTTTTTAGTAAAACAAATTTCCTGTTTTATGTAACTTCCACTAAGGGCTGATGGTTTTCTAGAAATGTTTAAATTTTCTAATACTTACCTTTTGCAGGCCATTAGGATCTGAAAATCTGCTTCTTAGAGGAGCCACTTTAAAGAACACAGAAAAAATCTTTGGTAAATATTTCTGTTGACTACTTTAATGGGCCCTGAAGTAATAAGCAAACACCAAACAAGGTTATAAGCTTACAGTTACTACTGAGCTTATGATTTCTATTGCATCACTTGTTTTACAACTTTTAATGGTGTTTAATATTGTTACATAGAAATACTTTAGCAATTGGAAACTGTGACTGGAATGGGATGTAAATGCTGCTTAAAATTTCTATGTACCAAGATAATTAAGCCATTTCTAATTTTGGGTTGTCATCCAAATCTGTGGTTTCTTTCTTCAGACTAAAGAATTTTAAAAATAACAGAGTATAATAATCTAATGAACTGTGCTCTTTTGAAGTTACTGCACTGTGCAATCTTTAGTAAAACAAGTTGTCTAATTTCAGGTGTTGCTATCTACACTGGCATGGAAACCAAGATGGCATTAAATTACCAATCAAAATCACAGAAGCGTTCTGCTGTAGAGAAGTAAAATATGTAATACTTATTTTGGGGTTTGAAAGCTGCGTGTTTAAATGGTGCAAATCAGATTTTTTTTCACTGAAAGTGTATATTTCATTGATTTAAATGAAAGAAAAGAGGTAGAGGGATTTCAAATTTGCTTATTTTTAACTATTTTTTAACTTATAATGCAAGTCTTATAACACCATATAAATGAGGTTCTCAATGCCGAATTATTCTTGATAGATGTTGAAAAAATAAAGCGATTTTGATCTAATGCTTAGCTCTTTAATGTATGATGTTTTGTTGTTCTATAACTTTTTGTTGTTCACTTTTCTTTCACTGTTTAGAGTACATGTACTGACAGTTTTCCAAGGTTATATTTTTTATTATCCTAGCATTCAATGCTTTTCGTTGCAATTAAGTCTTGAATTCAGTAAAAATAACTTTTTAAATGCACGTCACAACAGTGCTTGTCTGTGACATGTTTTCCATGGTTTAGCTAAAATTAACAAGTGCCGTACAGACAAACATGGTGGGAAAGTATGACAATGCTATCCTTAAGGAGTGAGCTGACATTGATTGCTTACTATTTTCTATTCCTACTCTATCTGAAATCATCAGCTCTCAGTAAGGTGTCCAGCCTTGTGAGAAACAAGATGTCATTGGTTGAGGCAAGATGTACTGACCAGCTGACAGCCTTTCTCTTGCACAGTGACTGAGCAATGGTGTCATGTCTCTTGCTATTGGTATTGGTGTGCAACCCATGGCTTTTAGTTCATGCCCATCATTAATGAAAATATAATCTTAAATGCAAAGTGTTCTTGCTCTTTTTTTAGATCTGCCTAGAGTTAAAACATTAAAGCTGCGTAGCAAAATTTTTTTTTTAGTTTTTTTATTTCTGTAAAAGTACTTATGTGAGAGATCTTATAATGATTCATGAAAAGGTCTGCAGATTCAAGGCCAGTTGTTCTGTTATGATTCTATCTATGCTGTTGTTTTGAGTAATATACTAGTTTTGGTAATTTGTCACACACATTTTGGAAACAACTATAAGAACGGAAAAATAGAAATTAAAAATAGGAAATACTGTGGTTGTAAATTTTAATGCAGTAATATTGTTCCTCTTTGGAAAGGTACTTTGGAAGAGTTATTTAACATCTTAGCATTGTTAGACTTGCAGCAAATATTATAAGGATGTATAACAGACTGAGTATAACATTTTCTAATAAACTCTGTCGTTTATATGCTAATGGGGTTCTTATTTTGCCCTTTTTTTTAGATCAATGAATGTATTTCTTGTTGTATACCTCGGTATTCTCGTCAGTAAAGCAGTAATAAATACTGTTCTGAAGTATGCCTGGCAGAGTGACCCATTTCGTGATCAGCCATGGTACAATCAGAAAACAGAGCCTGAAAAGAAAAGAAATTTGGTATGGAAATAAATGATAATACCAAGAAAGTTTCCCAAAATCCTTAATTAATAGAGATTCTACTGAAAAGTATGTACAGCCTGCTAACTTACCAGTCATGCTTTTTTGCTGACAGTGGTGATAGTGTACTTGTAGAAAGCTTGTATGTTAAACTTTTTCCCTTAAGTTGTATGTGTGAATTTAACTGATGAGAAAATCTCTAATTTAATATAAAAAGCTTCATGAAATTGTTTTGGAACTGCCTGTTATTTATATAAATTACTAAAGAATTGACCTCTCACTGAGAAATACAGGGACTAGAAGGAATCCCACAGCTATTGGCAGTTCTGTAAGAGACATGGTCAAAATAATCCACTGTGGGAATCTCCGTAAAAATGCTCCTCATAAGTTTAGTTTCATATTATTGTGTTATGAGCACTCAAAGCATCAGAGAGCTTCAGTCACCAGTGCCAGGTGTTCTTACAGGAACAAGGACATTGTCCTGAATGGACTCCCAGAGGATCCCAAGCAGTGAGCTGAACCTTACCCTACAGAAAGCACAGTATTTATTTCACTAAATCCTCCCAGTCAGACTAGGGGAAAATTTGCTTCCTTACCCTAAATGCATGAGGGGCACATGCTAGGCAGGCTTTCTAGAGTTCTTGTTAGCACCAGTAGCAATGTCTCAGCTTGCTCAGCAGGTTGACTGTAGTTCCACCAAGTGTCCACCACTGAAAAATTGAGCCAGGTTATGTGCATACATTCTGCTTGTGTTGAGAGAGGGAAAGGAAACCCTTTATTTATTTATGAAATGCTGCCTGAAAGTTATGTAATTTGATAATCCTTGAAGGAGTTGCTATGGAACTATGCTATTTTTTTTGTAATTTTTTAATGTACGTGTTAATGTTCCCCAAAAAGTCTTCACCATGCTCATTAGTTGCTCCAGAACTTTACAATAATGCTATGTTATGGCATTCTACATCTGTATATCTGTAAAGAAAAATGCAAATTTCAAAGAAAAAGCTCTATTGCATGCCAGTTGTGATGTTATAAATCATGAAGGTTTGCATCCTGTGCTGAACTGCGAGCTATGAAAGACATTGCTTATTGTTCAAAAGTTATTTGAAAAAACTGATTTGTAAATATATGTAGTAATCTTGCAGTGTTTAATGGTACATGAAAAATCAATATTTCCATCTTGTTTCTTTGTCAGTTTCTTCAAGCTTTTACAGATTTCCTTGCATTCATGGTTCTTTTCAACTACATTATTCCTGTCTCCATGTATGTCACTGTGGAAATGCAGAAATTTCTTGGTTCTTATTTCCTTGCATGGGATGAGGAAATGTTTGATGAGGGTACAGGTGAAGGACCACTGGTGAACACTTCTGACCTCAATGAAGAGTTGGGACAGGTAAATTTCATTGAATTATACTTGTTTTTTCAACTGCTTCTACTGTAATTTTTTATTTTAAAATTGCTGCTTCAAGGTTTTTTAGTTTTGTTTTGAGTTTTTTTGGAGCTACATGTATATTTTCTTTAGTGCTGATTAATTTTAAAAATAAAATCTGAGATATTTTTGTTTTCAGAATCAAAAATTCTGATTTCTCATCCAGTCAGTGAAATTCAATCAGTATTACTATAGTATTAAGAAATAAACACTTCTTCTCCATTGATTATAGAAGGAAATTATATAAGGATCTAGCTTCCTTAGATTAAAAGTTAGATGCAAAAAAAAAAAAAATCCCTTTTTGTCTGACTAGACTGACACTGCATCTCCAGACACAAGTTTCATCCATTAAAACGTTCAATGGGCAGCCTCATTTTTGAAAGGATATCCTGCTCTGTCTTAAGAAAATCATCACCTTGAGACAGATACAGATAAATTTTGTTTGAGAAAATATTTAAGATCTCAGTTAAAAATACTTTCATAAGTTTTTCAAATAAATAAATAAGATGTTGTATTTCTTTCTAGTTAAACAGGTAATAAAGGTTTTAAGGATACAAATCTACTTGGATTAAGGGTGGTACCAGGTATTTCATTATTATGGCAGACAATTGACATTGCCTCCAATGAGACCCTCAAAGAGGATCTGCTGAATTACAGCCTGGATGAGCAGACAGCGAGGTGGATTGAGCAGGGGTGAACAGCCAGGCTCAGAGGGGTGCACAGCAGGAGGCCAGCATCTAGCAGTGTACACTGGGGTCAGTGTGGCTCCCATCCTGATCATGAATGAGCTGGGTGACTGGGGGCCATCCAGCTGGAAAGCAGCTTTGCAGGAAAGGACTGGCGTGTCCTGATGGAAATCAAGTTCAGCATGAGCCAGCAGTGTGTCTCTGTGGCAGAGAGGGCCAGGCTATCATGAGCTGCATTGGGCAAAGTGTTGCCAGCAGGTCAGGGGAGGCAATGATCCCCTCTCCAGGGCTCACCTGGAGTGCTGTGTCCAGCTCTGGGCTCCCCAGTACTGACACATGAGCGTACTGGAGGGAGCCTAGTGAAGGGCCACAAAGACAGACAAGGGACTGGACTTTCCATGGCTCATGCAAAGACAGGTAGAGAGAGCTGGGACTGTCCAGCCTGGAGGAAAGGAGGTTCAGGGAAGATCTTACCAATGTATACAAATACCTGAACAGGAGGGTACTAAGAGGATGGAGCCAGGATTTTCTCAGTGGTGACCAGAGGTAGTGGGCCCAACCTGAAACTGGAGGATCTGTCTGAACATGAGGAAACACTGTGACAAAGCAACACACTGAATGACTTGATTGATAGCAATTTGTAAATTTAATGATGAAACTGAATGTAGGGGTTGAGATGAAAAAAATCCATATAAATCCTATCCACTCAGAAAAAAGTTTAATTGCGGGAAATTTGTCTACAGATAAAAAGCCATTGTAAAATTTGGCATTTGTCTTTTCAGATTAGTGCTTATTATAAAAGTCAATCTCAGTGGAAAGTGTGCATAATTAATGATGTTTTTGAAGACAGAGCAAAAATTTATTTGGTTTTTAGTTTGCTCGGTGCACTGCATAAATGGTGAAGTTTGATAAACAATCTGATGAATTCTAAGTAATAGCCTTATTTTCAGTGCTTAGTTCCTTACCTTACTTCATTTTTTAGTTTATCAAATGTGACATGCAGTAGGTATGCAATACCTACATCCAGGATCCAAAACTGAGCCAATCTAGTTCTTCTAGTTGATAGTGCAGAGTTTGGTTTTAGTTTTAATATTGCTAGACTTAAGCACTGGGGCTCATTGTAAAAGATAAAGTTAATAAAAAATTAAATAATGAGACAAAATGAGTGTTTCCAGGGCAATTACAGTGCCCAGGTATATAACAGTATGTGTCCACAATCCTGATTTAAACTAACATAATTGTAGTGGGGAATTCTGATACTACCCTAGAGACTGTTCTGACAGTAACTGATCCACATCCAGGCATGTGCATTAAATAATAATCCCTGGGAAATGAAATTTGTATGCATTTTGTTTCTATAAATACCTGTCTTGCAGCGAGAAAGACATTAAAAACTAAAAAGGACCTAGAGAGAAGAGTGGAAGTAGGTTAAAAACATCATTTACATCCGTTATGAGGCAAAAGATAGCATTGTTTGATACTTTTACAGGAGAAAATCTTTCAGGGCCTATATTTCTATGAAGATAACTGCCAAAAGAAATTGTTGTCTTCCTTTTCTGAAGGGCCATAAAGATTTTCAAAGAAAGGTGTAGCCCAGTAATAAACTCAGTTTTGTTCAGAGGTGTTGGAAAATTCTGTTCACATTCCTGCGATTTTTATTTTGTGCTTGTTTGCAGATTGAGTACGTCTTCACAGATAAAACAGGAACACTAACTGAGAACAATATGGAATTTGTAGAATGTTGCATTGAAGGGCATGTTTATGTACCACACGTTATCTGCAATGGCCAAATCCTCCATGATTGTACAGGCATTGATATGATTGATTCATCTCCAGGAAGTAATGGAAAGGTATGATAACTCTCTATATGTTCTTGGTTTTTTACAATGAAACATGAAAATTGAACTGTACTGATGAAGGGAATGTTGGAAATCTAACATTCTTGAATTTTACTAATCAAAGTAGATAACTGCATAGACATTTCAATATCCTAGTTAAGAGTAAGATTTAAAGACTTAATGGGAAAGTTCTTATTTTAATGCAGTTGTAAAGCTGAGTCAAAACCTAAATAGAGCTTTCTCTAGTTAATAGCTACAGCCACAGGTAACTGGTTTCCATTTAACCTTAGCTACAAGAGAGAAAGCAAGACAGGAAAATCCTCGAAGGGGAAAATGGGGGCTTCGTGCAATCACTTATTAAGTCATCACTGAGTGAAAATGTGGCCAGAGAATGGTTTATGATCGAATTAAATTACTTTAAAATGTGACTTAATTTAGCCACATCTGAAGTGTGCTACTTACAGCATGTATGTATTGTGGTTATTTGCTGTGTTGAAACTTGAAAATTAGTTGGAAGTTCGGGAGTCTTCATGTGTCAACAGGTGAACAGGGTGTATATGGGCAGGATAATCACAGCCAAAGTACAATGTATTTTTTATTACATCAGTACAGTATCATAGTCACACTCACTTCATATCATACCCTTCACTGTGACAAAATGAGGTCTCTTAAAATACGTTGGTGTAAGTCAGCAGCCTCATGTCTCTCCCCCATGGCCCTCAGAATGTTGTCCCAGGTATGGTGAGTTTTTATCTTGGAATCACAACGTCACAGTCAGTTTGTATTTAACAGCACAGAAGAATAGGTTTCAGGCAAAAAGATAAAAATAAAACACACACAGGTATCCATGAAACAGAAATCTCTTTCTGGTGCCAGCTACTATCTGAAATTTTGGAAGAAGTGTTTGGCTGCCAAAGTATGTGCACTTCAGTAATTTATTTAGTTCTGAAGGGTGTTCAAGCTGCTCAAGAACTTGAAATCTGTAAGCCCTGCTAAGACCTGTGCTCCAGGTACTACATCCTTCTGTGTGAGCTCAGGAGTTCTAAATGATACCTTGACTAGTATATAATCAATACAAGTTGTTAAAGTTTAAGCAAAAGTAAAGAAAAAACACCTTCAGCTACATGTAGGCCTTCAGAGGAGGTGGAAGATGCACGCTCGGGGTTTTTTGCATCATTAGCTTGACTGGTATGGAAATGCTAAGGGTACAAACAGCTGTGACACAAGTGTGTGGTTACCACAGGGAAAGACCTGGCTCCCCTTCAAGGAGCCTGCCTTTGTCTGATTAATAATCAGGAGTAATCAGTGATATGGATCACCTACAAAAAGAAGAGAAAGAAGAGTTTTCAAGCGATAACACATAATGACAGCCGTTCCTTTTATTTCTCAGGAGAGAGAGGAACTGTTTTTCCGAGCTCTTTGTCTCTGCCACACTGTTCAGGTAAAGGATGATGATAGCGTAGATGGTTTGGAGAAAGACGAGGTACCAAGAAAACCCTGTGTATATATATCATCATCACCTGATGAAGTTGCTTTAGTTGAAGGAATACAGAGGTATGTGTGTACATAGGTATTATATTTTTCTAAACTACAGATGTAATCACTGAATCTCAAATTTGTTTTCAGAACAAAAATCATAATAACAAACGCCAATCTACGGCTGCTTGTTTTCTTAACATGAATTCATTAATACTTCTAGCCTAAAATCAACTAAAAACAGTTTGGGATTTTCGTGTTGGTTTGTTGTGGACATAGTCTTAAATCCTTATGACAATGCTTAAACTGGATAATTATATATTTATTACATTCATTCTCTTATTCTGTGTTTCATTTTACAGACTTGGTTACACCTTTCTAAGGCTGAAGGAAAATTACATGGAGATCTTAAATCGGGAAAATAACATAGAAAAGTGAGTGGTTAAAAAGATAACAAAATAGTTTTTGTTGATGCATTTAATAAGTCATTGTTTCCTTACAGATGAATTTTGTTGATGCATTTAATAAGCCATTGTTTCCTTACAGATGAATTTCTAAGTCAGGAAAGCCAAGAACCGTGCATTTTAGTAGAAAAATTAAGAAAATCTACTAATTTTAATTACCTTCACTCTTTTGACATTATATGCAGTATAAAATATTGATATGACAGTGAGGGTGTGGTGTGAGATTCATGACCTAATCTAATAGTTCCTGATGGTTTTGTATATTCTTAATAGAAAATGCTGTGTACCCAATTTGCTGTTCACAGATGATCCATGGAATTTACAGGAGGGTAATATCTGTGGAATAAATTTCGTGGAGCATAAATATGAGTCAAATTTTCAATAACAATGAAATAGTACAGATGTTCTGTGGTATATGCATACCCTTGAAAATTTACCTTACACATCTCTAGATGTCTGCTGGTTGTCTCTGGTATATCCAAATCTTCCTGCTTGGGTACTCTGCTAACTGTACAGGAACTCTTGGACACAAATATAGGAACCCTGGTGTTACCTTTACCTCCTTTTAAGATAATATGGAGATTTTCTAGGCTCAGCTCATAAGAACTGGAGTCAGTATCATTTGGTGACTCAGAAGAAATCACTGTAATCATTGAGAATTTTCTCCCAAATGCATCACAGTTTGTAGACATAGGCCTGATGTAGCTTTGCACAGGTCTGAGTTCTAGGGTGTTAAAAGGACTTAGGACTGAAGGATTTAATTAAACATGCAGATTTGGACAGAGATGAATGCTGAGAAAGTTGGGATTAATGATTGGATTGTTTATGTTTGCTCTGGGAAAGGGAGGCTCTCTTAAGTTAGGAGAAATAGATAAGAGAGTAAAGGATAGAAGTAAATTGATTAAACTAAAACAGTGCAGCAGGAGCTTGTGTTCATTTTGCCTCTTAAAAAGGAAAGGAACAGGTGATAAAATTAAATAATGTAATGGCAAGTATAAAACCAGTAAAAAGAAATATTTTTCTTTTCACTTGAATAAATTATCTTTAAACATTTGAGCAAGATTATGGAATTAGGTCAGCACTTTAGGGAGATTAGGAATAATAACAAATAGAAAAATATAAAATAAAGACTTGGGTGTAAGCATGCACTTCAAGTTCTAAGGCTATGTCCAAGTATTATACGTAGAAACATACTTCATAATCAGTACAGTGCTCTGCTGCAAGGTTTCTAGTCTTGTACTTAAATTAGAGTGACTGTACATCTGAGAATACTTAGGGACATCACAAGTTCTGTTTCAAGTAACTAGGAGCTGAGGGCTTTCCTTACTTACTATTTGCAACCTGCTGTTTCATTCTTACTAGTTTCATATTCCATGGTACTCAACATAATCTTCCATGTTAGAAGAAATGTTTAATTTATGTGCTTGAAGTCATAATAACCACTTTAGGAATCAGGAAAAATAGAGTTGTGTAAAAAATAGTTCTGTTTCTGTTTCAGGTTTGAATTATTGGAGGTTTTCAGTTTTGACTCTGTGAGACGGCGAATGAGTGTAATTGTTAGATCTCCAACAGGTAGGGCTGTCACATTCTGTTTGATTTTTTTGTCTCACTTGAATTTGTTTCAGATTTATCAGAGTTAAGCATTAAACACAGTCTGTATGCCCTTCTTTATAAAATAAGGGACCAGGTACTAGCATGAGTACAATGCTACCAAAAAGTTGGAAGAAAACATTTTGAAGACTTATTAATTTGGAAGTTTTTTGAAGAAAGTATATTTGGTCATTTTGAATTCCATATGCTGTCTCTTTTAGGTGATATATTTCTGTTTTGTAAGGGAGCAGATTCCTCCATATTTCCTAGGGTTAAAGAAGGTAAAATTGACCAAGTACGATCCCGAGTACAACGCAATGCAGTGGTAAGATTCCATTTTATTGATCTGTTCAGATGGTATCAGTGTCCAAAAGAAATTAAGTGTTCTGACCTCCTGCATTTTCTGCTAACAGATTTGTTTTTACAGGCACCAAGGATATTCTATGCCAAGGTTCACTCAGGCTTTGTGGCTAGCAGTCTGTGTAACTCCCTTATTTGCATCTGTCCTCTAGCTCATCTTCCAAATGTCAGTTGTGGTGCAATATGAATACATTATGTTAAACCAGAGGTCATCAGTTAGCTCGTTAGTATGGCAATTTCACAAATGTGGTTTGAATTAATTTTTGGATAGACGAGAAGTGAAAAACAGTAAATCTCTGTAAAAGCTATTGCTAGTTTCAGCCCCCAGCCTTAGCAACTGTGATTTGCTGCCTTTGATTGCTTTACAAGCTCTGAGACAGTGGAGTGATCATCAATGTCTTACATTTTTGCTTGCTAAAAATCAGCTATGAACTGGCTGATCATCTTCAAAAGAAATTTAGAACTTGGTTTTACCTGAAAGTAGTATTTGGAGTGGTCAAGTAAGGAATTTTGTTGTATCTAAAAATATGCAGAACTCATTGCAATGCAGGACAACTGCCAATCTTACATAGAATATAATTTGCTGGCATCCAGTGCTCAAACTGAAAACAAAGTATTATTACAGATATGTGAAAAAAAAAACCCGCTACAGTGTCACCTGCTTTTGTTTTGAAGCAAAAAGCTCTCAAAGTGCTTTACTAAGCTTCATTTTATGAGACAGCTGTCTGATAATAGCAAGTAAAAGAGGCTAATGAAATTGAAAAGTATTTACATATAATATCCATTCAGTGTCAAGAAAGAAATCCAGACCAGCACCTATTTATTCATCTTGCATAATTGGAAATAGGACTGGCTCCTACATACAGAAGCCTCTCAAAGAAAATATCTGGCACCTGCTTTTATAAATTTCAAGAGGCAGGGAGATATTTTAATAATTGTCCTTCTTGGTTTGGTAATAAGTAACTATACAAAGACTTACTGATGAATTAAAGTTAAGGAAGCTGAAGTGCCAGTTAAATGGTGTTGTGAGAAGCAATATATAACTCAGGAGGCAAGACCTTACTGTGTTTCTCCCCACCTTACACAATCTATATACTTGCTTTCTTATTCATCACTCAGTCCAGAAGTTTGATGCAGTCTGCAACACCCACAGCTAAATTTTAGTTTTCACTTGATTGAAATGGTACAGTTGGATTTTCACTTCTCTTTGTGATGTTTGGTCCCTGTCTGTGGATCTACTGCAGCACAGCATCAAAATCAGACTCTGCAGAGCTACTATTTAGGTTACTATTATTTATTCTGACTCATCCTGCCTAATTATACACATAGAGAAAGAAACCTTTAGGTTGACTTTGCCTTCCCTTGTAATCTCATATATCCAATTGGATCACTGAGCTGTTTACCTTCCGGAGATTGAGGTTGGTCTGTCAGGTTGTAACTGCTTCTAGAGCAGAGCAGAATTAAGCTGAACCATATCCTAGTCTATACTATGCTGTACTAGTCTATACTTAGTCACTTCATGATGTTCCTTTTTCAAATCCTCCAGCATAAACACCAGCAAGAAGTCTAAGAAGAGTTTTGTAAAATGCATTTTGTTTCTTTTGATTGCGCTCTTTAGGAGGGACTGCGAACGTTGTGTGTTGCGTATAAGAAGCTCTCAGCAGAAGAATATAGCGATGTGCAGGAGCTGCTTCAGGGTGCAAAGCTGGCCCTTCAGGAGCGGGATAAGAAATTGGCAGAAGTGTATGAGCAGATAGAAACAGATTTTATATTACTTGGTGCTACAGCTGTTGAAGATCGGTTAGTTTCATTATTTCTTAGTTTCTTATCTTCAGTGATGATGACAAAGTAATTGAAGACTCTTTTTCTGCATTAGAGAATTTTTAGGAAACCCCTTATTTTAATTGATTCCACATCCTTCCTTACCTTACTAAAGTTACACATGGTAACTTTATAACCTAGTGAGCAACTAACAATAGTTAAGTATACAAAAATCAGTGTATTTGAACCGAGTAATAATTTATTGATCAAGTTAATAGGCGAAAGTTTCAGAGGGAAGGACTACAAAATGGGTATTGAGGAAATGAAGGAAGAATCTTTATGTCTTAAAAAGATTCAAAAACACCCACTAGTCCCCTGAACATTTTTAGAGTCCCACTTTGGGGAAAATTCTTAGATATGGTAACTTCTGTTGAAACTTTTTGTTTGTTTATGAAAATCTTTCAATAAAGACCTTTCTCATTTCCAAGCAATCCATCAATGTATGCTGTCAATTGACTTTACAGGCTACAAGAAAAAGCTGCTGACACTATTGAAGCACTCCAGAAAGCAGGAATTAAAGTTTGGGTTCTGACAGGAGACAAAATGGAGACCGCTGCAGCTACTTGCTATGCTTGCAAACTCTTCAGAAGAAATACACAAATACTTGAGCTAACCACAAAGAAAATTGAAGAGCAGAGTTTACATGATGTGCTTTTTGACCTAAACAAAACTGTCATAAGACAAAATGGCAGCTTAACCAGGGATACCTTCTCAGGGTAAGGAAAAGGTTGGATTTGCAGGCCAGAAGTGGGCTTCTGGGCATTTTGCAAGCAATGAGATTATGACCAATGACCTTAAGAACAACAGTATGCTTCAGTTTCTGTTGCTAATGTGTGAATTATTGTATGGCAATTAAGCATAAGCTTCTTTAGATAAATTTAGGGTTTCAGTCATGGTTCTTTATCTCATTTCTGGTACTACTTTTACTATTAAAAGAAAAGTCACAACTGATACTGTAATAATTTTTCCACCATAAAACTATTAGCAATGAGTTAACAAGCATTTGTGGTACTATTTTAGCAGAGATTTTCTATAACTCATAGCCTTACAGCTTAAATCTCTAGACCAGGTAATTTTTCTTAGCTCTCCTTACAATTTATACCCCATTGATCTAATCAAGAGCATTTGTATATTCAGTTAAATAAATAATTTTCATCCATGTCATCTGTACCATTTTGTTTAAGTACCACAGGTCTTACAAGGTGTGATCAAACATGTTTGTTTCACTTTTTGTGCAATGCCAAATTCTACATGTTAAAGCTCTTTGGGTTTTTTTTTTTTTGCCTCTATCTCCAGAGCTAGAGAATAGTACTAAAATAATAAAAGCAGGATTCTACTTATATATGTTCAAATTCAGGCTAAAAATATTTCACTGTGATACACTAAACATTCAGTACATTGCTTGAAATTTATAATGATACCTTTTTATTTGATATCATTGTACCCCAATGGCATTGCTCTATTTGTGCCAGCGGTAGCAAAGTGGTGAAAATATCTGGGAACTGTTACTAAATGTAGTTTACAGAACTTTTTCTTACTTGTCAAAAATAGCTTCTGTTCTAGTAAAAAAAGATGGAGATGCCTAAAATACATAATAATAAATGTGTTTTTCTCACAAACACTGGTGTTGGTGAAACCATGGTTGTTGAAATCCCATGCACAGTAGCGTATAACCTTGGAACACTGAAAAGAGAGTAAAAATAACCTGCGGTGTACATTTATACAACATTCACTGTTGACCTGGAGCCTGAGGCTGCTGTGTACTGCAGGCAGATGCAAGGGTGCTCTGAAATAACTTGTCTGGATGCCACAGAAAATGGTTCTTGCAGTTAAGACCATCTTATCTTCCCCATTGTTCAGTATATGATGAAGTAGTAAATAAACTGCTTCCTGTGACTCTGGCTACACTTCTAGCAATGCTCAAATAACTACAGGCATACTGCTAATAGATTTTTATGGGTAAGAATATATTGTAATATTATAGGAAACATAAATAATTTATTTAGTATTACAAATAAAAGTAAACTTGTATTTGACTTAGCCACTACTCTAAAGGCAAAATATCCATACTCTAGATGTAGACAGTGGCTTTATCCATCTGGGCCAACAGGTTTCTTTTAGGCATTTCTTTCAAGGCACAATTTACTTCTGTAAACAAAAAATATTTCCTCATCAGAGTACCAAAGGCCTTTCCCTTTAACTTATTTTTCCTCTGTGTTATGGAGTGTGCTGCAAAATTAACTTTATTCCTGCAGCTTGGTTTATCTCACTGCAGTTCTTGGAACCTTTTCAAACCAAACTGAAAAGTCATTTATTATACACTTACACTCACTGGTCAAGTCACTGAGGTATCAGATTTATGCATTCAAACTGGTGAAGCACTGAGTATTTTCAACATAATCCAGAATTTTAAGATGTTGTAAATATCAGTCTTATACAAGGAATTTCTTTTAGAAATGTGTTAACTTTGTGGTATTCTATACTCATTATTTTTTCATTAATTGATTTTCACATAATTCTTATTGCCAGATTTTAAATGTGTCTGAGAATTTTATAGTGACACTTAGTTTATATTTTATCCCTGAACAGACTCTCTGCTGATACTCAAGATTATGGTTTAATTATTGATGGAGCAGCATTATCATTAATAATGAAACCAAGATACGATGGGAGCTCTGGTAACTACAGAGAGATCTTTCTTAATATTTGCAGGAACTGCACTGCAGTGTTATGCTGTCGAATGGCACCTCTGCAAAAAGCACAGGTTTGTGTTTAGTTTCATAATTGCTTGTTAGTGATGCACATATGAAAATTCTGAAGGTTAATACACTGTATGGCTTACTATGATAACTTAAGATGCTACCGTTCATTTTTGTATCTTCTAAAATGGAAAAATGCTAAAAAAAACGGAGAGGAGAATTTCTGCTGGCAAGCAATTTAGATAATGGTATTGCTAAAACAGTACCCAGCTGTGCATCTGAATTTGATTTAGCTACATGTTATTCAAATTTATGGTTGGTATATGCTAATATGAACATATTTAATAAATGAACTAACTGCTCTCTTTTTAACCTAGCAATCTTTGTATGGTCTACTCTTTTGACACTGTAAGAACCGGTGTTATTTATTACTACAGAGTGATATTTTTTCTCTGTTTTTAACCTAAGTGGAAAGCCAAGAAGAATCCAGACAAAAAGTGTGTGCATTACCATGTTTAAGTATACCTGAATATTGCATTTGTTGTTTGTTTCAAGTAAAAATATATCCTTCCATTACTGAAACCTCTCAAGATAGCTGAAGAACTTTTAAAGGAAAGAAGTACTGGAATATGCATTCTTTTTTTCTCTCAGTTTGTCATATCTTTTTCTCAGTGTGCAGGTACAGCATATGTAACCCTTATTCACATTAACAGATGTATTTAGCCAGCACTATAACTATCTGGAGGTTTGTAGAAGTTTTCAGTTGCATCTTACTTGGTACCAAATTTACAGAGGTGATAACTTGTAATGGAGAGATTTGGAGTCAAATTTTTGTATACAGAGTCCAATATATTTTCTTAAATGTAAGAAAAAAGTTCAACACAGATGAGAAAGAGAAGTTTTTAGCTTTCATTTCAGGATTTGTTTGAAATTATGCACTCTGTCTCTGGAACCCTCTTAATTTATTGATGCGCTGACACAACATTAAGCAATCTCAACATCTTCCATTCTTTGGCTCTTCCTTTGTCCTGTCCCATCTCTCTCAAAGTACTTTGGAAGTATTTAAAAAATGTTGGGAACGAATACTTTGTAACATGAAGAAATGGTGATCTTTATGCCCAGCTATTGCATTGAGTAATGTTGCTTTTGTGTTCCTTCAGAGAATTTCTTATTAAACAGTTTTGGTAAATTTTTAAAAATGTTATACTTACCCAAAATAAGCAAACCATTATAGAGGAGAATTTCTAACACTATTTTTTTTCCAGATTGTAAAGTTGATTAAGTTATCAAAAGAACGTCCTATCACATTAGCAATTGGTGATGGAGCCAATGATGTCAGTATGATTCTAGAAGCACATGTTGGTATAGGTAAGACTGCTAGTATATTATTTCAAGTGAAATGACAAAACCCATATATTTCTTAAAATAGGCAATCTCAAAGAATCAGCTTGTGTTATAGACAACTTTTCGTGCATTTATCCTAGGAATTGTATGAGATATAGTCGTGATCTCCTGTTACATCAGTACCATACAATTATTATATAATTTTGCAATTAATTGTATCTTTTTAATAGTTCTTTAGTTATTAAATAGCTTCACCTCTTTTTTGTTTTTTAAAGGAGTCATTGGCAAAGAAGGTCGTCAAGCAGCAAGAAACAGTGACTATGCAATACCTAAATTTAAACATTTGAAAAAAATGTTGCTTGTTCATGGGCATTTTTATTACATTAGGATATCTGAACTTGTGCAATACTTCTTTTATAAGGTAGGAGAATGCTTATTCCAATTACATAAACCTCAAAAACTTAAATGGTAATATCTAACTATATACAGTTTTTCCAGCTAATGGTACAAACCAGCAACAATTCCATAAAGAGATTTTCTTGAATACCAGATGCAGTGCTGAAGTGGGATTATTGGTTTTATTCTGAACATGAAGTGAAATAGCTTTTATATAGATAGATTCTATAATTGATGTTACATTTAAAACCAAAATTCTTAAATTATTTTTTCATATCCTGCAAATTCCATCTCAGACTGTTTTGCTTATTTCCAGTACCTTCCAGGTTGTCTCTATAGTGAACTTTTAAAGCACATTGGAAATAGTATTTGAGACCTTAGACATCACTGCATATTAAGTTATGCTGAGTTCATTAGGATAGTGTAGGTGGAGAGAGTTCATAGTGAGCATCCTCCTATTTAGAGAGTTTTGTTATTTCAAAATGTTGGTATCCAGTTCAAGTTCTTTTGGTAAGCAATGAAAGATTATAGAAAGGAACTGTCACAAGGTAATTCAGAGTTCTGGTGTTTGACTGTAGTATAATTGGGAGAAGATGGCATTTGAGGTTACAGCTAGAAACATCTTACAGTTGCTTTGCTGGTAACCATGCTAATCCATGAGCATCCATGCTTGCTTATCATGGTTTATCTCCTCCTGTGGATTGTCCCTTTTTTGCTTTGCTTTAACTGAACTGTATTCCTGGATCCCAAATTTTACTGCCCTTCAATTTTCAAACTGTAGCCTTGTAGGATTGTCTTGAAAATATTTTAAGTGGGTTTTTTTTAATAGTACTACTGCAAGATGTGACTGTTGAGATTTAACAATATGGTTTTGTCTACTGTTCCTGCAATGCTTACTATTGTTAGCATTATAAAACTATGATATACTAATCTATAGCATTGTATATAAATTGGTGCTTGCATTTCACTTGACAACAGTCACTTTGTTTTTCAGAATGTCTGCTTCATTTTTCCTCAGTTTTTATATCAGTTCTTCTGTGGGTTTTCACAACAGGTTAGTTGATCTTTTTCCATCAATGTAAATTATCTCTTTTGCTTCTTTTGTAACAAAAAAAGGATCTTCCTTAGAATTTAGTGTTAATTTACAAAGAACAACATCACTTTTGGTTCTTATGGTATTCAGTGGCACTTGCATTTAAGATACAGAAGTCAGTTATATGAATTATCATAAAAGCAATGTTAAAGTCAAGGAATACAGAAATACAATATTTGGAACTGGCAGTGCAAAGTGAAATGTCTGTGGGAAATGTACAGTCAGTTAGATTTAAGCCTATTGGATGTGAATAGAGGATATCCTGAAAGATGAGTAATTGAATCAGTTGTTAATTTTTAGAATCCAGAATGAAAATGAAACAATAAACTAGTCTTCTCTAGCACGAACAGCTATGCATTACAAATTTCAGATGAATAGCAGCATTCAATTAGTTGAAAAGAAAATATAAAAACTGAAAAATAGAGGAAAAGTGAACTGTTGCTCACCAGAAAAGTGCCATCATTCAGGAGATGATCAGTATTTGCCGTCCTAAATTTTTGTTTCTTCCTCCCTTGCCATCATCTAATGTGTGTAGAAAAGATCTACCTCTTCCTTCTTTGAATGAGGGAGCAAAAAACAAAGGAATGAATGGCTGAATTTAGACAAAAATAGTTTATGTTTTCCATATTAAATTGAATGAGAGTTGGATTTAATTGGGAGAAAATAGTACTGTTGCTTTGAATTTGTTGAAAGAAAGCCCCAGGAGGAGTTAAAATAACAAAACTATTTCTTCTGTTTTGGTTTCCATTTCAAACAACCACTGAAAGCTTTGTAGGTTTTTATAAAGCATTATTATGATTTGGATGTGAAAGCATGTCTTATGAAAATTTAGCTTAATTTTTATCCTTTTAAGTGATAAATATAATTTTGGATCATAAAGGGGGTTTTGATAGCACTTTTTCCAGAATAAATGATTACCAAATAGATTTTGAGAAATAAACAGCTCCCTTTGTGGATGACATGGTAGGTTTGAGCGTACACTGATGATACATATGTGAAAAAGCATCTCAGTGAGAAGAAAAATCAAAGACACATTGGGATATTTCATCTTTGGGATGTTTAGGAAGCTCATTGCAGTCACACACAGCTTAAAAACCTCTGGAGTCCTCTTGCTTCTTCTCTGAATATCTCCATGTTTTATAGACATTGAGGAAATAAAAGGGATGTGAGATACATGGATGTTGTGTCAGAGAAGAATTTCTGCCTCTAAAGGAATGTGCTCTTCAGTTTGGGTACTTTGGAGTTGGTATTACAGCTGATGCAATAGGAGGGGTCAGTAGATAGACCAGACTGGTCCATGAAATGAGTTTTTCTGCTGATTTTTTTCCTCCAGGTAAATGGAATACAAGTGGAGAGTTGTGTCCTATATCAGTTAGCAGCTGTTCAGGGGTATTTACCTCCATTCTGAAGGAATATAACTTTGGTTGCATGCAGAAGTTCATGTATTCATTTTAAATCAAGTCTCATGCAAAGGATTTAATTTTAAAGTAAGATAAAATTTTAAATTAAAAGTAGTTGATTTAATTCTTTTCCATCTACAGACTTTATATGATACTGCGTATCTAACACTGTACAATATCAGCTTCACCTCCCTTCCTATCCTCTTGTACAGTCTAATGGAACAACATGTCAGTCCAGAGACACTCAAGAGAGAGCCTTCCTTGTACAGGTAAAATTAAAACACTGTACCCCAGAGTTTGACTGTTCAGTTGGGGGACCTGTGTCTGTTACAGTGGAAGTCCTCAGGATTTCTGCACAACATCAGATACACTGCAACAGAAGGGTTGAAGATCACATGCATGGCCTACAAAGTACAGTAGATAAACATGGAGTTTTATATGCACATTTAGAAACCACACCATGCATTTGCTAGAGAGTGAGTGAGAGCAAAACAGAAATCACTCTTTAACAAAATCAAGTTAGGAGATTTAGTTTAGAACTCTTTATTTCCTCCAACCATGGGGAAGAAACATGCAGAACAGAAGTATTTTTAAAAAAGCAAACATGCTGGTTTTTTCTACTTTACATGTTTTATTCTGAAAGATTGTTAGAGTGTATCAGAGTATGTATTCTGTGTGGGTGTCCAGCATTATCCTCTGCATTGTTGACTCACTTCTGGGCATTGGGATTGACTTGTTTAGGTTTTTAGCCACTTGAAATACAGTTCTTGCCTATTAACTGCATTTGGCCATCTAAATTAGGAACAGTGTCCAGTTTAGATCCTTGTAGCTGCAAAGCCAGTATATTTCAGGGAGGGGTAACAGTAGATAATAAAAGAAAAAACATTCTTTGAAAGAAGCAATATTAGCTGCCCAAACGTTAATCAATGTAGTGATATGTTTTTAACAATTAAATTGAAGAGGAATACAAGAGATTACTGTTGAGCTTCAACAGTAATGTTTTTATTTTCTCTTTGATGTTTTGAATGTTTTTAATTTAGAAATGGTAGTTCAGAAGCCTTTTTTTTTAGTTTATGAAAGCTAGCAGAGCTTATTTGTGAGAAACCTGTGGGTTTTGATACCCAAGAGAGCCTATTGCTAAGCTGCTTTGGGCAATAGTAGTTGTTCTGGGCCAGGTGAGGCTATTGTTGACCCACCTATGGGTTTGCAGTCTGTATTATTAATCTCTGGGGAGAAATTACTTTATAAGGTCATCAGACAGTCTTTATGAAGTTCATATGGTGGAAGCACTGGTTGGTAGTAAATGTTTCTGTAACTCAGGGTTTTCATTTAACTGTGTCCTGATTTACTCTGATGCGTTCTGTACTATATGCCAAGTTGATACATACCCATTCTGTGGAGAAGAACTCAAGTTGTAACATTTAAATTTTTTTGTAGTAAGAAAATGCATGCTAGTGAAGAGTTCTGTTGTTGACAAATCCCTCTATGTTTTTGTGGAAAAACATTAAAGAAACTCTATTTGACCTGAAGCTTCAAGTCAACTGTAAACCCCTTGTTTCACATTCCACATAAAATTAATTTTTTATTTTGTTGCAATAGTCTATGTAAAAGTATCCTAGGGGAAATAAAGCAAAGTCTCCAGAGACCTCTAGTGTTTCCATTTAATATCTGCAGTGGATCATGACATACATAGCAAGCACTGGAAAAGAGATACCTTCTCTAAAAAGATTGAAAAGTAAATGGGTACAGCCCAGGGAGTTTGCCATTATTGAAATAAGCAGGATTATAGGAAGCAGTAAAAAGGGTTTAGTAAGAATTAAATAAAAATGAATAAAGAGGACATTTTGAGGAAGGAGTTAGATTTGAAGTGGTAGACAGTTGTAATGTGGAAATGTTGAGGTTTTCAAGGAACAATATTAATTATCTCATTTATCTGGGATTTTCAAGCCTGCTGATAATGAATATGTTTCTTGTCTCACACAGAGATGTTGCCAAGAATGCTTTGCTGCGCTGGCATGCATTTGTTTATTGGACATTCCTAGGAGTGTTTGATGCTGTGGTATTTTTCTTTGGTGCCTATTTTTTGTTAAACAACACAGTTGTGACCAGCAATGGACAGGTTAGTGTTGGATTACATCTGTCAATGGTAATTTTTTAAATGCCAGTTGCAAAAAGAACATAGTTTTAATTGTTTTCTTCAATATTTCATGAAAGATGATAACTTTTTAGTGAGTTACTATGGGATATATGGGTTATCTGTTTAGTAAAATCTGAACTATGCAATAAAACATACTGTGTATTAGTAAGCAGAGACATAGGATTGGATACTAATTAGGAGGAATATATAACATAAATTCCACGCATTACTTCTGAATTTATACAGTAACTTTTCTGTTTCATACTTAACATGCGTCTGATGATAATCTGTTTAACATATCAAAAGACTCTTAGTAGAGTAGTTATGAATGATCATAAAAGATCTTAAATGTAACAAGCTTTTTAATGGTTTAATTATTTTGACATATAGCAGCTTAAAATAATCTACTTGCTTTGCAGTCACACGAATGCAAATTTTATTAACTTTTGCATTTTATTTTTTTTTATCCATTGGTATTTTGGTCTATTTTATTTGTGTGCTTTTTTTCTTTTTGCTACTTGCTTCTCTTCCTATCCTCAGCTAATGACAACCAGCACTCACATGGTAAGACTATTGTGGATTTGTCATGATATCCATTTCATCTTTCACTGTTCTTAAATTAAACTGTTAAAGAGCAGTAAAATATCATTTAAGCCTACAGCTAGAAATATTCTTTATAGCTACTCTATAAGTACTTAAAATAAAAGGAACTTCATACAAAGTGTATTGAGGTATATGAGGTGTGGTAAAGAACCATGAACTTTAAAAAAAGCTTTTTGCTTCCTTGCATTTTGTTATTCTGTTGTATACTTTTCTGTAACCTATGTTTTGTTGCTGGCTCTTTGCTATAGAAATTTTTCACAGTTTATGCTATAATGTGCTTTAATGGCTTTAGAAAATGTCCTCAAAGTAAGAGAGAAAATAAACTCAACACAATTTTGTTGCCTGTATGCAACATGCACATTTGCTAGAAATGCAGTGTTCACATACCATTGAAAACCACCTTTGTGACATCTGTCAGGGAATGAACTTCTACTGTGAGAGAGAACACTTGTTAAAAAGCATTTTTCCTAAGGACACAGTGAACTTCCACTAGACAGAACTATACACTGCACTACAGCTTTTTTGGGTACCATTATGCTCTCTGTTAGATGTCCAAAATTCTTCATCACCATATACTTACGGTGCTGAAAATTAGAGTTGCCATACCTGTACCAATTTTGTAAACAGTTTGTATTGCAAATATGCTGACTCAGTTCCTTTCTGAAATTCTAGTTGTCTTCCATTGCACACATTCAATCTAATTCTAAGGCTCTAAAGCCAGATTAATGCCTAATTCTCAAATTTCAGATGTTGAAGTCTACAACTAGATACCCATGTTAACACTTAAAGATAATGTGTTGCTTCAGGAGACATTCTGAGTCTTGAATGTCTGTGATAGAAAATTTGTCATTAATTTGAGGATGCATGCCTGTGTTTATGTATAAAACTTGAGAGATACTGAACTGCAATTTTAGATTTAAGGCCTGAAAATTTCAAGTGTTCAGGAATAGTCAGAGACACTTAGATGAGTGCACAAATGAATGCTAATAGGTGTTGATAGTTATTTCCCAGTTTTTAAATTATGCTACATCTGGAAAAATTCAGTGAAGAATTTGAAGGTTTGAAAGATTTGCTACTGCAACAAGATGTTATTATTGAACAGGGGAAAGATGGAAAGCAGTGAAGAATATAAAAGAGCTGGCAGTAACACTAATGCCATAAGTGATACATAGTGATCCAAGTCAGGATCCAGATTGTTAAAATGGGTGCTGAAGCAAAAATTTACTTTTTTTTTCCCCCACAAATGAACTAATCACTGTTATTACAAAACTAGTAAAAAATTACCAAAGCAAAGATCTTTCCCATACAATGATGCCTGTCAGACTAAAATGAATGTACCGTTAAGCTTGCTTCCAAACACAATTCCCCCCACAATGTTTCTCAGTATTTAGAAATTAGTTTGAAACATTTTGCTTCCTGTAGTGTGATATTAGTAGAATAATGGAAAAGTGTAATTCTGATCACTGAGACCTACTTCATAAATGCCTCCCTTGGTCACTTTCTGGTAAGCAAAATTAAGATGCCAAAGATTTATCTCCTATAAATTGTTAATAATTTGTGATGCTGCTTTGTGTGTATGGTATTCCACTGTGGATAGGACATCATGGTTGGTGTTGCAAAAAAATACAGTTAGAAACCAGCTAGAGAAGAAAGGTAAGAAGAAAGGGAGACACTGCAGAAGTCATTGCAAATGTCATCTTAGTTTACCTATATAATACAATGTATTTCCTGGGTGGTTTTCTTTATTTTTACAATTGATACAGGGTACATTAAATGCAATTAAGCAGGGTTGAGAGAGACTAAGTTAAAAGGAATAACTGAATGAGAAATACAAAACAACAGGAAAGAAGATAGGTGAGCAGAATGCTGAACTGGTACATGGAAGATCAACAAATAAAGTCACAGTAGGTGGAAGGGAAGTCTTGGATAGGCTGGAAGCAGAACATAGAAAATACTTGTTAATGAACTAGATGTTAATAAACAGACTTACAGAAGAATGATTCATTGCCTGAAGACATGAGTAGTATCCTTGAGACATTCAGTAGTTAACAGACATTGTGAATTTTTGTAACTCACACCTTCCCATATTGCTTTGCTTACCTTTCTCTGTGCCAGAGTAGCAGCTTTATGGATCTTGTCCCTGTGCTGGGACCTCACTTTCTGAGTCAATAAGATGGGTGGATAAGGGAATTGGCTGCAGAGCAATGCTTTCTATCTAGCCTAACAAACAGGGGAAGGTTGTTTCAAATGCTTTATTTAATCTAGCAACTTTTATTGCAAGTATGGACAAATCTATTCAGTATGCAGAAATGTAGACTGACACTAGGTTCTCTGAGAGATGCTGTGTATGACAAGAGAATCTGCAAGAAGAAGGTTGGTAAATGGCATGATTGGAAGTTGCTGATCCAGATTCCTGTCTGGTGTTAACTGCACAGGCTTTTTTAGGTCACAGAAAGTAAAATGATGTCATGAGCCTATTACATATCAAAGTAAAAGATCCAAATGATGAAGGTTTTCTGAATTTTGTCTAGTGTTAAGTGGACTCGGTCACACAGTAAGTAGTTTTAAAATAGTGAAATGATTACTGAGAATAATGAATAATGAATCTTCTGGGCCAGTCATTTGTTTATTTTAGTTTTTTTTTCCATTCCCAGTTGATTGCATTATCTTAGCCTAGCTTCCTACTGATTTATGTCCTGTGGCTAGCTGTGGTCTTCATTCAAAATTTTTCACACAGAGCATATTTGTGTGATCATCTTCCCACATGGATACCATGTCATGTAATATTGGGTGACCTCATACAAAAAAAGTGTAGATTTGACATAATCAAGTCCAGCTCACCGCTCTGTGCACTGCTAATTAAAATTAATTTGCTGAAGGCTTTGTCTAGTCTTTTTCAGGATTTCAGTATCTCTGGAATGCAGATTCCATAACCTTTCACGGCAACCTATTCCAATGTCCTTCTGTCTTCATGGTGGAAAAATTTCTCACAATCCCTAAGCAAAATATTTCTTGTTGTTGAAGAGGGATTTGTTTCAGTTCTTCATCATTGTAATTCTTCGGACATTTGTGGGCAGCTGCTAGATTGTTTCACAGCCTTTCCTTCACCAAACTAAGCTCCTCTACCCCTCTTTGCCGAAGAGCCATAGGCTGCTAAACACCTTGGTTGCAGGCCACTGATCATTTCCTGTTTTTTTCATATCACTCATGAACTGAGGGGCCCAAAGCCCAGCAGTGTTCCAGGTTAAACCTGAGTGTAGCTGAGTAGAGGGGAATAATAACCTTTCTTCAGTTGCTGTGCAGTTTACCTTATGTATAGAGAGAGAACACAGTATAGGCTTGTATTCAGCCTGCAGTCCACCTAACCCCACTGCAACTTCCTTTTCAGCAGGGCCATTGCACAGCCAGTCACTGCTCCATCGTAGGTGTAAATCTTTGCACTTCTCCTTATTTAATTCCATAAGGTATCTGTTAGCCTGCTTCTCAAATCAGCACAGGTCCCTCTGGATTGAAATTCTGTCATTCATTATTTCAGCTGTTCTCTACTTTTATGCCACCTGGTAGTTTGCTTATGATATTCTGTCACCATCCAGGTTCTGACAGGGATACTCCATGATTTCCAGCCCAGTCGCAGTTCGTAGTGTGACTGATTACCAGAAGCCAACCATCCACCAAGGACTTTTGAGTCCAGTGGTTCAACCAGTTTTAAACTGCAGTAGTAGTCCATTTAGCCAACTCCTGCTTCATTACTGTCCAAGTGTCAAATACCTTGTTAAATTCAAAATACATTGCATCCACTGCTTTTCCTTCTTAAAAACGTAACCTGTTGGTCCCACATGCAAGGAGGAGGTTTGTTAGTGAAGACTATTACCCAGAGTACTGAGTAATTCAGCTTTTTTTTTTAGACTTTCCACTAGGTTGTCTTACCACTTCATCAGCAGACTTGCATTCTTCCTTTGAAGCAAGGATATCTGTAAATATCTTTTTCTGTCCCCCTTAGTAATCCTAGTTAGAGCTGAGTTTTGTATGTGATTTGTTCTTCTGCTTTTATGCTGTTTGATGCCTGCCCATATTGTCATCTCTTGAATGCTCCCATTTTTCCTTTTTGTCTATGGAGTAACAGCCTACTTTGCTAACTGGATCTTCTGCTGAAATTCCATGCCTGCATAGAAGTCTCATTCCTGAAGTTGTAACTGCAGAAGGGAGTTCATGAGATCTCAAGAGTTATCTTTCAAAGTAATTTGGATCTCTTGGAAACTTCTCTTTCATGGGTGCAATACTCTGAATCAAACACAGTCTCTTCTAAATACAGCATCCTAACTGTTGCCTAATTTCCCAGTATTTCTCTTGATCTTGAACCTGGTCATCTGGTAGCTGCTGAAGTCCAAGGAATCCTCTGTGACAGTATTCACCACTAGTTCTTCCCTCTGTCAGCATTAATGGTCATTTCTGCCTACTTGAAAAGCAGAGGTGTTTTTATGTCATTATGCAAGCAGGGAGAAAATCAAACACAAGTTAAAAGTCGTTTACCTTAAAACATATGTGGGTGTTTTTGTACTTGTATGGTTATAGCATTCTTATACTTATCTGTATAACATGCTGTTGAATCTCCAAGAAATTGTTGGATGCAAAGGACATCCAACAGAAAAGGGAAATCAGGAAAAAGATGGCATCCAAGATTGTTTTTCAATCTCAGTGATTTGTTAATTGTGCTACCCTTTATTTTTATTAGGGAATATATGTGTGGACTTCAAGTTCAGAGCAGAATGTTGGTTGTGGTCTTTTTTTGTCTGTCTGAAATCTGAGGTGTGTACACACAGAGCAAGAAACCAGAGCACTTTGCACTGCATAGATCGTGTAGGAATTCACTTTGCTCAAGTGTCAGGTCATGAGACAAAGCAATACTAAGCTTTAAGATGTTCACTCTGAACAATTCACAACATGGTGGACAATATTGCCTATAACTGCTTTGGACCATTTTTTATAGATATTTGGAAATTGGACCTTTGGAACAGTGGTGTTTACTGTGCTTGTATTCACGGTTACATTTAAGGTAAGGTATGCTTTATTTTATCCACTGAAACTTCTTAAAACTTGTTTTTTAATTGTTGCTTATTTATATTAGTTTCTTTATATCATCATGCATTGTTTTATTACTTTGAATAGAAAGTTTGCTATCTGTGCCTTCTTAACTGTGCTCAAACTTGAAAGATGTTTTTAACTACTTGTGTGTAGAATTCTTTCCTATTTTCAAAGGGTATAATTCTGGTTTATCTCCTGCTGGGAATTCCTGTTGTGTCTAGATAGTAATAACATCATATATTATCCTTTTTTTCAGCTTGCAATAGATACACACTATTGGACATGGATAAATCACTTCGTGATCTGGGGATCACTGGTATTCTACATTGTCTTTTCTCTACTCTGGGGAGGAATTACTTGGTATGAACCCTAATATTAACTGCATTGCAAAAGTTGTTTCAGAAACATAAAGTTGTTATATTTCACCTTTTTGTCACAGAATTAAATTTAGCCTTTATATAATCCAGAACTCTATTTTAAACACATTGTAATTGCTAACTAGAGTAGTCAGCTCTTCTATCAATAAATGTCTGCTAAAATCTTCTTAAAGAAGAACGCAAGGAGAATATCAGACCGCAGACTACCCCATTGGGTTTTATCTCAGTAGTGTCGGTCAAAAGCAGCCCAAGGGTTGGTTCAAGGAGCTGACATTGCCTGAGTCAAAATGTCACAAAATAAGTCATGTCTGTTCAGAAGGTAATTACCCACCTACTTGCTGAGCTTGTGTAGGAAGCTGGCTGTAGCAGTCAAACTAGAGACAGGGACCAGAACTCAGTATCAAAGTCATGTGGATGTCCAAGAGTCCTTTGTTTGAGCTCATTGTTTTGCCTCCTTACTTATCAAAGGGGAGTTACTGTAGGTGTCTGATCACCTACTTATTCATGGTGGTAAGAAGCTTTGTAGGAATTCGTTGTAGGAATTGACTCTTGTCCATAGCCAATTTAAAGTGTGTGGGGGGGTTGCTATTAAGAGTTCTATGTACTTGAAACTGAAAGTTTTGGAAAGGAAATCAAGTTGGAACAAGTTCAGTTCCTTACTGTGCCTGATTGCCATTAGGGGCTGGAAATTTTTTTTCACACTTGTAGAGCTCTCAGTTACAAGGCCATCTTTTTAACTATTGCTAGCAGTTAAGTACTGTTCTACTTTGTATTCACAATATTTTGATGGACTAGAGAAGGAGAGGGCAAACTATTGCTTGGTGATTAAGATGCCATTTAATTTAGAGAAAGGATTTGTATTTAGCATGGCTTTTGCAAATGAGTAACTACTTCTTAACTACTTGGATATTTAGCTGCCTCTTCTTTTTTCTAGTAATATCAGATCTCAGTTTCTTTAGCATCAGTTTGCAAAAGAGACATTTTCCCAATGGTTTTCCAACCAGCATTGCTGTGTGTTAAACATGTGACTGTGTGTATATAAAAATTAATTTCAGCTTAGTTACGTTTTTAGTGTGCAAATACTATCACTTTTTGAAAACCATCAGGAAACTGCCCTACTGGTTTTACACTGCAGTGTTACTGCAAACTGTCCCTTGATCTTGGCTCAGTGATTATGGCCTCTGATTCCCAGTACCATACAGTGCTGGCAATGATTTTAATTTTAATGATCATCCAACTGCATGGGATGCAGAGAGGTTGGGAAGAGAAGGTGTTAATAGTGTGCTTAGATAAGTATGTGGTGCATAGGATGGGGAGCATAACATGAAAGTATTAAGAGATACTTATGGGAGCCTGAGAGGTGTGAAAATAAGTATGGTTAACAAGATTAGTCTGAGGATACACACAAAGGAGTGTGCCTTAGCAAAGACCAGGGGAATGGTGGGTGGGACACTAAGAAGAAAGGTGGAAAATACCTGGGACAAGCTAAGGGTACGTGGAAGAGCATGAACACATTAAGAATGAACTTAATTTATCTTTGCAAGGGAGAGACACTATGGCAGGGAGGGGACAGCATGATATTTCCTGCAGTCTGGAAGACAAAAGGAAGGTAGTTACCTCCAGATGGTGCATGGCTAGCACCAGCTCCCTTTGAGAAGACTGGGATGGATGAACTCCCACAAACTGGGAAACTGAACCTGAAGTATCTCACTACTGGCATAATTCTTGTATTTAATACTGTCAGCCTTTCTTTCGTGAAGTGTAAAAATTATTTTCTCTTTTTTCCTCCCAGGCCTTTTCTCAATTATCAGAGAATGTATTACGTGTTCATGCAAATGCTGTCCAGTGGTCCTGCGTGGCTGGGTATAATTCTGCTCATAACTGTCAGCCTTCTTCCAGATGTTCTGAAGAAGGTCTTATGCAGGGAGTTGTGGCCTACAGCAACAGAAAGAATCCAGGTAAATAATCTTTTTCATTGTGAAGTTAGGCATTTTTTGTATTACAAGTGTCTAATCACCTAGGCCAAGGTCAGAGATAAGATTAAAGCAGAGGTTCCCCATCTGTGGTGTCTAAGCAATATGGTGAAAAATGCTGCCAGTTATTTACATGGTGGCATTAACCTGAGTCCTGGGGCAACACTTGTGCCTCCATACCAGCAACCACAGGGAAATCTGCTGATGAGGGTGCTGGGAGACAGCTACATGGCTCAACATGATTTCTGATTTGAGGAGATAAGAAGGGCAAGGGGATTGGGATCTCCAAAAGGGTAGATAAGAGGCACTTACATCTGATAACATGCTGATGCCTGCTACAAAAACACATGTATTAAAACTGACCCATATCTTATTTATAGTTTTTTCCTCTTATATTTCCTCTTATATTTTGCCTGTTCTGATCCATTGTTTGTACATAAATGTGCCCTGCTGTACCCATGGGAAGAGTATTTTAAAATCTATTCTCTCCTTTCATCTGATCAGGCCAAAAGGAGAAATGACTGTGTAAATACAGGCAATCTCTTCTAAGGGTGGAGTGGAAGCCAGGTTCTGTGGGAACCATGGTGCCATGCTGGGGACATGAATAGAAAATGTTTCCTCTATTTTAACCCAAGTAAACTTTTATATATTATGTATGTTAGAATGTGAAGGACAGTAGGGGTGTGCTGAGCTTTAAACTTAATGTTTAAAGGCCCCTGCCCATTTCAGCCCATGAGCTGCCACCAGTAGGTTAAAAGAATGAGTTACTAGTAACAAAAGGGATTAGGTAGCATTTTGATTTTTAATTGAGAAGGTTCTTTGCATTAAGAGGAAAGTAATAAAGGAACTCCGCTACCAAGGAAAATAAAATATCCCTGTGGCAAATGTAAAACCCTCTGCCACTGTTTTGTATTCCTAGAATGTACAGGTGTAATAATGCCTTACTTCAGGAAAGAATAGAGAATAGCAGGAAAGCATTCCCAGGCAGATCAGTACTTAATGTTTTTTCATTCAAAGATCTTAGATGTCATATGTATTACTTGTGGAAAGAGTTGACCTCAGTATAGATTCTGAATAGTTAATTTGAAAGTCTAAAGAGAGAGAATGAGCAAGGGTTAAGGTGAAGAAACAAGCTAGTAAATAAAAACCCCTACTAAAGGTTTTGTGGCATTTCTTACAGACATTGTCTATTAGTACTGGAAATTGTATCAGTAGTCAAGCAGACTTTGGGCTCAACACTGACAATATTCATTTTTTAATATTTAGTCAAAGATCTGTGACTTTTAACCAGTTATATCGCTTGTGTTTCTTCTTTCCTCTCTCTGTTTCTTCCTGTCTTCCAATCCCCTTTGTCTAAATAACTGCTACCTTGCTTTAAACATAAATGATGTGCTCGATTGCTTCCTACAATCTTCTGGGGAAATCAGACTAAACATCAGTGCCTTTCTGTTGAGCAGTCCACCATCTTTATGCTTTCTCAGACTTCAAGCAGTCTAAGTTTCTAATGGAACAAAAGGTGACTTTTTTCTGCCTTTCTGCATGCTTGGCCATTTCATTCAAAGGACTTTATAAAGTTGATCATCAGAAGTTATTTACCATACTCATTATCTCCATTTGTGATTCATGTCAACTATATTTTGAGGGATACAATTTAGTACAGCTTTTTCCTTCTGAGTATCTCAAAGATTGTATGAATTGTTGTCACAGTCCATCACTGTCACTATCAATTTTTGTCGCGGTTCTTGCTGCATTTTACAGAATGTTTCTGCCTCAGGAATCTATGATTCTTTTATCCCCATATTAATCATTGGTCTGTCTGTAGATGAATGCCTGTTGTGTTTCCATTGTACCTGAATAAGTGGGATAGTGGTCACACAAACAAGTGATAATTCTGATTAGGCTGATGTTGCTAGCATCATACAGAAAATGTGATACTGGAAATGTGACACTTAAGCAGTCTTTGGATATATTAATGTATCTTCTCTGCTGCTAGAAAATGCAGCTTTTTTCTTTTTCAAGCATGCATTTTAAAACTGAGCTTTCCTTATGTTCCCTTTTATGAAATTCTGTGCTCTTTCTAGAAAGAAAACAACTCAAGGCCTGAAAGTTCATGACACTATTTAATATAAAAGTAGAAGAAATGCTAGTAAATCTTGTTTCTCCTACAGTCTGCAAGAAAGCTGTTTTTTACTTAATATTCAGAGACTGTCGGTTTCCATTGCAGATTTTAGATCTTTCTTTCTCAAATGGTTAAGATAAAAAAAATGTATTTTCTCCTTTTTTCCCCCTCAAAAATAGATGGTCAATAAAATTTACTGTAATTATATAAATCAGAGGGAAAATAGAGGTTTTTTCACTATCAACAATTCTGAATAAAATTGTCTCTTAAGTGTCTTAGGATTGGTTTGAACTGAGCTTATAAAAAAGCATTCTTTATAAGTGTACTGCATTCCTAAAATGTACAGCTTTCTTTATAACAAAAGGGCTTTGGGAACAACTGAAAAGATAAACATAGGACTAGTGACCATTTCCCAGGTTACTAAATTGGTTCTACTCAGCAATAAGAATACATAAAGCCTTTGAAGCAGTTCTTATACTTCCAGGTTTTTCAGTCATTTGAGAGTCACTTCAGTGTGTGGTGAGCGATTGTTTACCATCATTAACATTTGAATGTTTTTAAACATTCCACATATAGCTCTGGGGCTTTTTCAGAGAGCTTTTCTGTGATATAATATATATATATACATACATACAGACATATATGTGTATACAGACACATATATGTGCACACAAGTATATGTGTATATATATATATGTGCATGTATATGGATATTGATATAAATATTATATACATAGGAACTGTTGTCTTTCTTGGGCTACAACATTATTTCTGCAAAAGCTTTGGAGGAATCTGTTGCCTTTTGGTAATTTTGGTCAAAATCTGCTTATTTCTTATACATGTGGTCTCTGCAACTCTGGCTCAATGACACAGACTGAATTTTGTGCTTTAACTGGTGACTGTGCAGCTGCAAGGTTTCTTTCAGCTTTTACTTTTAAAAAGCAATAGGGCATTTTTTTAATATAGCCAATCTACATTGGTTATTTTTTCTTTATTCTTCTTTCATTAGTAGTAGAATTTTAGGCACTCTGTTAGGGAAAATA